>NC_057796.1:343351644-343546075 GCF_018294505.1 Triticum aestivum
TTTTATTATTTCGTACCTGAGTATTTCCTTGAAATGATTTAACTTCATGAGCTACTGGAATATTGAGTTATGAAATATAAGCCCTTTATGTGATGTCGCTCAGACGTCCGACTGTGGCACTCTTGTCATTTACTTTTGATATAAGCCCTTTATGTGATGTCGCTCAGACGTCCGACTGTGGCACTCTTGTCATTTACTTTTGATATAAGCCCTTTATGTGATGTCGCTCAGACGTCCGACTGTGGCACGCTCGTTATTTACTTTTGATATAAGCCCTTTACGTGATGTCGCTCAGACGTCCGACTGTGGCACACACTGTCTTTTATATTCTATTATAAGCCCTTTATGTGGTGTCGCCTTGACGCCCGACTGCGGCATTGTTATTTCAATTGTACCCTTCCGAGGAGTCATTCAGACACTCGATTGGCCTTCAACATTACTTTGGGATTTCGGGAGGACTACCGCCCGACTTCCTTTTTATTTCCCCATGCATTGCTATCTCATTGTCTGAGTGCGCTCTATTAATCTGTTCATATGCATCATGTTTACATTTGTTATATCTTATGTCCAAACTGTCTTGCGAGTACTTTCATAGTACTCACCTGGCTTGTTGATTTGGCCAGATGTTGACGAAGGCGATCTCATGGATGAAGAGTTTGATAGTGAGTCCGACGCCTAGAGGAGTCCCAGTCAGTCCCGTGCGATCCTGGATATTGGTCACTTGTATTATATACGCTTCCGCCACCCGCAATAAGTTTCCTCGAGCCTCACCCCGACGCTCGATGAGCTGTTAGAATTCAGGAGTCATGTCACCCACTTCACTATGACATATCCACCACCGCTTTTATTGTGAGTCAGTAGTTAGGCCACCCTATCCGCCTTTATGTTTTATCGGCGTGATTGTAATAAATTGTTGAGCTGTCTCCGCTCAACCTTGTATTATATTTAGTACTCCTGGTTTTTCTTCTGTGATCAAGAATTTGTCTACCAGTGAGGAGGATTCTTCTCTACTGGTCCGTAAAAGGGATCGGTTTCTCAATAAATATTTTTATTGGAAAACCGGTCGTGACACAAAATTATCAAACATTGATGAAGGCATTTTGGGTTCATTGAAAACATTTGAATTTGACCCTAGTTGAGTTCATTTGGTGCTAGTGTTTGTTCATCCCCATTTCAAATTTCAATAAATTTAGACATGATGCAAGCATATCAAGCTAGCCTAAGTGCATACTAGACTAGGGATGTGACACCAGGCAGCTGAAGAAAGCTCAGTACAAGAAGGAGCGCTTCCTGAAGAAACACGTTGTCTCTATGACAACTGAAGAACTAGTGAAGATCCAGGCTGAAATCAAAGGCCTCAGCGATGACTTCAATGCTTACTATGCTGATTGGCAAGGAGCCAAGGTCAGGTTTGTAAAACTGACTGAGAAATTCACTTCAAAGGTTGCAGCTCCATCGCAACCAGAAATTCCTCATGTCGAAGCATCTGCTCAACCAACAGAAGAGCACGCCAGCACCGCTGATAAAAATCAGGCTGCTGAAGAAAATGACAGCATCAGGGCTGATGACCTCATTCCAGCCGCTGAAGAAATTGTGAGGGCATCTACTAGTGGTGCGCCTGAAGAAAATGAAGAAGTCAGGGCAACTGCATCAGTTGTGCCTGAAGAAATTTAACCAAATTCCTCTGCTCCTCCTGCGCCTACCCCAACTCCAATCCTTCCATCTGGATTAGATGTGAAGAAGACCAAGGCTGCAGAGCATGCAGCAGTGAAGAAAAGGAAGGCATCAACTTCATCAGATTCTTCAGCTCCAAAGAAGATGAAGAAATTGACCAGCTCATTTGAAAATCCAATTGATGTTGTTCCTGTTTCTAGCATGCCATCAAAGGACCTTGTTCCTTTCAATGAAGAATATGTGATCCCCAGCGGATCTGATGAAGACATTCCCTCTGCTGCTTCCTCAGAGCAGATGGATGAAGAAATTGAAGCGGACGCAATCCCTTCAACTCCAATTGTCTCCTTGCCCATGCCTCAGTTCATTGCTGAAGAGGCCGGCATTGAGGAATTGGATGAACAAAATTCTGACGTGGACATTGGGAGTACTACTCCATTGATGAATGATGATTTTTGGGATAGTCAGCATCCCAACTCTGCTCTGTTCACGCCATTGCAACAAATCCCGCAGTCCCCAACACATACTGTTCCATTGGGCTTTGAAGAAACTCACCCCACTTCGTCTGTTCGTGAAGATATTCCAGCCACTAGTGCTGAAGAAACTGTTGCTGCTGAATCAATGAAGACACAGACTGCCACTAAAGAGGAACCAGAAATTCCTCAGCCTGAAGAACCTGAGATTGTGATTCCTGAGGTTGTGATGCAACTGACTGACACTCCTCAACCCAAGCCAAAGGATCCATTCTCCAGGAAGCAAAAATTCAAGACTGATGATTTCTTTGGCAAGCATGTATTCTTCACAGATTACAACCCCTATGACTCTGCTCGCATAAGGAAGAGGCGTTTCTGGACTACCAGTCAGGCAAATTTCTATTCCTCAGTGCTGTTTAACAAAGATAAAGTCTTCGATCATTAGCACATTCCTCACATGGATATGGAATCTCTGTCGTGCTTCACTTCAGTCCTCAGTGTTATTCACGACGCTGGACTATTAAATTTCTGCACTGACATCTGTGATTGGAATGAAGAACTCATTCTTCAATTTTATGCAACGCTGCACATCACCGGAGACTCTGAAGATGTGAATTCATGGGTGCTGGACTGGATGACTGAAAACACTCACTACAAGGCACCAGCTACTGAATTGTTTCGTGCTTTACCTCTCAGTCCTCCCCTTGAAGCTGCTCGTTGCATGTACCAAGAACCTGAGCTTACAGACCACTATATGCAAGTGCTGATGAAGCAATTGAAGCCAGGTCAGGCCCCAAGAACGAAATTCCTCGTGAAGGAACTACTATATGTGCCTCGGACTGTCTATCGCATTCTGACGAAGACATTGAGTCCTATCAAGGGCCACGACTCGAATGAAGAAGAAGTCGTTGGCATCATGAAGAATATGCTTTTCAATATCATGCATGGCGTTCCCGTCAACTTCCATGATTTCTTCATGAGGACTCTGGCCAATGTTGCCATGTCACCATTTGAGTTGAAGCCTTATGCTCCGTGGATTATGAGATTCATCAGGACAAGGTCTTCGCTCAACTACAAAGCTGATTTTCAGAATCACCTCAGCTACTTGCCCCCGATTGAAGTCCTCAACAGACATTTTCCTGAGCTGATGACAAGGGCAAGGCTACTGCTGTTATTGATGAAGGCATTCGTCCATTGGATGGTCAATTTCGCAAGGCTGCATCCTACTCCACCAATGACGACTCTGCCACTCATGACTCTGCCGCCAACACAACCAAGCCAAATCCTCAAGGCACAGCTCCCAGGGTGATGACTGATCGTGAGCTTCTCCTCAGTCTTCACCAGAAGGTTGATCGAAATCACAAATGAGTCAAGCATCAGTTTGGTTCAATTCTTCACAATATGACTCCTACCCACAATGCAGTGAAGAAAAACCATTACTACCTCCATGAAACCTTCAACCGTACTTGGGCTATTCTGTCTCACATTTATAGCGAAGAAGATCTGAAGAAAATGGGTCTCAAGGAAGATTTTGATTGGTCCGCTCCTCCACCGAAGAAATACAAGACGGTCAAGGTTCCTTCCTTGGTGGCCAGCTCATATTCTTCATCGCGCGACACCGACGAGCATGAAGACTTGGACGACACTGCGGCAGGCCCAACATCAACAAACGACCCCAACAACGCTGGCCCTCCTTCATCAACTTGATTTTCTTCAGGGGTGTTAGTCCTCATTTTCAACCCTTTTGGTCATTCGATGACAAAGGGGGAGAAATTTGAGTTAGTCTTCAAGTGGGTCTATCTTATATGGGCATTTTTTTTCTAAGTTACAACTCTCGTTCTTCTGATGACTTTGCTGGATCGAGTTGTAAACTTAAACTCTATGGTGGCCTGATACTTTTGTTGTGATTTTCTGCATTCTTATTCCTCGCTAATGTTAATGCATGCATGCTGAATTACATCAGTCACCATATTTCATCATGCATTTCAAATTCTTCATATATTATGTGAAATGCGTGTATGAATTACAAGATATAGGGGGAGATCTCCATGATTCTACTCTTCAAGTGTGCATTGCTTCAAAAGAAAATTCCTCACTATGCACATCTTCAGGGGAGTTCTTCTATATCTTGCAATCAAATTCCTCAATTTCAGTATTTACACTTCATATGTTTATCCCCGTTGAAAACTTAACCTATATTGTCATCAATCACCAAAAAGGGGGAGATTGTAAGTGCATCTAGTGCCCCTTAGTGATTTTGGTGTATTGAAGACTTATAGGTTAAGGGACTAATGTGTTTATGAGTGTTCACGGGTCTATAAGTCTATGAGGAGTTTGATATTTACAGAGAAAGTCGACCCCTAAAAATGAAGTTCTTCGACTGAAGACTTTGGATTTCTGAAGACTTTCTAAAGACTTTGAAAGTGAAGAAATTGGTGTGACCTTGAAGATTTGACATTCATTCGAGGAACATGAAGCGTGAAGACTTTTGTTTTCGTAGTTTCATTTTATCTTTCTTGAGTCATAGGAAACACCGTACTGTTAAAGGGGGTCGAGGAAATCTAAGGAAAAATTTCCATGTGATGCTCAACTCAAAATCCTACCCCTACCAATCCCTTCGAGTGAAGCCTTTGGAAATCTCATACAGTTCAGTCATATTCTTCAGTAACAGAGACGAAGTTCTTCTGGTCTCTGAGGAATTTTTTCTGACTGAGGAGTTAGGAATTTGCCAGTGCGGATTGCCTACACAGTGAGGAACATGATAGCCCTGAGGAATTTGAGCCTCAAATATCCGACCATTGCTATGCTATGCGCCAGCTGTCCCAAAATATCTACCCACCTAACGATCATATCATTGAAGGGCATTTATGTCTTATCATGTCGGGCTGCTCCCTAGGCTATAAATAGACGCCCCCTACAACCACTAGCTGGTTGGCTGCTCCAAGAGAAACTGACACTTGTCATTTGAGAGCATCCCATCCTCCGAGGACTTTGAGCGAAAATCATCGAGTGAGGAAAACCTATACCCAAACACCTACAAACCCAAAGTGATTGAGCATCACTGAAGAGATTGATCCTGCGTGGATCTAACGCTTGTTACCTTTGAAGACTGTGCTTCTTCCAGACGGTTAGGCGTCATGGTCTAGAGCATCCAAGAGGAATTGTGGATCGCCGAGTGACCGAGTTTGTGAAGGTTTGGAAGTCACCTGAAGACTTACCACGAGTGATTGGGCGAGGTCTGTGTGACCTTAGCTCAAGGAGAATACGGTGAGGACTGTGTGTCCTCAGGTTTAAATACCTAGCCGCTCCAACCAGACGTACAAATGAGACAGCAGTTGGAACTGGTCTACCAAATCATTGTCTTCACCAAGCTTACTGGTTCCATTTCCTCAACTCTTTCATTTCCTCATAACTGTGTTGTGCACTTGTTCATATCTGTGTTTGAAGACTTTGACTGAAGACTTTCTCAATTTCCTCAGTTCAATTTCTTTAGTCTGTTTTTCTTCATCTTGTGTTATCCTGTGTTTACGCTTTCTGTACTCAGTGCTTGTCTTCATTTCATCATGATGACTATGCTTGTGTTCTGTTATGTTTACTTTTGAGTACCTATTCCGCTGCAAGTAGTTCTTCGCTAAGGAATTTCCTCACCTGCAAATTCCTCAGTGAAGAATTCATAAAAATCGCCTATTCACCCCCTCTAGTTGATATAACACACTTTCACATTATCCCGCAACTAACTCATTAGTCACATTGCTTGCAAGGCTTATAGTGATGTGCATTACCGAGAGGGCCTAGAGATACCTCTCCGATACACGGAGTGACAAATCCTATTCTTGATCTATGCCAACCCAACAAATACCTTCGGAGACACCTATAGAGCATCTTTATAATCACCCAGTTACGTTGTGACGTTTGATAGCACACAAGGTGTTCCTCCGGTATTCGGGAGTTGCATAATCTCATAGTCAGAGGAACATGTATAAGTCATGAAGAAAGCAATAGCAATAAAACAAAACGATCATTATGCTAAGCTAACAGATGGGTCTTGTCCATCACATCATTCTCTAATGATGTGATCCCGTTCATCAAATGACAACACATGTCCATGGCTAGGAAGCTTAACCATCTTTGATTAACAAGCTAGTCAAGTAGAGGCATACTAGGGACACTCTGTTTGTCTATGTATTCACACATGTACTAAGTTTCCGGTTAATACAATTCTAGCATGAATAATAAAGATATAAGGAAATATAAATAACACTTTATTTATTGCCTCTAGGGCGTATTTCCTTCATGTCCATGCGTACCTTTAATATTCCTTTATTGTGTGTAAATAGCACTGCATCTCGGCATGCAAGTATCTCAACGGTGAGAGGGGCTAGAAACTAGAATACCATCATATCTCGCTCATGTCGCTGCCACAAAGGTTCCAGAGTAGTCTCTGCCGATAAAGTTAATTCCCGTCGTCATCGCCCTACATCGGTTGCTCCATCGGTATTGATCTTGACCCAGCCAGCTTCCGGCAGTTCCCACTTCACCTGCACCACACCTTCTTGTGTTATTTCACGTGCCGGTACCTCGAGGGCACTGACAATATCATCAATGTTGATCATCGATTTGTGCGGCTGCTACTGCTCTTCACCATGCGTGAACTTATTTTTCGAATTCCAAATTGCCCATGTTACCATGATCATGATTGCCTCATCATGCTTGGGGACCATCTTCGCATCCAGCGTATCTTTTAACCATGTTGTGGGTGTAGTTTGGATGCTTTTGATGTTGAACTGAACCAGGACAGCCTCCGAAAAATGCCTTGCATGATCACGTGACAATAGGCTATGATAAATACTCTCCCGCACATGACCACACATCAGGCAGACAGCCTCGGTCTTAATATGTCGCCAGTTTAATTCTCCAAAGCACGGTAGCATATTATTGACCACCCTCCACCATAAGACTCTGATCTTTGGTAAGACATTTACGATGTGTTTGGTTGCTGCTCAAGTAATGTAGCTGGTTTCTTTATGAGGAAGCACTGCTTTCAATCTACTTTTACCAGATACGAGCTTTGATTGGTTCGTGAGGTTCGGTCCGGTGTCCTAATCAGCTGTCGTTTGGCTATTTTCGACTCTGCGAGGCGGCGTATGGAAATACACCATTACGGAAGACGTAGTACTCGAACCAAATGCAATACACTATTATGGAAGACATAGTACTCGAACCAAATGCCATCTATGATTTTGGAAAGCACGGGAAATAGAAAAAGCGTGCCAAATTGACTAAACCAAACATGTCGTTAGTTTCCACAGGGGTTTCCAAACAGCAGTATCATCACATGAGTTTCCCACAGAAAACTTTTCTTTCATACGAGCGCCCATGACTTCTGTGTGAAGGAAATATGCCCTAGAGGCAATAATAAAGTTGTTATTTTATATTTTCTTATTCATGATAAAGGTTTATTATTCATGCTAGAATTATATTGATCGAAAACTTAAATACATGTGTGAATACATAAACATATATTGTGTCCCTAGTAAGCCTCTACTAGACTAGCTCGTTGATCAAAGATGGTTAAGGTTTCCTAACCATGTACATGTGTTGTCATTTGATAATGGGATCACATCATTAGGAGAATGATGTGATGGACTGATATGTCTCCGTCGTATCTACTTTTCCAAACACTTTTGCCCTTGTTTTGGACTCTAACTTGCATGATTTGAATGGAACTAACCCGGACCAACGCTGTTTTCAGCAGAATTGCCATGGTGTTATTTTTGTGCAGAAATAAAAGTTCTCGGAATGACCTGAAAATCAACGGAGATTATTTTTGGAATTAATAAAAAATACTGGCGAAAGAATCAAGGCCAGGGGCCCACACCCTGTCCACGAGGGTGGGGGCGCACCTACTGTCGGTGTCAAAACCGGCGGATCTCGGGTAGGGGGTCCCGAACTGTGCGTCTAGGATCGATGGAAACAAGAGACAAGGGACACGATGTTTACCCAGGTTCGGGCCCTCTCTATGGAGGTAATACCCTACTTCCTGCTTGATTGATCTTGATGAATACGAGTGTTACAAGAGTTGATCTACCACGAGATCGTAATGGCTAAACCCTAGAAGTCTAGCCTATGTGAATATGGTAATGAATGTCTCTCCTATCCGGACTATGCTCTCCGGTTTATATAGACACTGGAGAGATCTAGGGTTACATGGGGTTAGTTACATAAGAAGGAATCTTCACAGTTGGTCGCCTAGCTTGCCTTCCACGCAAAGGAAAGTCCAATCCGGACACGGGTATAGTCTTCGGCCTTCGTATCTTCACAGCCCATCAGTCCGGCCCAATGAACAACAGGTCGGACGCCCGAGGACCCCTTAGTCCAGGACTCCCTCAGTAGCCCCTGAACCTAGCTTCAATGACGAGGAGTCTTGTCGGGGATATACCCCGCGGTATGACCCGGCCAGACTTGGCGGCTCACCAGAGACCTGGCGGGAGCTTGGCGACTCACTGGTGATCCGCCCGAACATGGCGATTCACAGGTAACCCGCCTGGACATTGTGACTTAATGATGGCCCCGACGGCGGGTCAGACGGATGACAAGGGCCCAAGGCCCAGTAGGCCGGGACGTGTTATTATGGGCCGGCTTAAGACGGAAGGCATGAGGAATATTTCCTTTACGAGGAAGCAAGACCCGTACTTGTATCCGACTTGTAATAGAGAATAAGTTAGTTCTAATCCTACTAGGACTCTACATGTAAAGCCGCCTCTCCAACTTATATAAGGAGGGGCAGGGCACCCCAAAGAGGGACAAGCAAGAAGAAACAATCTCTAGGGCTAGACACTGAGAGCCGGCCGGCGACTCTCCCGTGATCATAATGAGACCTAGCCTCAAACAGCATGTAGGGTTGTTACCGGATGATGTTTCCCGGGGCCCGAAGCTGTCTAAATCCTCGTCTTGTGTTGCGTCTCTCGATTCGGCTCAACCCCTCTCAAGCTACCACATAGATGCGTTGGCCTCGCGTCTAAGTCCTGACACTAAGGACATCTGCCGTGACAATTCCATGACAGATGGCGCCCACCTTGGGGCCCGCGCACGGTGGTGTTGAGTTCTTGGAGGGATTCTTCCCAGGGTTTCGAGAAGTTCATGGTTTTCAGATGAAGCAGAGCCGGTTTGCGTCTATGAGCATCAGGCAATCCGTCATGGCCGGATCACTTTCCGCTGCACCGTCGTAAGAAGCCAAGGGCAGAAGGGATTCTATCAGTACGTATCAAAATCATCAAATTACGGTTGTCTTGATCTGATTTGGCAAGTCGCCGCCGTCGCATCGTGCGTTCCGCTGAGTCCAAGACAAAGACTGCAGCACAGGTGATTTACCTACGGCTTTGCAAATAATTGAAAAAACGGAAATTTTGGAGCCGATCGGTCGGCTGGCCGCTGCCTTCGCGTCCTATATGCAGCACTGGAGATTGATCCGAGACTACCGCTTGATCCGCCGAGTTTCCACTGCTACTCCACGTCCACAAGTTCTAGGCCGTGGAAATCAATCGTCTGTTGCTACCTTTTTTCCCGATGTGAAGAATAGTTAAATCTAAAAAATCAACTAGTACTTGCACTAGTACGTGTTACAAGAGCGGCAGCCGAGTCAGAAGTCTAAGACTAGTACTACTCCACGTCCACAAGTCCAAGACTAGTACTACTCCTACTTGAGTGCTAATAGATCAGATTACTACCTCCATCCGAGTCAGAAGATTCCAAAAGCGGCAGCCGGATCATCATCAGGAAAATTTTCAAAGAAAAAAAAACACAGAGAAGAGAGCCACGAGCCCATGACCCAGGAACGGGTCGTCCACGGGCTCCGACTCTGTCGTTGACCCGGACCCCGAGCCTCGTATCAAGCCAGCGGCTCGCCTCCGCTGTCGCCGTGGTCTTCGCTGCCTCCACCTCGCGCCATTCCGCGTCACGCAGGCTCTGCTCCCTCCAAGGCGTCGTTGCGGCCTTGAGCCGCTGCCCATCTAAACTACGGTCGTAAACCGCCCGTGCCTCGCCTCTTCGAGCCGGCCACAACCGCCGCCGCCTTACAAACACCACGGACGACTCGCCCATCTGCTTTTGCGGCCGACTCACCCGTCCGTACCGGTTTACAAACGCCGCGGCCAACTCGTCCATCCAACAAAAAATACCAGGTGCTATCCTTTCTATGTATTTTGTCAGCACATATTAAATCATCCGAGCAAAACTACTTTGCCCTGTTGTATTTTGTATGCAGGGAAATTACCCGTCGCAAAGTGGCATTATACCGCGGAGATGGAGACACGCCAAACGTTATTTGGCACAGGTGGTTGTCCTTACTCAACGGATTCCCGCACCGGCTTACAATGCCGCGGCCGACTCTCCCGCCCGCACCGGTTTACAGTGCTGCGGTTGACTCACCTGTGATTAACTTCATGGCGGATTACTTCCGGCCTAGACACATCAGGTGTTATTTCTCCTATGCATTTTCTTAGTATACTTTAATTACTATGAGCACAACTACTTTGCTCTACGGTATTTTTGTATGCAGGAGAATTATCCATTACAAAGTGGTGTTATGCCACGGAGGCACGTTCGGCGGTACCGCGCGGCTTCACGGACTGGTGTGTCATGGTCCGAATTACATCAACGCGCCGGCCGACTCGCCCGTCCGCGCCGCATTGCAGCACCACAAACGACTCGCCCGCCCGCCCTCGTGACCGGTTCACGCGTCCGCATCGGCTTACAACGAGGAGGACAATTTGCTCGTCCGCACCGGCTTACAATGCCGTGGCCGATCCATCTGTCTGCTCCTGCGGCCGATTCACCCCCCGCGGCCGACTCGCCCGTCCGCACCGGCTTATAGTGCCGTGGCCAGCTCATCTGTTGCCCGGGCGAATCAGGTGATATTCATCCAAGTTTGTTCTTAACACATAGTATTTTTGTCAAAGAGCAGTTTATCTTTGCCTTGGTCTGCACTATTGTTGATGCAGGACATGTGTTCACTACGTCAAAACAAACATGGTTGACTCGCTCGCGCCAGTTTATAGCGCCGCAGCCGGTTCATCTGTTTGAGCTGCCTCTGACGCGGCGGTCGTCTTTTCCATCTGTCTATTGCGGCCGGGTCTACATCGACACACCAGGACTGCACCTGTCTGCATGAGCGGATTATTGAATATGAGCAAGTCACTGCTTGGGAAGCCCGGTTTTTCTTCCAACAGCTTGGAGGAAAATTGGACGGCTCAATGGGCATGCGCACAAGTCGCCGCCACTACAGTTTGGTTAACTTCAAAACATCCAGTTGGAAGGAACCATTGGCCGAGTTGCTGACACGGCTCATACGGGATCATTTATAACCCGCCGCAGTCACCTCAACCTTCTGTGGATTCACATCGCGCTGTCAACACCAATGATATACCCCTTATGCTATGGTCAATATGGAGAATCTCAAAGCCAACTCCTCGAGTCGTCTTGAGACTCGGGGGCTACAATGATATGACTCGGCATCATTGGTCGGTTTCAATGCATTCAAGAACTCCGGGTCGTTGGAGGGAATGATAACCCGGTTCCAGAGGCTACTACCATATTGATGAAAATTTAAAGGCCGTCAGAAAATTGCCGGTTCAAAAATAAAGATTCCGGTTTAAAATCCGGTTTAAGAGATATCTCTCTCCCGCAAAGTTTTGAAGCTCTCAAATCCGGTTCAAACATCCGGCTCAAGGTAAATTTATATCTTACAAAGCTTTGGAGCTCTCAATATCCGGTTTACAAATTTCCGGTTCAAAAAGAAGTTATCTCTCGCAAAGTTCGAATTCTCAGGAAAAATTAAAGGGACCAAAGAGAGTCGGTTACAAAGCACAACTCAAACATAGGTACCCTGCTTTAATGGCCATTGGGAGCTGGTCGTATTCGAATTTAGTTTAACCCTTTTGGTGTGACCCTGATCGTATTCGAATCAGAGTCGTTAAATATTCTCATGATCACTAGGGGGCTTCCTGTTCAAACATAGGTCGTATTCGAACCAAAGAGAACATAGCTGTCGGTACCCTTTTGATTGGCACACTGCCGAGCTCGCTAGGGGGCTTCTTGATCGTATTCGAATCATAGCTCAACCCCTTTTGGGAACCGACGTGGATCGTATTCGAATCAGCATCGTTAAACAACTCTCAAGGTCATTTGGGGGCTTCCTGTTCAAACATAGGTCGTATTCGAACCAAAGAGAACATAGCTGTCGGTACCCTCTTGATCGGCAACGCCAAAGCCACTGGGGGCTATATGATCGTATTCGAATCTTAGCTTAACCCCTTTGGGACGGTTTTCTGATCGTATTCGAATCAGAAGCCTCAAAATTTTTGAAGTCTCTTTTTGCAAACAATTTTTGGATTTTATTTGAAGCTCTTTTTCATATCTAAAGTGTATATGAGTGGTTGCTATTTAACCCGGCTTGATTTTCGATGATAAATCGCCAGCTTATGACAATCATCATCTATGTGGAAGCATTGGCTTCTAAGGATTGGGTTATCACCCTTACTGCACAGGTCACATAAACTGGCAGTGAAAATTCAATATCACAGGTATAATATTATTATTATAGTTATGTTTCAAAGTTATGATTCATAACAGGCTTATCTGTGACTCCTTGTTACACATCAATTGTTATATGTGAGATATTATGACCCGCCCTGCGGTAAACCCAAGGGATCTTGTGATCTACTTGTGTGCAGGATAAGACTACATTTGGGTGGTTACCCGCCCTGGCTTTTTGACGTTAAGTCGCCAGGGCATATGTTGTTTAAATTCTATGCAGGATTTACAGAGCTATGACTTACATAAATGATTAAATTCAAGCCCGTCATCAAAGATTGAAATTGGTGTCTCAAAAGGGTTATCAATTCTTGATTTTCTCAAAGGCTATAAGCCGTCGGGTTGTACAAATTCCGGCTTACAATGGAGGCGTATTAAATCGCCATCGGCCAAGAGCCGCCGGGTATTTAAACTCCGGATTGACTTATCAACAGATGAGGTATTCAAAGTCTCTTTGGTGCAATGGCTATTATTTTATCAATGGATATGATTTATTCTACAATAGAAAGAATAGTCCCGAGTCGCTGCAGGCTTACGACCCGGCACTTGGGGGCTACATTATTTAAATTGAGATCACATCAAATATGCAAGTCCCATGCCACTGCCAGCAGGCACCATGGCACTTGGGGGCTAATGCAAAGTCATTTTTTGCTCATCTTATTGAAGACCCGATTCATCACATTATAATGAGCCGGCCCTTGGGGGCTACCAATTGCTCCTGTCAACAATTCAAGGTACACAAGCATTAATTCATTATATTGAACGATCCACTATTCAGTTGGTAGAGTACAAAGCTCTTAACCTTGTGGACGTGGGTTCAAGCCCCATGGTGGAGATTATATTATATGATGTTATTATGAAAGTCCCAGCTCAGTATTATCTTACTAAGCCGGCCCTTGGGGGCTACACTGGTTGAAGTTTTCATGAGCATATGGCAATTACAAGTCCCAGGTTGCTGCAAGCATGACAACCCGGCACTTGGGGGCTACATAATATGGAGTATTCAGTTTTTACTAGTGACTGAGATGAACAATATGGATTTCTTCAAAGTGGTAGCATTTATATTGAAGCAAGTCTTAAACCATCACTTTGTTCTACTCAAGACTTGGGGGCTACAGGTATTATATTATTATCAAAGAAATATCTTCAAATTCTCAGTTTGGAGTAGACCAGATTGACCCGGTGTCACCAATCATTATGACCCTGTGTCTACAACCCGGTGTCATCAATAATCATGAACCGGCGTTGGCAACAATCATGACCCGAAATTATCAACTTTTATAATCCGACAATGGTGGTAATCATAAACCGGCAAGTTTTACATCTTCAAGCCGGCTGGATATCAGTTGAATATTTCAGAGACTAATATTTTTGTCAAGTCAGAGCATTGAAGGCCAATTCAAATGGATTCTTTATTTACAAGAGCCAATATCAGCAAATGGGTTATGAAGCTGGCCTATTGACCCGGATATTCCAGGAGAAAATGTCAAGGACTCAAGGATGATCAGGTGCCGGTTTACAAGAATATTTAACCCGGAGCACAACCTGTCAAATTTGTTCTTGAGTTATTTTGCAGGATCAATTTAACATGGATAAATCCAAATTAAACTGGGGGCTAATGTCGGGGATATACCCCGCGGTATGACCCGGCCAGACTTGGCGACTCACCAGAGACCTGGCGGGAGCTTGGCGACTCACTGGTGATCCGCCCGAACATGTCGATTCACAGGTAACCCGCCTGGACATTGTGACTTAATGATGGCCCCGACGGCGGGTCAGACGGATGACAAGGGCCCAAGGCCCAGTAGGCCGGGACGTGTTATTATGGGCCGGCTTAAGACGGAAGGCATGAGGAATATTTCCTTTACGAGGAAGCAAGACCCGTACTTGTATCCGACTTGTAATAGAGAATAAGTTAGTTCTAATCCTACTAGGACTCTACATGTAAAGCCGCCTCTCCAACTTATATAAGGAGGGGCAGGGCACCCCAAAGAGGGACAAGCAAGAAGAAAAATCTCTAGGGCTAGACACCGAGAGCCGGCTCCCGGCGACTCTCCCGTGATCATAATGAGACCTGGCCTCAAACAGCATGCAGGGTTGTTACCGGATGATGTTTCCCGGGGCCCGAAGCTGTCTAAATCCTCGTCTTGTGTTGCGTCTCTCGATTCCGCTCAACCCCTCTCAAGCTACCACATAGATGCATTGGCCTCGCGACTAAGTCCTGACACTAAGGACATCTGCCGTGACAATTCCACGACAAGTCTGGCGCGCTGATTGTCTTCGGTATTGCAAGGCGGGTTCTCCTTTTCCGAACTCCACGATAGTCTTCGGATGCGATGATTATATCCGGACCTGTAATGCATAGCTCACACAATCGCAGAGAGAATATATATTTGCACGAATCTGATCTGTTGACAGCTTTTTTGCAACACGACATCACGTCTGTCTGGTCATAATTTCGAACCGTTTTTATTTGCCATCCCACGTCTCGAGACGCGGTTGCAATTGGCACGTCCTATCGAAGCAGAGATCGTGTCCCCTTATTGCGGGATCCTCTTCAATGCGGGCGTGGGTAACCTGACCGTGCCATTCGCACGGCCCTTGGAAATAGGCGAGTGGGGAGGCGTTTGATATTCGCAGCCTCTATAAAGGGGGTAAGGATTCCCCTTTCTCACCCACGCCCTTTCTTTCCCTCAGCCCTTCCGTCCTTGAGCTCCAGCGCCCAAGCTTCAGCTTCTCTTCGTCCAAAAAAGCACTCCAAACATGTCCGGATCCGGAGCTGGCGGCAAGTGGATGGCCTCCTCCGTCAAGAAGAAGGACATCAAGGAGCTCCGGGACGCCGGATACCTAGCCAAGGAGATCGTTCACCGACTCCTGGCCAAGGGGCAGATTGTCCCTACTCCAGAGCCCCATGAGAGGGTTGTGTTTCTCACACATTTTGTCCGCGGACTGGGATTCCCTCTCCATCCATTTATCCGTGGACTGATGTTTTACTATGGGATGGATTTTCATGACCTAGCCCCCAACTTCATCCTCAACATTTCGGCATTTATTGTCGTCTGTGAGGCTTTTCTCCGCATCCCACCTCACTTCGGCCTGTGGCTGAAGACCTTCAACGTGAAGCCGAAGGTGGTGAATGGCCAACAAGCAGAGTGCGGAGGCTCCATGGTGGGCAAGATGCCCAACATCACCTGGCCCGAAGGCTCGTTCGCGGAGACGGTGAAGGGATGGCAATCGGGGTGGTTCTACATCACCGAGCCGCGCAATGCCAACTGGGCGGTGGCCCCCGAATTCCAATCTGGAATCCCGATGCGGCTCACCCCCTGGCAAGAGAGGGGTCTAACCTGGGGTCCCTCGGACGAGCTGACTGGGCTCCAGACGTGCGTTCAGAACATGATAGACAGGAAAATCAAGCTCGTCAATGTGGTCCAGGTCATGCTTATTCATCGGGTCCTTCCGTCCCAACGCCGGACTTGCTATCTGTGGTAGTTCGATCCGGCCAAGCACCGGACGCTACTAGAGCTCTTCGGCACGACGCACGAAGAAATCTGGAAAGTGCTCTTCAAGGCTGGCGAGACGCCACCGCCTACGACCGAAGATCGCGGGCTTAGCTTAAAACGCCAGGCTAACCCGGTCAGTTCTTTTAATGTTTTCAGGGAGTACCCTCTACTAGCATATTTTGAGAGGAAACTTAAGCTTTCCTTCCCCCGTTTTCAGGCCTGGATCAAGGTGGCGGAGGAGATTAACTGTCCGGCTCCGCTACCCGAAGACCAAGAATTCCCGTTACTGACGAAAATGATGTTCCCTGCACCTTATGAGGGGCCAAGAAGGGCCTTCGCCGGAAAGGCACTCCGGACGCGATGTCCGGAAGTGAGACTTCCTCTCCGTCTGCCGACGACAGCGACGAAGAAGAAGAAGAAGACCACTCCCCACCTGAAGTGGGGAGGAAGAAGAGAGTGGCCCCCACAATTTCGGAGGTGAAAGCGCCTAAGAGGGTTAGAGGCTCCTTCACGGATAACTCCGTGTGGGATGGTGATAGCAGTCCGGAGCGACCTCGTCGGACCAAGCCTCAGGCCGCCTCGTAAGTACAAGAATACGCAAACGTCTGGCCTTCCTGGTTTGTAATATTGACATATTGTAAATTTTGTCACCGCAGTCCGGTACGCGATGGCTCCCCGCGATCCTCGACAGAGGATTCGCTGGATTCGAAGGAGATGGCTAGCATGTCTCCGCCACCTGCTCATTCCGTCTCACCCAAGGGTGATGATGAGGTGGTGTCCAAAAAGACATTGCCAGGCCAGGGGAAGATTCCGGAGGTCATCGGGGTGACGCCCCAGGATGGCTCCTCGGCCGCCGGACATACGGGGGAAAAGTCCACACGGGGACTGGTGGCGGGGCCCGAGTTCCATTCAGACCTCCGCCGGGTACCATTCCGGAGATCTCCACGGCTCCGGGGTCCAGCGAACGGCATTCCCCACAAGGAGGGAATGTGCCTGTTCCACCGGTGACCTCTGTCCAACCAGAGGCACCGGATAATCTGCTAGAGGCGCCTCTATCGTGGATGAACATCGTGTCCTTATGGACACGGTAATAGAGAAGGTTCAGTTCTTCAAAAGAGGACCGACCGAAGCCTGCACTAGCCTTCTAACGGGCTTTGAGGTGAGTAATGTGATTGTAAGAAAAATATCACAGCATAGACAGTAGCTCCTGATGCTCTGTTTGGTGTTCGGGAAGAAAAGTTGAACAGAGGATCAAAAATAAATATCGCAGGAGTCTAATATCAGTTGTCTATGTGAATAAGCAGGTATCGCTGCAGGCTGCTACTGCTCATGCTGAAGAGGTTTCCGGACTGAAGCAAAAACTGGAGCAGGCCGAGGAGGAGCTCGGCCTCGTGAAGAAGCAGCTGGAGGATAACCAAGGTATGCAGGAACCTGTGGGTACATTTCGAAAAAATGAATAGTCCGACCGGACTAAAGTGTCATAAACTTTACTAGGGGCCACGACCGAGGTGGCAGCCCTTAAAAAGGCACTAGCTGAGGCCGAGGACAAAGCGGCCAAGGAACACGCCTCGCGCGAGAAGCACGAGGCCCGGGTTGGCGAGCGCAGCAACAGCTCCAGGGCGCGATAGAAAGATTTGAGTCCTTCGAGCGCAATTATAAGGCGCGGGAGTCCGAATTGGCAAAGGCCCGCCACAGCATGCAGGATGCACGAGCCGAAGCCCAGAGCGCCCTCCAGGAAATTCAGGCGGCCAAGAAGATTACGGCGGGTAAGTCTGTCATCATGCATATCAAGTATGTAGAAGAAACGTTCCTTGTACTTATCCTGAATTTGGATTTTCCAGGGGCGTTTACAGATCTGCCGCACAGTGTATCAGATGCTGCCGAGCATCATAGAGCCGAAGAAGGGATGTCCACGGAGAAGCTATTCTGGTCTCAATATCTGGGATCCGAACATCCGGTGCCCTTCAGCGACCAGCTAAAGCAGTTGGTCGAGCTGCACAGGTTGGCAGAGCTGGCCATGAAGGACCTGATAGTCCGGCTGTGGCCTGCCGAGCCTATACCTAGCAGCTACTTTGGACTTGTGCAACAGCTTGTGAGTGCCTGTTCGCGGCTCGAAGCCGTGAAGCGGTCAGTCTGTATTGAAGGTGCGCGCATGGCCTTTGCCCGCGTCAAGACGCATTGGGCGAAGCTGGATGCCAAGAAGCTGATGACCGAGGGACCGCCGGAGGGCAAGGAGCATCGTTGACCCAAGCACTATTTTGATGGTGTTTTGGAGGGGTCCCGCCTTGTGGCGGAGCAATGTTCGAAGGATGTTATATTCCCATGAGACCATGTATATTACATTGCCCTGTAATGTGGAACAATGATGTTATGTAGTATAATGCTTATGATTTAAATTTTACCTCCTGTGCGGCCGTTTATTAAATCTGAGGGTTGACCAGTCGTCGGCTTCTGCCCCCACGTAGATAGTACAGGGGTGTTCGGATAAATCTAAACACTCTTTACTCCACATTCTGGTCCTTTAAAGGAGGTGTTTAGCGCGACGAACAAGGCAATCAAACTATGCGGCCTTTACCGCCCTCATGTAGCCATAGGAGTTTGACAATTAAGAAGGTTGACGAAGCCCCTGGTGTTCGGAAGGCCGAATTTAGGGGCGTTATACACGCCTAATCGGAAGAACCGATTCTTCGCGAGAAGCGAAAAAAATCTCCAACGATTTGGAACCTCTCGAATAGCTGATCGGCTCTCGCCGCATCATGACAGTCAGTTTTCGGCTTTCTCTACTGAGGTGCTCGTCCGGAAGAACCGGGACACAATCGCAGTAGTTCTCCCTTTACTACCCTAGCCGATATAGCGAAATGTAAGGTAGTAAGCACAGGAGCCGGGCAACCCAACTATTGACCCAAGACATGATTCGGAGCTGATGCATATAATGCTATAAGTTCGGGGTGCCGAACTATACTATAAAAGTGTTCGGACTTTTTATTGCCGTAGTGTTGGGTGTAATGAAGCCCCTGGCGTAGTAATACGTACCATGGTGTACGTGTGCAATGAATAATTAATACCGAGGTGAGGAAACGGGAAAATGAAATAATAAGCTGACGCTACCGTGTATTCACCATTGTGATGTAACTAGTACGTCGAGGCGTACTTTGTACAAGTAATGCGATAAGCGAGTAAGGCTATTTAACATGCCGTAACCAAGGGCGAGCTACGTGTGGGTATGTGAAACAAGTATGGTAATCGTTTATTAGAGATCACCTGGGGGTTCCCTTGTACGCCAAAGCTCCTTGCCTCCTTGGTGTGTTCTGCAAGCGGGTTGTCCGTATAGACCTCGAAAAGAGAAGAAAACCCATAAAAAAGAAAAAGAAAAAGTTGGCGAATCCCAAGGTCGGTCAAGCCGTACTGTGGATCGCGAACGAGTTATGCCTCCGTCAATACCCATGGGGTTTTGAGTGCGTAGTTTATGTACGCGCGATAGTGATGACATTGTCTCATCGGGGCTGGGACGGAGGCCGAATTGCTAATTTGGCTCGTGACGAGCCGAGCTGTCCTACTGCAGTGCTGTCCGGACCCTCTTGATGATGTCCAGGGGCTCGGCAGCCGGATTATAATGCTGCTTGAGAAAGCCGCTCTGTACTTCTGCTGCTAGGGCGGCGGCGTGCTCCTCTGTACGGAGGGAGCGTTCCGTGTTTCCATTTACTGTAATGACGCCACGTGGACCTGGCATCTTGAGCTTGAGATAAGCGTAGTGTGGCACCGCGTTGAATCTAGCGAATGCGGTTCGTCCAAGCAGGGCGTGATAGCCGCTATGAAATGGGACGATGTCGAAGATTAGTTCTTCGCTTCGGAAGTTATCTGAGGAGCCGAATACTACTTCTAGCGTTATTGAGCCCGTAGAACGGGCCTCTACGCCTGGTATGACTCCTTTAAAGGTAGTCTTTGTGGGCTTGACGTGTAAGGGGTCCATTCTCATCTTCCACACTGTGTCCTGATAGAGCAGGTTGATGCTGCTACCACTGTCCATTAGGACTCGTGTCAGGTGAAATCCGTCGATGATTGGGTCGAGGAACAGTGCGGCTGAACCACCATGGCGGATGCTGGTTGGATGATCTCGGCGATCGAAGGTGATCGGGAATGACGACCACGGATTGAATTTTGGGGCGACTGGCTCTACCGCGTAGACGTCCCTAAGTGCTCTCTTACGCTCCCTTTTGGGGATGTGTGTGTGGCATATATCATGTTCACCGTTTTGACTTGGGGGGGGGGATTTTCTTTTGCCCCCCAGTGCTCGGCTGCCGGGGCTCCTCGTCATCGTCCTCGCTCTGTGATTCCCCTTCCTTGTTTTTTGCTATTTACCTTGCTGGCTTGTTTAAAGACTCGGCAATCTCTGTTAGTATGGTTTGCCGGTTTGTCTGGGGTGCCATGTATCTGGCAAGGACGATCGAGTATGCGGTCCAAGCTGGATGGTCTTCCGCTCCTCCTTTTATAGGGCTTCTTTCGCTGGCCAGACTTGGAGCCACTGAATCCAGCGTGAACTGTTGTGTCATTGGTGCTATTGCCATTGCTTCGGCATTTGTGTCTGTTGCGCCGGAGCTTGCCGGTGCTGTTTTTGGCCTCAGTGGGGCTTGCCTCGCTGGCTGTGTTTTTGCTACGCGCCAGCTAGCTGTCCTCTCCCGCGCAAAAGCGGGTCATGAGTGACGTGAGGGCTGCCATAGACTTTGGCTTTTCTTGGCCGAGGTGGCGTGCTAGCCATTCGTCACGGATGCTGTGTTTGAAGGCTGCTAGGGCCTCGGCATCCGGACAATCAACGATCTGGTTCTTTTTGGTTAGGAACCTAGTCCAGAAGTTTCTGGCTGATTCTCCAGGTTGTTGAACTATGTGGCTTAAGTCATCGGCATTTGGTGGCCGGACATAAGTTCCTTGGAAGTTATCTAGGAAAGCCTCTTCCAAGTCCTCCCAGCTGCCGATGGAATTCTCAGGCAGGCTATTTAACCAGTGTCGAGCTAGTCCTTTGAGCTTTAATGGGAGGTATTTGATGGCGTGGAGGTCATCTCCTCGAGCCATATGGATACGGAGAATAAAATCCTTGATCCGTACTGCAGGATCGGTTGTGCCGTCGTATGATTCAATGTTGATAGGCTTGAACCCCTCGGGGAATTCATGATCCAGTACCTCATCTGTGAAGCAGAGAGGGTGTGCGGCACCTCTATATCGGGCCGCATCGTGGCGTAGCTCTGATGGAGTCCGTCTGCGGCATTCGGCTCGGGCGTGGTTAGGTTTGTCACGTCCGAATAGGTAGCCGTCATCGTGCGTCGAGGTGCGTCCTCGCGATCCGTAGATCGATCTTGTATGTCCTGCTCTACTGTCCAGGATCTGCCGGAGGTCGTATGTGTGACCCCGAACTCTTCCATCACTATTTTTACGGGGCGGTGGGGCAGGCTGCTGTTCGGCCTGAATTGCCGCTTTATCCCGACCGCGGGGTGGCCGGTCGGCCGCCCTGTCTCGACCACGTGGTGGTCGTTCCGCATTACGCGAGGGAGATATGTGCTCTGGTGCTTCCTCATCAAATTGAAGTAGCAGTCTGCGTTTCGGGTAGCTCTTGGCTGGGTGCTTGAGGCCGTATTCTTCGGCTGTCAGGACATCAGTCCATCTGTCGACGAGCAGGTCTTGTTCAGCTTGACGCTGCTGCTGTTTCTTTTTCAGGCTCCTTTCGGTGGCTATGAGCTGAAGCTTAAAGCGCTCCTGCTCCAGAGGATCCTCAGGCACGATGAAGTCTTCGTTGCCGAGGCTTGTCTCCTCCTCAGAGGGTGGACGGTAACTATCGTCCTCCGAGTCATCTTCTATGGCCTGTTTAACAGGGTTGTCTTGCCTGTTGTCATGTTCCTCCAGTTCGGATGTAGCTCCGATAGGGTCTTCGTTGTTTTCGGTGTCGCCCGGAGTAGTATTTTCTCTAGTGCCAGTATTGCTATCTTTTGAGAGACGAGGCTTAGAGCGGCGTTTGGGGCGCCGACGCTTGGACTGTGTCTTCGAGGGTTTATTCGCGTCTGGCTCTTCTTTGTCGTCGCCAGATCCTTTAGGTGTATCAACCATGTACATGTCGTACGAGGAGGTGGCCGTCCAACATCCAGGTGGCGGGTCTTGGCCTTGCTCCATGTTGGCATCGTCGTCCATATCGTCGATGTCTTTGGAGCCATAGTCAAGCACGTCGGTTCAGTCATCGACGGTGGCTATGAAGTGGGTGGCGGGTGGGAAGAAAAATTCCTCGTCATCCGCCTCTAGCTCGAACCGAACATAGTTCGGCTATGAGTCTTCCCCCAAGGACAAGTTCTTTAAAGAGTTTAGCACGTCACCCAAAGGTGAATGCTGGAAGATGTCTGCGGCGCCAAATTCGAAAATCGATAACCGATCCAGCTCGGTGTCCGCAGGCGCACCTGATCCGGAACGTATAGCCGGAAACGAGTCCGGAGTTCCATTGACGCGCTCGTTGCAGGATGTCCAGTCCGTGTGCGGCTCCAATGCCGCGGACTTTGTGGCCTCGGAGGGCACGATGTGCTTCGGTTCTGAAGCCGTTGCAGCAACAGGATCCATCTCCTGGACGTAATCCGATAGCAGATTTAAGTCATGTTCATCGGAGCGCGGGGGAGCGATTGTCGCGGTCTCAAATCCATTGAAGATCAAGTCTCCACGGATAGGGCGACCTCGGCCCCAGGTATTTTTTAGGGGGAATGGCGACCTCTCTCCTCTCCACCTCTGGCGACTACGATGGCGATTCTAGGGTTTAACCCTACGATCTCCTCCTGGCGATCCCAATGGATGGCCTCCTCCATTGGGACTTCTCCCCCGGCCTTAAGGTTGAGGCACAGGTGCGTGCAAGGTTTGGATCTACGGTCCATTTCGTCCCCAACTCCGGCTCCAAGGAATTCTTCCTTGAAGTTTCCTTCTCCTCAGCCTCTTTTCCCCTCTCGGTGGATTCGGTTGGTTTGGCTCTTCAGTCTTGTATTGGAGGGCTTGGTGCGGGTTTCAATGTCATTCGCTTGGGTGATCGTCATTTCCGGTTCTCTGTGGCATCTAATCGAGTGGGACATTTCATCTTTGGGCTACGGGACCGTATTTGGCCGGACTTTATTTGTCATTTTCATTTGCATCGTGGTATGAACAAGCGCCCAAGGATTCAATCATGGCATACGGATACTGAGTTGACTGGTTTGGCTTCTTCACCTGGTCCGGCGATCAAATCTAAATGGTTATCATCTCAACAAAATATGATATGGATCCTGCATCTATTCCAGTGTTTCAGAAATTGGGTTTGATCCCGCCGCCGACGGATTTGCATTCCGGCGAGCCCCCGACCGTGCTTTCTTTTGGTAGTTTTCGGGCTCCGGTTTCTCAGGATAATTTCGGTTTGGATCCATATCCGTACCTATTTCCTCCGATATTCCGGCCAAGTTACCTTCTTTTCGAGGTGAGTTGTTTGTTCGAGGTTTATGGGATTCCATTCCGGATGATATTCTTTATTCCATATTGGATGGATGGCAGGCTGGTTATGATAATGACAGTGTTCAGCAAATGGTACAAATATCTTCAGTTCCCACCAAAGATTATATATACAAGCGGCTTAAGCTTTGTTCTTTATGTGATCGGCTTGGTCATGTTGCTGATTGTTGCACTGAGTTCTTTATCAGCCTTGTGGGGATGTTTCTGTGCATGGATCCTGTGTTTCTCCACGTAATAAGCCCAACTTTCATATGCCATGCAAGGTGGGCCCGGACCCTCTAGGCCATCCATGCAATGCGTGTTCTGCATGGATCACATGACTAGCCTTTGTCCTGGGCTTCGTCGCTGCCCGTTCTGCCACCGCCTGGGTCATGTGGCCCGTAAGCCCAGCTATTGCCATGCTTTACCTCATTTGGTTTGGGCACAAAAATCTTTACCAGTAACAAAATCTGAGAGGATCCTGCCTCGGGGTGAGCTGGAGGCGTCTGTGTTTGGTAATTCTATGGTTGTTGGTATGGCCCGTGTGGCGAGGGATACGCGGGCCCGTTGGATTTGGAAACAGAAACAGAAAATCCCACGCTCCTCGGAAGTGGCCACCGCTCAACGCTTGACGATACGTCTCCCTGGTCAAGGTGTTGTCACTTCAGCCTGCCAAAAACCCCAATCGCGACAGCCGGCGTCCTCGAGCTCATCACCCCAACCTTCATTGCCCCCGCTCCCACCGATTTCTTGCTGTCCGTCATCGGCGATTCCTCTCTCGGCGGATTCCACACCTCCGACAGCTCCAGCTATGGCGAACTTTCCAGTGCGCCCGTTCGCCTTCGCCCCGGTTGGATCGACCTTCGACCGTGGCCCTGCTCATCGCGTTCAGCGCCATGTCATGGTGGTCGATGATCCGCCCCTCAACCATGACAGGTATGCCATTGTTACAGTCCATCCTCCAGTCCCTGATCATCAAAAGGAGCTCTGGTTGGCCGAGGTCTGTCGCATCATTACTGGGGATCTAGAGTATGATTTGGTGGATGATTTTATTTACCCATTAGGAATTGGCTGTGTGGTTTTTGCGGATATGGAGAGTCGGGATGCTGCAATTAGGGAGGGACCTCACGCTCTGTCTGAGGATTCTACTTTTTCTCTGGTACCTCATGATGAAGGTCTCAATATGCGCATGCCTGCTTTTGAATATGAGGTTTGGGTTATGTTACTAGCTTTCCCTATGGATTACCAGACTGAGCACTATATTCACAAGGCTGTTTCTAACTTTGGAAAGCTCCTTGTGTGGCCACGTCCGGGTTTCAACAAAGCTCGAGTTCTGGTTAAATGCCATATCAAAGATGTGGCTGAAGTGCCACATAGTTTGTTAGTTACCAGGGTTGGTTTGCTGCCAGGGCTTGCTCGATCCTGGTCTGTACCAGTGTATGTTCTGAATGGCAGGAATACTATTCCTAATTTGGTTGGCAATGAAGATGCTCCTCCGCTTCTGAATGCATCACCCCACCCTTATGAGCTTCCCTACTACACCCTCATGCAGCAAGCACGAATTGATGAGATGGCTGCACAAGAGGCTCTGAATGAAGCGGCATGGCACGCCCCAGAACCGGCCCAGGTGCAACTCCAGGATAATGGTTGGCCTTTGTGGCCTGTGGTTCCTCCGCCATACACAGGGTTCAGCTTCAGAACGTTCTTCCAGTACGATGGACCGTCTCTGATGGATGGGGTGGATCCTGAAATCAATATCCAGGATAATCTGTCGGATGTTTGGTCTTCTGACTTAGAGTTTCAAGCGGTGGAAGCTCTGGCGGATGGTTTTGTGCTTGGGAATCCTACTGCACGCCTTGCGTTCGTCAGAGCTGGAGGAAACTCAGCTAGTTTCTTTGTGACTGTCGACCATGATTTGTTGCTCTGGATGGGAGGGATGCTTAAACGCATATATACGCCAGCCCTAGCCTTTCAGACTTCTGAGGCTGTTATGTTTCCCCTCAATCCTTTCAAGTTTCTTCAGAACCAGTTGAATGTTGCTGTGTCTACCTGGCTGGAGGGCATAGTCCCAGAGCGTGATGTTCTGACAGAGGTGTTCAGTTCAATCTTTCAGATGGGGGCTGCCATCATCCCGTCGTCTTGGCTGCAGGAGGCCACTGAATGCAGATCTTCAGCGTTTGACTCTGAGTGGGGGAGGGCGGCTTGTTCTCCTGGTCTTAAGGAGATTTCAAGACTTGCCCCCCACGATGCAGCGTTACATCCAGTGACCTTGTCTGTTCAAGAGTCGGCTCTTCAGGTGATTGCTTCTACTTCTCTTTATAATGCACCTCAGTCCCGCAATGTGCTTGTGCCCCTTGACACTACTACTGTCAGAAGAAGTACTCGTTCTACTAAGTATGATGGTTTCAAGATCAACCAAGTCTCTGACATCAAACGCTCTAAGTCACGGGTGAAACCACGTGAAACTTCTTTTATCACAGCTGTTTCTTTGGCTGCTGCCCCCGTGCAGGTTCGGTCTGATGATTGCCCCCCTCCTATGACGATTGAAGATCTTCAACAGATGGGCAAACGCTGCGGGATTGCGCAGGAGGCTCTTTCCCCCGAGAAGCTGCTGGATGATCAGCGCTCGTCCACGGGAGCCGGAGACTGAACTTCTGCTGGTTCATGAATAAATCGTGGAATGTTTTGTCGTGGAACATCCGGGGCATCAACTCTGATGCTAAAACTTTGGCTCTCCGAAATACTATCGACACTAGTGGTTGCTCTGTGATATGTATCCAGGAAACAAAGCGTGAATCTTTTGATCTGGCGTTTATTAAAACTTTCTGCCCTAAGCGGTTTGATAAATTTGTGTTTGCTCCATCTGTGGGTGCCTCGGGTGGTCTTATTATTATCTGGAATAGCTCCGTGTTTGTGGGCACCCCTTGGTACGTTGATTCGTTTGCTGTGGGTGTCTCTTTTGTTGCTACACAGTCCAATGACTCGTGGAAATTGATCAATGTCTACGGTCCATGTTCTGGTCAGCGTCGGGTGGATTTTACTAATTGGTTATTCGACCTACATATACCTGATGATGAGAACTGGTTGATCCTCGGTGATTTCAATTTTATTCGTTCCACGACTAACAGAAACAAACCTGGGGGTGACGCTGCGGACATGTTGCTTTTTAATGAAATCATTAGAGTGCAGTCTCTGATGGAGTTACCTGTGAAGGGTCGAACATATACCTGGAGTAATATGCAAGACGACCCCTTACTTGAACAGCTTGACTGGTTCTTCTCGTCCTCTTGCTGGACCACTTCGTTTCCAAATACAATGGTCTTGCCATTAGGAAAACCAGTGTCCGATCATATTCCCTGTGTGGTTACAATTGAGTCCTCTATCCCCAAGTCCAAACTCTTCCGTTTTGAGAACTTTTGGATTAACCATTCTGGGTTTATGGAGGTGGTGGCCGCTTCCTGGTCCAAGGCATGCCATGCACCGAACGCTGCCGCCCGCATTTGTAAAAAGCTGAAAACTCTGAGGTATGATCTCAAGAGATGGAGCAGGGATATCTCAAAGCTGAAAATCATCATTCAAAACTGTAATGAAGCTTTAGCTACGATGGATAATCTCGAGGACAAAAGACCTCTATTTATCCAGGAATCAAACTTCCGGAAAATTTTGAAATCTCACTTGCAGACATTGTTACAGTTTCAGAATGAATACTGGAGGAAAAGATGCACGATCAGATTCTTCAGATTTGCGGATGAAAATACCAAACTCTTTCAATCTCTGGCCACGGAGAGATACAGACATAACTCTATCGCCATGCTTCGTGATGGCGATGTGGAAATGCATGACCATGCTGGCAAGGAAGGGGTGTTGTTCAGAACCTATAAGGAACGGTTGGGTTCCTCTAAACCCACTCACATGCGCTTTGATCTTTCCAGAATCATCCGTCGGATTGAGGGACTGGAGCACTTGTCGGCACCTTTTTCCAATGAAGAGATTGACACTGTTATTAAGGAAATGCCAAGTGATCGGGCTCCAGGTCCTGATGGTTTTAATGGTTGCTTCCTTAAGAGCTGCTGGCCGATCATCAAGTCGGACTTCTATGAGTTGTGTCATGCATTTCATGCCGGAGGGCTAGATATAACCAGTATTAGTGAGGGGTATATCACATTGATCCCAAAGAACTCCTCTCCAGAAACTGCAAATGATTATAGACCAATTACTTTATTGAATTGTTGTCTGAAAATCATCACTAAGATATTGGCAAATCGGCTACAGAAAGTCATCCTCAAGATCATACACAGAAATCAGTACGGTTTTCTCAAAGGGAGGACTATTCAGGATTGCCTAGCGTGGTCGTTTGAATACATACATCAATGCCATACCTCAGCGAGGGAAAACATCCTCCTTAAGCTAGACTTTGCCAAGGCGTTTGACACTATTGAGCACGCCCCCATGATGGAAATTATGAAACACATGGGTTTTGATGACAAATGGCTTGGATGGATGAACACGATCTTTGGTTCGGGGGTTTCTTCTGTACTTCTTAATGGAGTCCCTGGTCGAAAATTCAACTGTAAATGTGGAGTGCGCCAGGGGGACCCTCTCTCACCATTGATCTTTGTCCTTGCGGCTGATCTCCTCCAAGCAGCAGTTAACGATGCTTTTGTTCGTGGGCTGCTTGATCTTCCTCTCCCTCGTGACAGGGCGGGTGATTTCCCGGTTGTCCAATACGCTGACGACACGATTTTAGTTATGCAGGCATGTCCCGTGCAGGCTGCCCGTATGAAAGCTATCCTAGAAGATTATGCCACTTCCATTGGACTGAAGATCAATTTTCAGAAATCAACTCTCATACCCATTAACATTGATCACCGACGTGCTTGTGAACTGGCTGGGGTTTTTGGTTGCTCTGTTGGTTCCATGCCCTTCACATACCTCGGCCTGCCAATGGGCACAACGAGGCCCAGTGTCCTTGATCTTATGCCACTGGTTCATGCAGTTGAACGGAAGACATCCACTGCTCTGTCACTGATGTCATCCGGAGCTAAACTAACCTTGGTCAATTCAGTTGTGACTTCGATGCTGATATACGCAATGTGCACGATCAAGATACACCCAAAGGTGATTGAACATCTGGATAAGCTGCGTAGACATTGCCTCTGGGCTAAAAACTCTGACGACGGGGTCAAAAATAACTCTCTTGCGGCCTGGGAGCTGGTCTGCCGCCCAAAACGCTGCGGAGGCCTTGGTGTTATTGATCTTAAAACACAGAATGCAGCCCTCCTCCTAAAGTATCTTTTCAAATTCTATAATCATGAAGATGTTCCCTGGGTGGAGCTTGTTTGGGATGCCTACTACAGAAACAAGATACCGCATGCATCTGAGGCGGTGGGTTCTTTCTGGTGGAGAGATGTGATGCAACTCAGTGGGATATTCCGAGGGATCACTAAAGTCACCCCGGGGATGGCTCTAGTGCTCTGTTCTGGAAAGATGCTTGGTTTGATAGTACTCAAGACTCCCCATTAATGGATATATACCCACGAGCCTTTTCATTTTGTCTGAATGAGGACGATTCCATTGCTAAGGTTCTTACTGCAACTGACCCATCCACGATTTTTAGTCTACCTCTCTCGACCCAGGCGAGAGAAGAAATCAA
Organism: Triticum aestivum; assembly: GCF_018294505.1. Taxonomy (NCBI): domain Eukaryota; kingdom Viridiplantae; phylum Streptophyta; class Magnoliopsida; order Poales; family Poaceae; genus Triticum; species Triticum aestivum. The sequence goes on from NC_057796.1 coordinate 343,381,008, forward strand.
AGAGATCCAGGAGGGGTTGCCGCAAAATCGGCTGGCCGCCGATAACAGCGATGTCTGGGAATGCTTGCTCGGGCGTTTTTCGTCCAAGAAGTTCTATAATCACTGCTACAAACAGGTTGTGGCAGACGAGGCGTTTGGATGGCTCTGGAAAGCTAAAAGCCCGATCAAATTCAAGATGTTTGGATGGCTACTCCTAGTTGATCGCCTGAATACCAGGAATATGCTCAAACGCAGACACTTTGTTGTCATGGGGGGCAACTATGCATGCATGTTCTGTCAAAACCCTCCAGAGGAAACGGTGGAACATCTGTTCTTCAATTGCCCCTTTAGCCAACACTGCTGGGATGTAGTTGGAGTGACATGGCCGACAGCTGATAACAGACTGGCTCTTCTGCATGGAGGTAGGGGTAATTGGAGACAACCTCTCTTCATGGATATCTTTCTCCTGGCTGCTTGGAGTCTTTGGATGGAGAGAAACAATCAACACTTTAGAGGGATTCAGCACTCCCATGGAGCATGGCTAGCTAGATTTAAGCATCTCTTGGAGCTGCTAACACATAACTGCCGGGAGGATCTTCATCCTTTCCTGTCTAATTACATTGTAAACTTGGGCCACTAAGACCGTGGATAGCTAGCATGGCCGGGGGGCCACAAAACCCTTTGTAACACATATGTAATTGTTCCTTTGTGAGTAATACAAAGTCAGTGGGAGCCTCTCCCACTGTCGTTCTTCATCAAAAAAAAGTCTCCACGGATATCCATGACGTAATTCAAGCTTCCAAATCTGACCTGATGGCCAGGGGCGTAGCTATCGACTTGCTCTAGATGGCCAAGCGAGTTGGCCCGCAGTACGAAGTCGCCGAACACAAAGATTTGTCCAGGGAGGAAGGTTTCTCCCTGGACAACGTCATTACTGACGATCGAAGGGGCCATCGAGTCCTTTGCCGAAGGCACAATGGAACTCTCAATGAAAGCACCAATGTCGGTGTCAAAACCGGTGGATCTCGGGTAGGGGGTCCCGAACTGTGCGTCTAGGATCGATGGTAACAGGAGACAAGGGACACGATGTTTACCCAGGTTCGGGCCCTCTCTATGGAGGTAATACCCTACTTCCTGCTTGATTGATCTTGATGAATATGAGTGTTACAAGAGTTGATCTACCACGAGATCGTAATGGCCAAACCATAGAAGTCTAGCCTATGTGAATATGGTAATGAATGTCTCCTATCCGGACTATGCTCTCCGGTTTATATAGACACCGGAGAGATCTAGGGTTACATGGGGTCGGTTACATAAGAAGGAATCTTCACAGTTGGTCGCCTAGCTTGCCTTCCATGCAAAGGAAAGTCCAATCCAGAAATGGGTATAGTCTTCGGCCTTCATATCTTCACAGCCCATCAGTCCGGCCCAATGAACAACAGGCCGGACGCCCGAGGACCACTTAGTCCAGGACTCCCTCACCTACCCCCCCGGGCGCGCCTCCTGCCTCGTGGACCCCCTGGTGCTCCACCGACCTCAACTCCAACTCTATATATTCACGTTCGGGGAGAAAAAATCAGAGAGAAGGATTCATCACGTTTTACGATACGGAGCCGCCGCCAAGCCCTAATCTCTCTCGGGAGGGCTGATCTGGAGTCCGTTCGGGGCTCCGGAGAGGGGAATCCGTCACCATCATCATCATCAACCATCCTCCATCACCAATTTCATGATGCTCACCACCGTGCGTGAGTAATTCCATCGTAGGCTTGCTGGACGGTGATGGGTTGGATGAGATTTACCATGTAATCGAGTTAGTTTTGTTAGGGTTTGATCCCTAGTATCCACTATGTTCTGAGATTGATGTTGCTATGACTTTGCTATGCTTAATGCTTGTCACTAGGGCCCGAGTGCCATGATTTCAGATCTGAACCTATTATGTTTTCATGAATATATGTGAGTTCTTGATCCTATCTTACAAGGCTATAGTCACCTATTATGTGTTATGATCCGTTAACCCCGAAGTGACAATAATCGGGACCACTACCGGTGATGACCGTAGTTTGAGGAGTTCATGTATTCACTAAGTGTTAATGCTTTGTCCCGGTACTCTATTAAAAGGAGGCCTTAATATCCCTTAGTTTCCAATAGGACCCCGCTGCCACGAGAGGGTAGGACAAAAGATGTCAGCCAAGTTCTTTTCCATAAGCACGTATGACTATATTCGGAATACATGCCTACATTACATTGATGCATTGGAGCTAGTTCTGTGTCACCCTATGTTATAACTATTGCATGAGGAATCGCATCCGACATAATTTTCCATCACCGATCCAATGCCTACGAGCTTTTCACATATTGTTCTTTGCTTATTTACTTTTCCGTTGCTACTGTTACAATCACTACAAAACTATCACTGTTACTTTTGCCACTATTACCATTACTTCCATACTACTTTGCTACTCAATACTTTGCTACATATATTAAGTTATCCAGGTGTGGTTGAATTGACAACTCAACTGCTAATACTTGAGAATATTCTTTGGCTCCCCTTGTGTCGAATCAATAAATTTGGGTTGAATACGCTACCCTCGAAAACTGTTGCGATCCCCTATACTTGTGGGTTATCAAGACTATTTTCTGGCGCCGTTGCCGGGGAGCATAGCTCTATTCTTTGAGTCACTTGGGATTTATATCTGCTGGTCACTATGAGGAACTTGAAAGACGAAAGAACTATGATTTTTCCCTCAACTACGAGGGGAGGTAAGGAACTGCCATCTAGCTCTCCACTTGATTCACCTTCTATTTTGAGTAAGCTTGCGACACCTAAACCCGCTTCTGCTATTAATTCTGATATGTCGCATGTTATTGATGATGCCACTTCTGCTATGCATGATACTTATGATGAAACTACTTCTATGCTTGATACTACTGTGCCACTAGGTGAATTTCTTGATGAACAACTTGCTAGGGCTAGAGAGAATGAAATTATTGAAACTGATAATATTGATGAAAGTGATGATGAAGATTCTCCCCCTAGATATGAATTGCCTGTTGTGCCTGAGGGTTATGTTATGGATGAAGAAACTGCTAGAGACTTTCTTGCTTGCAATGATAGGAGTGATCTTAAAAAATTATTAGGTAAGCTGAAAGAAAAATCTCTGAATGCTAGAATGAAATCTGACCCTCCTTTTGCTACTTCACCTATCTTCATTACTGATAAGGATTATGATTTCTCTGTTGATACTAAGATAATTACTTTGGTTGAATCTGATCCTTTTTATGGCTATGAATCTGAAACTGTTGTGGCACATCTTACTAAATTAAATGATATAGCCACCCTGTTCACTAATGACGAGAAAACTTGCTACTACTATATCCTTAAATTATTTCCATTCTCATTAAAGGGTGATGCAAAGATATGTTTTAATTCTCTTGATCCTGGTTGTGTGCGTAGTCCCCAGGATATGATTTACTATTTCTCTGCTAAATATTTCCCCGCTCATAAGAAACAAGTTGCTTTAAGGGAAATATATAATTTTGTGCAAATTGAAGAAGAGTCTCCCACAAGCTTTGGGGGAGGCTTCTCCAATTACTTAATGCTTTTCCTGACCATCCTCTCAGGAAAAATGAAATACTTGATATCTTTTATAATGGACTAACCGATCCTTCCAGAGACCACCTGGATAGTTGTGTTGGTTGTGTTTTCAGGGAAAGAACAGTTGATCAAGCTGAATTGCTATTGAATAATATGTTGACTAATGAAAATAATTGGACACTTCCTGAACCAACTCCTAAGCTAACTCCGAAGAAAAGGGGTATTCTATTTCTCAGTCCTGAAGATATGCAAGAGGCAAAGAAATCTATGAAAGAAAAAGGTATTAAAGCTGAAGATGTTAAGAATTTACCTCCTATTGAAGAAATACATGGTCTTAATTTGCCGCCTGTTGAAGAAATACATTGTCTTGATAACCCAACATAGGTAGTAAAGGTAAATTCTCTCTATAGATTTGATGAAGGTGATATCCCTCGTTATAAGTCTGCTAGCCAATGCTTAGATGAGTTTGATAATTTTATTGTCAAACAAGAAAATTTCAATGCTTATGTTGGTAGACAATTGAAACACAATGCTGGTATGCTTGAACACTTGAGTGATTATATGTCTAGAGTTAAAGGTGAACTTAAACTTATTAGTAAACATGATTCTATGGTTACCACTCAAGTAGAACAAGTACTTAAAGCTCAGAATGATTTGCTCAATCAATTAAATAATAAGAAAAATGATAATGCTGTTAGAGTTATGACTAGAGGGGGTAAAATGACCCAGGAACCTTTGTATCCTGAGGGTCATCCTAACAGAATTGAGCAGGATTCTCAGAGAACTAATGTTGATGCACCTAGTCCTTCTAAGAAGAAGAAAAAGAAAAATGATAGGACTTTGCATGCTTCTAGTGAACCTATTGTTGACACACCTGAGAATCCCAATGATATTTCTATTTCTGATGCTGAAACACAATCTGGTGATGAACATGCACCTAGTGATAATGTTAATGATGATGTTCATGTTGATGCTCAACCTAGTAATAACAATGATGTAGAAATTGAACCTGCTATTGATCTTGATAACCCACAATCAAAGAATCAACGTTATGATAAGGGAGACTTCATTGCTAGGAAGCATGGTAAAGAAAGAGAACCATGGGTTCAGAAACCCATGCCTTTTCCTCCCAAACCATCCAAGAAAAAGGATGATGAGGATTTTGAGAGCTTTGCTGAAATGATTAGACCTATCTTCTTGCGTATGCGTTTTACTGATATGCTTAAAATGAATCCTTATGCCAAGTACATGAAAGATATTGTCACAAATAAGAGAAAGATACCGGAAGCTGAAATTTCCACCATGCTTGCTAATTATACTTTTAAGGGTGGAATACCTAAGAAACTAGGAGATCCAGGAGTACCAACTATACCATGCTCCATTAAAAGAAACTATGTTAGAACTGCTTTATGTGATCTTGGAGCCGGTGTTAGTGTTATGCCTCTCTCTTTATATCGTAGACTCGATTTGAATAAGTTGACACCTACTGAAATATCTTTGCAAATGGCCGATAAATCAACCGCTATACCTGTCGGTATTTGTGAGGATGTGCCTGTTGTGGTTGCAAACATTACTATTTTAACGGACTTTGTTATTCTTGATATTCCCGAGGACGATAGTATGTCTATTATTCTTGGAAGACCCTTTTTGAATACAGCAAGAGCTGTTATTGATTGCAATAAAGGCAATGTCACTTTTCATGTCAATGGAAATGAGCATACGGTACACTTTCTGAGGAAACAACCTCAAGTCCACAGTATCAATTCTATTGGAAAAATTCCATCGATTACTATTGGAGGTTTTGAATTTCCTCTTCCTACTGTCAAGAAGAAATATGATATTCTTATTGTTGGGGATGTGCATATCCCCGTTGAGGTAACGTAGTGTTATTCGAAATTCCTCCGGTTCCATGTTATTCGGAATGAGTTTGTTAACAAGACTTGATCAACCTTGTTAGTGGATTCCTTTTGATGAGCATGGGATGGATGAAGTTAGAAAGCACAACCTTCTGTACCCTCCTTTTACTTTCTGTAATTTATATTAAATAAGGCAAAAATAGTATTTTCAGTCAGTTTTCTGATTTATCCGTGCAATAAAAAAATACCCAGAAAATAAAAGTTCTCCAAATGCCCTAAAAATGAAATATGATTTTTTCTGGAATATTTGAGAATATCTGGCACTGAGAACACATCAGGGGGAGCAAGCACCTGGCCACGAGGTTCCAGGGCGCGCCCACCCCCCTGGGCGCGCCCCCTGCCTCGTGGGCCCATGGTGTCTCCCCTCCACTTATTCCAGCCACCACACACTCCTTCTTCCTCCCAAAAAAATCACCAACTAGCTCAAGCACGAGTTCTAGCTCAGTTTGCTGCGATTTTCGATCTCCTAGCTCAAAGCTCCACTCACAAAACTGCTTTGAGGGATTGTTCTTCGGTATGTGACTCCTCCAATGGTCCAATTAGTTTTTGTTCTAGTGATTTATTCATTGCAAATTTTTGCTGCCTAGGTCACCCTGTTCTTGAGCTTGCATGTCAAATTTATATGGTCCCAAGTGGTTCTAATGCATGATATAGTCTCTAGGCACTTGTGGGAGTAGTTGCTATCAATTTTGTTGAGTTTGGTTCACTTTTATTTTGAGTTACTAAAAATTTCAGAAATTTTTAGGAATAGATGAAGAGATTTTTGAGGGGCTCTTCGAGCCGAAGCTCGAGGGATAAACGAAGTGAAGAGGATAAGAGGCCCAAATATAATCTCCCTCGCACCGCGGAGGTTCGGCCATGTGAATGGCCTTGTGATGCGTTCTTAACATCAGCCGGGATTCATGATGATTTCTATTCTTTGGTTGAGAATGAGGGCCTCACTGACTTCCTCCGCGACCAGCGTGAACAGTATCTCTTACTCACTAATATTTTCGTGCAAAATTTTCATTTCCATGCTAGGAGATCACCACCTTCAGTGGAATTTTATTTATATGATGAGCACAAGGAGATGTCCCTTTCTGATTTCTGTCGGGTTTGTAAGATACCCCTTACTGGCAGCATAGAGGAACCACATCGTAATGATGTGGAAGGATTTATTGATATGATTGATGTAGGGGAAACAAGGAAAGTTTCCGATGCAAGAATTACTAGCATGCATTTTCCGATTCTGCGTTACTTTGCGATATTTGCTAGTAGATGTTTAATTGGTCGCGGAAACTGTGGAAACCTTAGTGCCCCTGATATTTTTATTTTGGGCCATGCCTTGTTTCGTGATAACTCTTTTAGCCTAGGCGCTATCATTGCCAAACGTTTAAGTCTTAACCGCACGAAGGGTCCCATCTTGGGAGGTATCTTCGCCTCGCGCCTTGCTGCACACTTTAACATACCCATTAGGCATTATGAGAAAGAAGAAAAGTTGTTGCCTCCTATTTTTCTAGATTATAAGAGTATGGTAGCACATGATTTTATCGTTAAGAATAAGGAAAAGATGCTTAAGTACAGACTGATATTTAATAAGGATCGCCCTGAGACTATTACTTTGCCTGCCCCTTCTTTGTTTGACTTATCTTCAGGCAAGTACCTTGTTCAGCCGGAGGCATTTCATGCCTACCAGAACCCCACACCAGCTACAGAGCCAGAGCCGGAACCACAATTTGATCCTTCATGACAGTCTGTTTACCACTGGGATCCGGAGGAGATTGCCAATCAGTGGCAACCCGAGGCTCCTTCTCAGTACGACCCCAACTACAACTTTGATCCATGGGCATAGACCAACTTAGGCCAAAAGCCTAAGCTTGGGGGAGTACGTATTTCTCACCGACATTACATTCATGTTCACACACTCATGCTAGTTGTCGGTGCTCATACTTTTTCACTGTACTATCCATGCTAGTTTATTTTCTTTTTCTCACTTTCTTCTTGTGTGTTTGATAAACCTTAAGAAAACAAAAAAAAGTTGTAGCTCTTAGCTAGTTTACTTTCCTTGCTTGTAGTAGTAATAATTAAAAGAAAACCCAAAAAGATTTCCTGTTCATCTTTTGCTTGTTGGGAGCTTTCCCGTGTAAATAGTTTTATTTCTTTTCTTTTCTTTGCGGGTCGAGAGGAGAAGACCATAATGAAAATGTTGAAGTGGCTCTTATATGCATTATTGTTGATTTAACCAAGATCCCATATTACCTTGTCTTCTCCTTTGTATTGAATGCCTGCAGATTCCAGCTTAGTCCAATGCACGTGCACTATTATTATTATTATTATCCACACCGTTCGGTCGTGCAAGTGAAAGGCAATAATGACGATATATGATGGACTGATTGAGATGAAAGAAGCTGGTATGAACTCGACCTCTCTTGTTTTTGTAAATATGATTAGTTCATCGTTCCTGATTCAGCCTATTATGAATAAACATGTTTGCAATGACAATTAGAGATTATAGTTGCTTATGCCATGCTTAATTTGCTAGGAGTTTATAATGGTTTACCTTGCGTGCCAACATGCTATTAAAATGGTTGTGATGTGGTATGATAGGGTGGTATCCTCCTTTGAATGATTCGAGTGACTTGACTTGGCACATGTTCACGCATGTAGTTGAAACAAAATCAACATAGCCTCCACGATATTTATGTTCATGGTGGATTATATCCTACTCATGCTTGCACTCAATGTTTATTAATTTTAATGCATGTTCATGACTGTTGTCGCTCTCTAGTTGGTCGCTTCCCAGTCTTTTTCTAGCCTTCACTTGTACTAAGCGGGAATACTGCTTGTGCATCCACTTCCATAAACCCCAAAGTTATTCCATATGAGTCCACTATACCTTCCTATATGCGGTATCTACCTGCCGTTCCAAGTAAATTTGTATGTGCCAAACTCTAAACCTTCAAATGAAATTCTGTTTTGTATGCTCGAATAGCTCATGTATCAACTAGGGCTGTCTGTATCTTCCATGCTAGGCGGGTTATTCTCAAGAGGAGTGGACTCCGCTCCTCACTCACGAGAAAATGGCTGGTCACCGGGATGCCCAGTCCCATGCTCTAAGCAAATCAAATCGAAATAATTGCAAACAAAACTCCCCCGGGACTCTTGTTAGTTGGAGGCACTCGTTGTTTCGAGCCAGCCATGGATTGATGCTTGTTGGTGGAGGGGGAGTATAAACTTTACCATTCTGTTTGGGAACCGCCTATAATGTGTGTAGCATGGAAGATATCGAGATCTCTCGGTTGTTATGTTGACAATGAAAGTATGCCGCTCAAATTATATATCTCTATTTCAAAATCGAGCTCTGGCACCTCTACAAATCCCTGCTTCCCTCTGCGAAGGGCCTATCTATTTACTTTTATGTTGAGTCATCACCCTCTTATTAAAAAGCACCAGCTGGAGAGCACCGCTGTCATTTGCATCCATTACTATTAATTTATATTGGGTATGACTATGACTGGAGCTCTTTTACCATGAATTACAATGTTTAGTTAGTCCTTGATCTTTAAAGGTGCTCCGCATTTATGTTTTGCGGTCTCAGAAAGGGCTAGCGAGATACCATCTTGTTATATCATATTATGATTGTTTTGAGAAAGTGTTGTCATCCGAGATTTATTATTATTGCTCGCTAGTTGATTATGCCATTGATATGAGTAAACATGAGACCTAAATGTTATTGTGAATATGGTTAGTTCATAATCTTTGCTGAAAACTTGAATGCTGGCTTTACATATTTACAACAACAAGAGCAAACAGAGTTTGTAAAAGTTTTTCTTTATCACTTTCAGTTTATCAACTGAATTGCTTGAGGACATGCAAAGGTAGCTTGGGGGAGTTGATACGTCTCCGTCGTACCTACTTTTCCAAACACTTTTGCCCTTGTTTTGGACTCTAACTTGCATGATTTGAATGGAACTAACCCGGACTGACGCTGTTTTCAGCAGAATTGCCATGGTGTTATTTTTGTGCAGAAATAAAAGTTCTCGGAATGACCTGAAAATCAACGGAGATTATTTTTGGAATTAATAAAAAATACTGGCGAAAGAATCAAGGCCAGGGGCCCACACCCTGTCCACGAGGGTGGGGGGTGCGCCCCCTGCCTCGTGGGCCCCCTGGTGCTCCACCGACCTCAACTCCAACTCTATATATTCACGTTCGGGGAGAAAAAAATCAGAGAGAAGGATTCATCGCGTTTTACGATATGGTGCCGCCGCCAAGCCCTAATCTCTCTCGGGAGGGCTGATCTGGAGTCCGTTCGGGGCTCCGGAGAGGGGAATCCGTCGCCATCGTCATCATCAACCATCCTCCATCACCAATTTCATGATGCTCACCGCCGTGCGTGAGTAATTCCATCATAGGCTTGCTGGACGGTGATGGGTTGGATGAGATTTACCATGTAATCGAGTTAGTTTTGTTAGGGTTTGATCCCTAGTATCCACTATGTTCTGAAATTGATGTTGCTATGACTTTGCTATGCTTAATGCTTGTCACTAGGGCCCGAGTGCCATGATTTCAGATCTGAACCTATTATGTTTTCATGAATATATGTGAGTTCTTGATCCTATCTTGCAAGTCTATAGGCACCTATTATGTGTTATGATCCGTTAACCCCAAAGTGACAATAATCAGGACCACTACCGGTGATGACCGTAGTTTGAGGAGTTCATGTATTCACTAAGTGTTAATGCTTTGGTCCAGTACTCTATTAAAAGGAGGCCTTAATATCCCTTAGTTTCCAATAGGACCCCGCTGCCACGGGAGGGTAGGACAAAAGATGTCATGCAAGTTCTTTTCCATAAGCACGTATGACTATATTCGGAATACATGCCTACATTACATTGATGAATTGGAGCTAGTTCAGTGTCACCCTATGTTATAACTATTGCATGAGGAATCGCATCCGACATAATTTTCCATCACCGATCCAATGCCTACGAGCTTTTCACATATTATTCTTTGCTTATTTACTTTTCCGTTGCTACTGTTACAATCACTACAAAACTATCACTGTTACTTTTGCCACTGTTACCGTTACTTCCGTACTACTTTGCTACTAAATACTTTGCTGTAGATATTAAGTTATCCAGGTGTGGTTGAATTGACAACTCAACTACTAATACTTGAGAATATTCTTTGGCTCCCCTTGTGTCGAATCAATAAATTTGCGTTGAATACTCTACCCTTGAAAACTGTTGCGATCCCCTATACTTGTGGGTTATCATGGACAAGACCCATCCGTTGGCTTAGCATAATGATTGTTCAGTTTATTACTATTGCTTTCTTCATGTCAAATACATATTCCTCCGACTATGAGCTTATGCAACTCCCGGATACCGGAGGAATGCCGTGTGTGCAATCAAACGTCACAACATAACTAGGTGATCATAAATATGCTCTACAGGTATCTTCGAAGGTGTTTGTTGAGTTGGCATAGATCGAGATTATGATTTGTCATTCCGAGTATCGGAGAGGTATCTCTAGGCCCTCTCGGTAATAGACATCATAAGCTTGCAAGCAAATGACTAAGGAGTTAGTCACGAGGTGATGTATTACGGAACGAGTAAAGATACTTGCCAGTAACGAGATTGAACTAGGTATGAAGATACCGACGATCGAATCTCGGGCAAGTAACAAACTGATAGACAAAGGGAATTACGTATGTTGTCATAACGGTTCGACCGATAAAGATCTTCGTAGAATATCTAGGAGCCAATATGGGCATCCAAGTTCCGCTATTGATTATTGACCAAGAGGTATCTTGGTCATGTCTACATAGTTCTCGAACCCGTAGGGTCCGCACGCTTAACGCTCGTTGACGATATAGTGTTATATGAGTTATATTGGTGACCGAATGTTGTTCGGAGGCCCGGATGAGATCACGGACATCACGAGGAGTCTTTAAATGGTCGAGAGGTAAATATTGATATATAGGACGATGGTATTTGGACACCAGAAGTGTTTCGGGATGCGTCGGGTAGCCATCGGGTCACTGGAAGGGGTTCCGGACACACCCCCCCGGCATGTATATGGTCTTAATGGGCCAAGGGAGGGATAGACCAGCCCACAGGGGGCTGGTGCGCCCCTTTCCCTGGCCGGCCAGCCCTAGGGAAGGAAAAGGGGGAGGGCTAGCCCCTCCTGCCTTCCCCTCTCATGGGAGAAAGGAAAGGGGGGCACCCTCCCCTGCCTTTTCCCCGCTCCTATACATGGTAGGGGGGCGCCACCTTGGGGGAGACCCCAAGTAGGATTCCCCCTACTTGGGATCCCCCCTTGGCTGTTCCTCCCTCCCTCCCATCTATATATATGTGGGAGGGGGTGCCTAGCACACAACAGACAATTGCCTAGCCGTGTGCGGCGCCCCCCTCCACCGTTTACCTCGCCGGTCATATTTTCGTAGTGCTTAGGCGAAGCCCTGCGGAGATAACTTCACCGTCACCATGCCTTCGTGCTGTAGGAACTCATCCACTACCTCGCCGTCTTGCTGGATCAAGAAGGCGTGGATGTCACCGAGCTGAACGTGTGCTGAACGCGGAGGTGCCGTACGTTCGGTACTCGATCGGTTGGATCACGAAGAAAGTTTGGCTACATCAACTACGTTGTGAAACGCTTCCGCTTACGGTCTACAAGGGTACGTAGACACACTCCCCCCTCTCATTGATATGCATCTCCTTGATAGATCTTGCATGGGCGTAAGAATTTTTTTGTTTTCATGCAACGTCCCCCAACAGTGGCATCTGAGCCAGGTCTATGCGTAGATGATATGCACAAGTAGAACACAAAGAAGTTGTGGTGGTGATGTTCATACTGCTTACCGCCAACGTCTTATTTTGATTCGGCGACATTGTGGGACGAAATGGCCTGGACCAACCTTACATGTCCACGCACATGAGACCGGTTCCACCAACTGACATGCAACTAGTTTTGCATAAAGGTGGCTAGCGGGTGTCTGTCACTACTACTTTAGTTGAATCAAATTTGACTGCGGCCGGTCCTTGAAGAAGGTTAAAACAGCAAACTTGATAAATCACCGTTGTGGTTTTTACCGTAGGTAAGTACGGTTCTTGCTAGAAACCCGTAGCAGCCACACAAAACTTGCAACAACAAAGTAGAGCACGCCTAACTTGTTTTTGCAGGGTATGTTGTGATGTGATATGGTCAAGACATGATGTGATATACGTTATTGAATGAGATGATCATGTTTTGTAATTTATCGACAACCGGCAGGAGCCTTATGGTTGTCTCTTTATTGTATGAAATGCAAACGCCATGTAATTGTTTTACTTTATCGCTATGCGTTAGCAATAGTTGTGGAAGCAATAGTTGGCGAGACGACCACGACGCAACGATGGAGATCAAGGTGTCGAGCCGGTGACGATGGAGATCATGACGGTGCTTTGAGATGGAGATCAAAAAGCACGAGATGATGATGGCCATATCATGTCACATATTTTGATTGCATGTGATGTTTATCTTTTATGCATCTTATTTTGTTTAGATTGACGGTAGCATTATAAGATGATCCCTTCACTAAATTTCAAGATATAAGTGTTCTCCCCGAGTATGCACCATTGCAAAAGTTCGTTGTTTCGAGACACCACCTGATGATCGGGTGTGATAAACTCTATGTTCAATTGTCTCGGAACACTGGAGACCGAAAGGTCGAACGTGAATCATATAGTAGATATGATCAACATAGAGATGTTCACCATTGATGACTACCCCATCTCACGTGATGATCGGACATGGGTTAGTTGATTTGGATCACATATCACTTAGATAACTTGAGGGATGTTTATTTAAGTGGGAGTTCATTAGTAAGTTGATTAATTAAACTTAATTTATCAAGAACTTAGTCTTATAGTTTTGCGTATCTATGTTGTAGATCAAAAGCTCGCGATATAGCTCCCTATTTTGATATGTTCCTAGAGAAAACTAAGTTGAAAGATGATAGTAGCAATGATGCGGACTTGGTCCTTGATCCGAGGATTATCCTCATTGCTGCACAGAAGAATTATGTCCTTGATGCACCGCTAGGTGACAGACCTATTGCAGGAGTAGATGCAGACGTTATGAACGTTTGGCAAGCTCGATATGCTACTTAATAGTTTAGTGCACCATGCTTTACGGCTTAGAACCGGGACTTCAAAAACATTTTGAACGCTACAGAGCATATGAGATGTTCCAAGAGCTAACATTAGTATTTCAGACTCATGCCCATGTCGAGAGGTATGAGACCTCTGACAAGTACTTTGTCTACAAGATGGAGGAGAATAGCTCGGCCAGTGAGCATGTGCTCAGAATGTCTGGGTACTACAATCGCTTGAATCAAATGGGAGTTAATCTTCCAGATAAGATAGTGATTGACAGAGTTCTCTAGTCACTATCACCAAGCTACCAGAACTTCATGATGAACTATAATATGCAAGGGATGACGATTCCCGAGCTCTTCGCGATGCTGAAATCGGCGAAGGTAGAAATCAGGAAAGAGCATCAAGTGTTGATGGTTAACAAGACCACTAGTTTCAAGAAAAAGGGCAAGGGAAAGAAAGGGAACTTCAAGAAGAATGGCAAGCAAGTTGCCACTCCCATGAAGAAGCCCAAAGTTGGACCTAATCCTAAAACCGAGTGCTTCTACTGCAAAGGGAATGGTCACTAGAAGCGGAACTACCCCAAATACTTGGCGGATAAGAAGGATGGCAAAGTGAACAAAGGTATATTTGATATACATGTTATTGATGTGTACCTTACTAGTATTCGTAGTAGCCCCTCGGTATTGGTTCAATTTCTAAGATTAGTAACTCGAAACAGGAGTTGCAAAATAAACAGAGACTAGTTAAGGGCGAGGTGACGATGTGTGTTGAAAATGATTCCAAGGTTGATACGATCACCATCACACACTCCCTCTACCTTCGGGATTAGTGTCAAACCTAAATAAATGATATTTGGTGTTTACGTTGAGCATGAATATGATTTGATCATGCTTATTGCAATACGGTTATTCATTTAAGTTAGAGAATAATTGTTGTTCTGTTTACATGAATAAAACCTTCTATGGTCATACACCCAATCTAAATGGTTTATTGAATCTCGATCGTAGTGATACACATATTCATAATATTGATGCCAAAAGATGCATGCAAAGTTGATAATGATATTGTAACATACTTGTGGCACTGCCGTTTCGGTCAAATTGGTGTAAAGCGCATGAAGAAACTCCATGCGGATGGATTTTTGGAATCACTTGGTTATGAATCATTTGATACTTGCGAACAATGCCTTACGGTCAAGATGACTAAAACTCCATTCTCCAGAACAATTGAGCGAGCTAATGACTTATTGGAAATAATACATACCGATGTATGCGGTCCGATGAGTGTTGAAGCACGCGGTGGGTATCGTTATTTTCTGCCTTCACAAATGATTTGAGTAGATATGGGTATATCTACTTGATGAAACACAAGTCTGGAACATTTGAAAATTTCAAAGAATTTCAGAATGAAGTGGAGAATCATCGTAACAAGAAAATAAAGTTTCTACGATCTGATCGTGGAGGCGAATATTTGAGTTACGAGTTTGGACTTCATTTAAAACAATGTGGAATTGTATCACAACTCACGCCACCTGGAACACCACAACTAATGGTGTGTCCCAATGTCGTAACCATACTTTATTAGATATGGTGCATTCTATGATGTCTCTTACCGATTTACCACTATCGTTTTGGGGTTATGCATTAGAGACAGTCGCATTCACGTTAACTAGGGCACCGTCGAAATCCGTTGAGATGACACCGTATGAACTATGGTTTGGCTAGAAACCTAAGCTGTCGTTTCTTAAAAGTTTGGGGATGCGACGCTTATGTCAAAAGGCTTCAGCCTGATAAGCTCGAACCCAAAGCGGAGAAGTGCGTCTTCATAGGATACCCGAAAGTAATTATTGGGTATACCTTCTACCACAGATCCGAAGGCAAAAATCTATGTTTCTAAGAATGGGTCATTTCTAGAGAAGGAGTTTCTCTCAAAAGAAGTGAGTGGGAGGAAAGTAGAACTTGATGAGGTAGTTGTACCTTCTTTTGAATTGGAAAGTAGTACATCAGAGAAAGTTGTTCCCGTGATGCCTACATCAACCAGAGAGGAAGAAAATGATGATGATCATGAAACTTCAGATCAAGTTACTACTGATCCTCGTAGGTCGACCAGAACACGTTCTGCACCAGAGTGGTACGACAATCCTGTCCTGGAAGTCATGTTGTTGGACAACAGCGAACCTACGAACTATGAGAAACTATGATGAGCCCAGATTCCGAAAAATGGCTTGAGGCCATGAAATCTGAGATAGGATCCATGTATGAGAACAAAGCGTGGACTTTGGAGGACTTGCCCAATGATTGGCAGGCCATTGAAAATAAATGGATCTTCAAGAGGAAGAGAGACGCTGATGGTAATATCACTGTCTATAAAGCTCAACTTGTCGCAAAAGGGTTTTGACAAGTTCAAGGAGTTGACTACGATGAGACTTTCTCACCCGTAGCGATGCTTAAGTCTGTCTGATCATGTTAGCAATTGCCGCATTTTATAATTATGAAATCTGGCAAATGAATGTCAAACCTTCATTCCTTAATGGATTTCTTAAAGAAGAGTTGTATATGATGCAACCAGAAGGTTTCGTCGATCCTAAAGGTGCTAACAAAGTGTGCAAGCTCCAACGATCCATCTATGGACTGGTGCAAGCATCTAGGAGTTGGAATATACGCTTTGATGAGGTGATCAAAGCATATGGTTTTATACAGACTTACGGTGTAGCCTGTATTTACAAGAAAGTGAGTGGGAGCTCTTTAGCATTTCTGATATTATATATGGATGACATATTATTGATTAGAAATGATATAGAATTTCTGGATTGCATAAAAGGATACTTGAATAAGAGTTTTTCAATGAAAGACCTCGGTGAAGCTGCTTATATATTGGGCATCAAGATCTATAGAGATAGATCAAGACGCTTAATAGGACTTTCACAAAGCACATACCTTGATAAAGTTTTGAAAAAGTTCAAAATGGATTAGTCAAAGAAAGGGTTCTTGCCTGTGTTACAAGGTGTGAAGTTGAGTAAGACTCAAAGCTCGACCACGACGGAAGATAGAGAGAGAATGAAAGTCATTCCCGATGCCTCAGCCATAGGTTCTATAAAGTATGCCATGCTGTGTACCAGACCTGTTGTGTGCCTTGCCATGAGTTTGGCAAGGGGGTACAATAGTGATCCAGGAGTGGATCACTGGACAGCGGTCAAAATTATCCTTAGTTACCTAAGAAGACTAAGCAAATGTTTCTCGGTTATGGAGGTGATAAAGAGTTCGTCATAAAGGGTTACGTTGATGCAAGCTTTGCCACCGATTCAGATGACTCTGACTCTCAATCTAGATACATATTGAACGTGGGAGCAATTAGCTAGAGTAGCTCCATGCAGAGCATTGTAGACATAGAAATTTGCAAAAAATACATACGGATCTGAATATGGCAGACCCGTTGACTAAACTTCTCTCAGAAGCTAAACATGATCACACCTTAGTTCTCTTTGGGTGTTAATCACATGGCGATGTGAACTAGATTATTGACTCTAGTAAACTCTTTGAGTGTTGGTCACATGGCGATGTGAACTATGGGTGTTAATCACATGGCAATGTGAACTAGATTATTGACTCTAGTGCAAATGGGAGACTGAAGGAAATATGCCCAGGCAATAATAAAGTTGTTATTTTATATTTTCTTATTCATGCTAGAATTGTATTGATCGAAAACTTAAATACATGTGTGAATACATAAACAAATACCGTGTCCCTAGTAAGCCTCTACTAGACTAGCTCGTTGATCAAAGATGGTTAAGGTTTCCTAACCATGGATATGTGTTGTCATTTGATAACGGGATGACATCATTAGGAGAATGATGTGATGGACAAGACCCATCCGTTAGCTTAGCATAATGATCGTTCAGTTTATTGCTATTGCTTTCTTCATGTCAAATACATATTCCTCCGACTATGAGATTATGTAACTCCCGGATACCGGAGGAATGCCTTGTGTGCTATCAAACGTCACAATGTAACTGGGTGATCATAAAGATGCTCTACAGGTATCTCCGAAGGTGTTTGTTGAGTTGGCATAGACTGAGATTAGCATTTGTCACTCCAAGTATCGGAGAGGTATCTCTAGGCCCTCTCGGTAACACACATCATAAGCTTGCAAGCAAATGACTAAGGAGTTAGTCACGAGGTGATGTATTACAGAACGAGTAAAGAGACTTGCCGGTAACAAGATTGAAATAGGTATGAAGATACCGACGATCGAATCTCGGGCAAGTAACATACCGATAGACAAAGGGAATTACGTATGTTGTCATAACGGTTTGACCGATAAAGATCTTCATAGAATATGTAGGAACCAATATCGGCATCCAGGTTCCGCTATTGGTTATTGACCGGAGAGGTGTCTCGGTCATGTCTACATAGTTATCGAACCTGTAGGGTCCACACGCTTAACGCTCGTTGATGATATAGTGTTATATGAGTTATATGATCTGGTGACCGAATGTTGTTCGGAGTCCCGGATGAGATCACGAACATGACGAGGAGTCTTGAAATGGTCGAGAGGTAAAGATTGATATATAGGACGATGGTATTCGGACACCGAAAGTGTTTCCGGATGCGCCGCGTAGCCATCGGGTCACTGGAAGGGGTTCCGGACACCCTCCGGCATGTATATGGGCTTAATGGGCCAATGGAGGGACAGACCAGCCCATAGGGGGCTGATGCGCCCCTTTCCCTATCCAACCAGCCCTAGGGAAGGAAAAGGGGGAGGGCTAGCCCCTCCCGCCTTCCCCTCACATGGGAGAAAGGAAAGGGGGGCGCCACCCTCCCCTGCCTTTTCCCCGCTCCTATACATGGCAGGGGGCGCCCCTTTGGCTCCTCCTCCCTCCCTCCCACCTATATATATGTGGGAGGGGGGCGCCTAGCATACAATAGACAATTGCCTAGCCGTGTGCGGCGCCCCTCCACCGTTTACACCGCCGGTCATATTTCGTAGTGCTTAGGCGAAGCCCTATGGAGATAACTTCACCGTCACCATCACCATGCCGTCATGCTGTCGGAACTCATCCATTACCTCGCCGTCTTGCTGGATCAAGAAGGCCCGGACGTCACCGAGATGAACGTTTGCTGAACGCGGAGGTGTCGTACGTTCGGTACTCGATCGGTTGGATCACGAAGAAAGTTTGACTACATCAACCGCGTTGTGAAACGCTTCCGCTTATGGTCTACGAGGGTACATAGACACACTCTCCCCTCTCGTTGCTATGCATCTCCTTAATAGATCTTGCGTGGGCGTAAGAATTTTTTTGTTTTCATGCAACGTTCCCCAACACTCTGTACGTCAATCATACTGAAAAGATGCCATTCTTCTCCCACACCCATGCCCATAACCCCCTTGGGTCTTCTTGGTCTCGGCATGTTAAGGATAACGCCCGCATCAGGCACAAGGAAAGTCTCATTATACGTTCAAGATTCCATTATCCTATTTCTTCATGGATCAAATCAGACACAAGTTGAACTGAATTGTCCTTAAGCCTTCCCATCGTTTCATGGTGTTAGTCCTGACAATCCAGATACTTTTTCTTTCATGTCGTTCTCAATTCGCCTGACAAGACCTTTCTGAAGCATGTTTCTTGCCCTGACGATAGTTCACCATGTTGGTGAATAACCAATGGGCTACCAACCGATTGGAACTCCCCATGTGGGTAATAGCGACACTTCTGTACACGCAGACATAAGCTTTGTGGGTTTTCCAACAGTTGCAATGCCTGCTTAGCTAACATAGCATCATTGAATAGTTCTAGATCCGAAAGCCCAACCCTCCTTTGGACATTGGAACAACCATATTCTCGCATGACTTCCAATGCATACATTTCCTGTTCAGTGATCCAGCCCATCGGTGTTTGGATATGAATGCCATTAATTTCTTGCACAAACCTTTCATGAGTTTAAAGCAATTCATAGAATAGGCTGGAAGTGCTTGAACCACTATTTTAAGGATAACCTCTTTCGTTGCACAAGACATAAGTCTCACACCACCTTGCACCCCATACCATGATCTTTCATTAATATGCTCAAATTGTTGTTCCATTGACCTTCCCACCTCGGGTCGGTAGGCCAAGGTACTTCTCAGACAATGCCTCCCTCCGAATATTTAATACTGCCTTAACTCCTCTCATAGCCGAAGCCCCACAATTCGGGCTAAAGAAAATTGAGCTCTTCTGTTTATTCATCCTCTGTCCAGAACTAAGACTATAACTATTCAAAATATCATTTAGTCGTGTTGCACTCCTCCTATCCGCTTTCATAAACACCAAGCAATCGTCAACAAATAACAAGTGGGATACCCATGGAGCATGAGTGCTAACATGAATACCCGTGTCTATCCAACCCTCATCATAGTTCTTGAGCATACAAGATAAACCTTCTCCACATTACTCGTATAAAGGATGTTGGAGTACCCGCCTCCTAGGGGCCTTCGAGGGAGAAGAGGGCCTCCACGTCGTTTGTTTCCAAGTGGTGTGCCGGGGGACCTCTTGGGTGCTCTCCACGCCGTCCGATCTACCAGAATGGCGCGAACCTGGGCAACCCGGCTGGGCGGTCCATGACGGGTGGATCAAGGGATCGCGCGGGGCCACCGCCATGTGGGTGACCGCGTCGCGCGCGCATGCGACATCTCACGCGCGTGCTCAATGCGAGGGGACAGCCGGACCTGCCTGTCAGCCTCTTCGCCCCCGGCGGGTTGGTTTGGTTGCGCTAGGCGTGGTCTGCGTTGGGTCTGTCCGGCTGCACCCCGTGTCGATGGCGTCATCGTGCTCTCTTATCCGTCTGATCGCGTCGTCTGATCTGCCTAGATGGCGAGCAACCGAGAGACCCGGGTGGGCGGTCCATGACGGGTGGACTGAGGGCTACATAGGGCAATCACCATTGTGGTGGCTCATGTCGCGCGTGTGCAGCGTCTCGCATGCCTGCCCATACGCGAGGGGCCAGCCAGACCCGCATGTCAGTCTCTTCGGTACCCGGCGAACTGATTTGGTTGTGCCAAGCAGGGCGTGCGTCGAGTCTATCCAACTATGCCCCGCGCCGATGGCTCCGTGGCACGCTCCTGTCCGTCAGACCTATGCGTCTGGTAGGCACCCAATCATTTTTGCTCGGGGGTCCATGGTGCGTGGGGCGCATGCATGACCGGGCCCACATCTCTATGGTAGTTTTGCTTCGAACCCACGTGCGCCATCTCGCGCATGCAACGGGGGCCTCCTCCTCCTCTAGCCATGTTGTTGTCTCAACAAGTGGAGGAATCCGAGGAAGAGGAGGAGGGTGACGATGAACAGGATCCACGGGACGAGGACTACAACGAGATCAACATGTGATAACTGCCAGATGGACCTCCACTCACTCTGCCATCCCAAATGAGGAGGGGGCCTATAGAGGATCCTTATAGTCCATCGCCGTTCCAGAGAGAGCGTGCTCGAGGCGGTCTCAAACCAAATGAGGACCGCACAAAGAGAGCCGAGGATCGTCTAAGCAAGAGGGGAGGAAAGTAATATGGACACTTGCTTGCTATGTAGTATTTGAGAACCTTCTATTTGGTTGCGTTGAACTTGGTATGTTGAACACTCTATGTTGAACTATCTATGATCAAATTATTTAGTGATGGACAATTGTTGTGTGGTGGAATTTAAATGTTATGGTTATACGCAATTATATTGTTGTTATACTGAATTATATTGTTATTTGATGTCAATTGTGTGCTAGTCAGAATGGTAAATGAGCTCTGGAGTGGTTACATGGGCCTACCGCCACTTTCCTGGCGATAGGGTTACATGCCCTACTGCCTAAAGAAACGCACGAGAACTTTCAGTACCGTTTTGAGCTAAATTTAGTACCCTACCGCCATAGACGTTGGCAATAGGGTTACATGCCCTACCGCCCACCAAAGCCCCCAATCTCTTACCCGCTTCAGGTGTCTACCGCCAAGGACGCTGGCGTAGGTTTTAATGTGCTAGCCACTTGTCCACGTCAACGAGTGCTGTGACAGCGACCAGATTTCTACCGCCATAGATCCTGGTGGCAGTACGTTAAATCCTACCGTCGCGGACGATGGCGATAGCAAATGGTCAAATTCGGTTTTTTTAGAACGGGTCCAATCGTTCCAAACTATGCCACAAAGGTCAGAACCGTGATTTTGACCGATAAAAGTCGTGCTTACTGTCACAAAGCAACGTGTTGTAGAAACAAACAAGTTTAAAACATCAACGCACATGAACATATCGGAGAGCACTCCACAGCCACAGGAACACGTAGCATCTTTTATACAACTGACCGCCCGCTGGCAAAGCTCACCAAAGCCGACGGATGGCATGCAGGGCACATGAAATATGTCCCGCCAGCCGGACGAAGGAGTGGGGCTGGACGCCTGGTTCGATCAGCGGCTTCTCCGGTAGAGGGAGTAGGCGTTGAGGACGACGAGGAGGACGAGGAGGATGGAAGCGATGAGGCCGAGGCAGGTGGCGCTGCCGATGTGGCGGCAGAACTTGTCGTAGATGTTGCAGATCTTGTTCCACCGCGTGTGCGAGTTGCCCTTCAGCCCCACCCAGGCCACGGCCCCCGCCGTGCCCGTCGCCGACGCCATGATGCCCGCGTAAACCTGCCATAGTTAATGGTTATATATAGGATTGTTAGTGACTACACATGTGAGAACAATTCATTCAAGGTAGTAGTTCATGTACAAGATACTCACCACATCAAGCAGAATGAGGACGAAGATCCCCTTGGCACAGGAAGCCGAGCTTGACATGGACTTGACGGAGCTGGCGGCCGTCACAAGGCTATACAAGCTCGTCATGCACAGCGCCACAAGAAGATAACTGCAAACCACACGTAGATAGGGCACACCATAAGCATCAACAGTCCATGTTACTATATCCACCGTACGTACCAACGTGGAAGCTTATTAATGCCCGTAGGAGAGGAGGTAGGTATGACATGACGACGATCGACTCACGTACATGAGCGCTGGCGAGTCTTTGAACTGGGCGGGGACCGGCCCGAATCTGAACGGCGGCGTCAGGACCAGGGGCACCATCTCCGTCTGCTTGGCGGTGACCAGCACGACGAGCCCCGACAGCGAGACGGCGAACAGCAGCACCCTCAGGCCCAGGTCGGCGCCGCGGAGCCCGGCCGGAGACGACGGCGCCGTCTTCCCGCTGTCCTCCACCGTGCCGGCCATGCCTTCGGTCGGGCCGCGCGCTTGTCTATAGCTGGGCGGGCGGGGGAGTCTGCGGTTTATGAGCTCTAGCACAGAGTTATTAATGGATCTATCGCCGGGACGTCGTGGCACGGCAGTGCGTGGTTTTATAGGCTTGTAGCCGCCGCTGGGGTGGGGTGGGGCACGTGAGAATGCACGCTGTTACTGCCTTTGTTTACATGCAGGCTGCTGTAAGTACGTACGCATGCATGTCTGACTTTGACTTGTAAGTAGCCCGGTTTGTACGCAACCTAGTACGATCGCGTCCGCTGCATTGACAGTCTCATCCACACCGCGAATATGTTTGGGTTTGCGTGTGTTCACGTGCTCTCCGTTGATTGGGATTCAGCGCTTGTGCAGTTGTGCTTCTACTCCCTCCGTTCGGAATTACTCATCAAAAAATAAATGTATCTAGATGTATTTTAGTTGTAGATACATTCATTTTTATGACAAGTTAGATACATTCATTTTTATGACAAGTAATTCCAAACGGAGGGAGTACATTGTGTGTGATATCGGCAGGGAAGCTGACATCCACACCATAATAAAATGGAAGTTGTACACCAGTTGCGGTTGGTCAGTCAGACAAGCAATGGTAATGTTGACGTGGCTAGCTGTTCTCCAAATGCAACCATCGCTTTCACTTGCCTATCGCATTCATGATTCTCGTTAGGGGTTGCTTATCTAGTTTGTGGTAGTCAACGTGCTCTATCTGATAGTATATGTTTATGTTTCGAGCAGCCTATCCCATCCGGCCATATTGGTATTACTAATACAGCGATGCTTGATCGTATACAGGATTACGACAGATCGTGGGGATCAAATCGTGATCACAACTGGTCATGCTACAATATGTTAATTGGCAATACAGTATCATCCATCGAAGCATCACCTTAGTTGCTCGTTCAGTACAGTAAATCCTTAGTAACTTGATCAGCGGAAGACACAAAGAGAACATCTCGACCGAGAGCGCCTAGAGCAACCTTCTCTCTGATAAAAATGAAAATCAACTTCGGTGAGCTTTGTTCGAGCGTGAAACAGAGGATTAACTGTCAAAGTATATGTCGCCCAGATTATCACACTACAACATAGGATAAAGTGAAAAATTGCGCGGTAACGCTACGTACAGGCACATCCGCAGCCGCTCATTGCTATTCTGAGATTAGTGAGACACTGTTTCGTATAAAAAGCAAGCCATTTTGTTTAGGGTATACACAGCAGTATAAAAAGAAGAGGGTCCACAACAGCAGCTTTTGTCAGGTGAGAGAGCAGAGAGGCGTATTGCATGCACAGAACATTGCATGTCCAACTAAAGACTTCCATTTAATTTTCTCATGTCATTTTGAATGACTCATATCTTTTGAACCAATATTTCGATTTCAAAAAAATTTATATATTCGAACTCATGTCGCAAAGGCCTTTAAAACAAGACCCAATTTTTATACATTTTAAATGAGTTTATAATTCACGAAACATATTTCACTCTCTTGAAATCTCTTAAATAAAATGATTTCAATCAGTTTCATAAGTTGATATTTCAGTTCCGTATCCTTTTTCCAATTTCAGAAGCTACATTTCACTTTGCACTAGCATATTTCACGAAAATCTTCAACTCCACATCTTTTAAAATAACATATTTAACTCATTTGAAATAAACGGTTACACATTTCCAAATAATCAGTTTCACATGTTGACATTATATTTCACTTTTCACTGGCTGGTTTCATAAAAATCACAACTATTCATTGCACATTTTTGTAAAAAAAATCACTCTTTTGAAATAAACTGTTACAGATTTTTTTTATAACCAATTTCACATATTGACATTACATTTCACTTTCTGCTGGCTTGTCTCGCAAAAATCACATCTATTTCAATTGCAAAATTTTGAAATAACATATTTCACTCTTTTGAAATAAACTGTTAGACATTACCAAATAATCAGTTTCACATGTTGACATTACATTTCACTTTTCACGGCTTGTTTCACAAAATCACATCTATTTCAATTACACATTTATTTAAAACACACTAAACTCTTTTGCAATAAACTGTTACATATTTCTAGAAAATCAATTTCATATGTTGACATTACATTTCACTTTTCACTAGCTTGTTTTAAAAAGACACCTATATTTCAATTGCACATTTTTGAAATAACATATTTTACTCTTCTAAAATAGACGGGTACACATTTCCAAAAACCAGTTTCACAAATTGACATTTCAGAGTTAACATATTTCACTTTTTCAAACTAGTCAAAACGTATCAAAATGAGTTTATAGTTTAGAAGATATGAATGATTAAATTGTCTAAGATAAAGGAAAATCTATGAATTTGTTTGGGAGAGAGAG
This sequence comes from Triticum aestivum, assembly GCF_018294505.1. NCBI lineage: Eukaryota > Viridiplantae > Streptophyta > Magnoliopsida > Poales > Poaceae > Triticum > Triticum aestivum. Next base: position 343,406,212 of record NC_057796.1, read on the forward strand.
AGAGAGAAGTGATGTCTCACGCATACTACACTGACAAAAACTAGTACTATGGGACCCATCCAACTAACAGACTAGAAAATAATACCAGAAAGTGAGAAATCAATACAAAAAATATACATGTGTTTGACCATAGCTAGCACGAATCACAGAAAAAACAAGTGGCGTGAGATGTACTGGTAGGTACCATTAACACGCAAAGTGACTTTCTGCACACATAGGAGGCCTACAGCGGGACTGGAACGTTTAGTCTACTAGATGATATCCCGCGCGTTGCAGCGGGAACATGCGGGAAATTTGTTGCGATATATTATTTTGATGAGATTTAGTTGTCTTGAATTTGAAAATTAGACTAAGATTAAAAATACATGTATTTTTGTATTTGATTATATATAATTATAAAATAAATATTAAGTAGTATCTCACATGCATGATGAGAGAAATAAAAGTACTGGAGTTGATAAAGTGGGGTATGTGTGCATGTGGAGGGAACTAGTATAGGTAGCATTTTCATGTATGCATGTTAAAAGAAATAAATGTAGTGGAGTTGATGAGGTGACATATGTGATGATGCGTCATGTGTGCATGTTGAAATAAATAAAGTAGTGAGGATGAACTTCTTAGATATATAGGATGAGTGTATATACACTATATACAAAATAATAATTAAATAAAAAATCAAAAAAGTCTGAGAATATATTTGAAATAAACTTGACCTTCCATTGTACTTGCAAAAACAATATCACAAAAATAATTTTTCTTAACATGCATGATACCCATGGTCCGGAGATTTAGCAGTCTATACTTTTTTTAATTTTTTTTCCATATCACGTGTATATACCCAGGAACCAGAGGGCATTGAGAAGCGACTGCACCCAAGTAGCGTGAGCTATCCCATTGGGTTTAACAGTATTGATTTATAAGCCAAAAGTCGAAACAAAAGGAGCAGGGCATTTTGGAGACCGAGCTCCATGAAGCCCTTTATTTTAAATAATTCAAAATTCATAAATTTCAGTTTCAAAAAATTCTGAAAAAAATACACATGTATGCAAAGATGTAAAGTGTATGTGTGAAAAATTTCAGGATGAAATACCTTGAATTGCGAGCTGTACAAAAAAACTAAAATCATGAACTTTATAGATGAACAGTACACATGCTAAAAGGCCCCAGATTTGTCTTTTTTGTGTAGCTCACATTTTAATTTGCACACATGTACATTATGTATCTAGGTATATGTGTATTTATTTTCAGAATTTTCAAACTAAAAAGTTTTAATTTTAAAGTTTTCAAATAAAGGCCTTCGTGGAGCTTGGTCTCCGTTTGGCATTTTCGAAACAAAAGCCCGTATTTAGAAGTTTTTGTGGCTTTTTTATCAAATGAAAAAGCTGCAAAAACATAAGCAAAACCCAAACAAACGGGGCTTATATGTTAGAGCATCCACAACCGCATATGACAAATATGACTCCTGAAACGCCAGCGGACGCGCCCGACCGGGCATTCTTCAAATTAGCACAATTGCATCCGGACATCTCATACTCGATTCTCAAATCCATACAAAAGCATGCAAACGATAAAACCTACGTACTACGTAGACGATCTAGCTACTCCTCGTCGGAGATGTCGACAATCTCCGTGCCCGACTCTGGCAGCATGGGCGGCAGCTGCAGCTCCGGCGCCTCCGCTCCGACCTTCTCCTCCTCTATCTCCGCGTCGAGTTTGGCGAAGAGCGCGTCGGACGCCGCCTGCTCCTGTCGGAGGAACCGCCGGTTGATCTCCACGTAGGCCTCATTCTGGATGGACTCCAGGATGGCCTGCTGCTCCGCTATCTCCGCGGCTTGGGCGACGGCGAACTCCGCCTCCGCCATGTTGAACCCCGGAGCAGGCTGCTCCGCCTCGTCCTCCTCCGGATCCTCCACCTCCATCGGCTCCGGCAGCGGCTCTCCCTTCTCCCCCTTGGCTGCTGCTCCTCGTCCTCCTTCGACTCCGGTGAGTCGGGAGGCAGCCCGGCTAATGCGGGCGGCGCTTCTTGCCTAGATCTCCACTGCGATCTGCCTCAGGTGCTCCGACGTGAGCATAGCGTACGTGGTGATCAGCCGCCGGACCATGACGATGCCAGAGAGCGTGGAAGAGCGGGGGAGAGGAGGCGGACGGGCTCGGGTGGCGGCGCAGAGAGGGAGGAGGCGGATGGGCTAGGGTTGGGGGACGCCTGCCGGTTTAAATAGTCGGATTTGGCCTTGAGCGGCGAGTTGGAGCAGCGTCACGCGGCGTTCACACCGCAGCGATGGAGGAGGCTTCCGTCAAACCGCCGGGTTTCCGGGTGAGTCCGCGTGGGACCCCATCGTCAGTCCTACGCGACAGACACGCCCGGGCGCCTCATATCCGCTCCATATTTGGGCCGGATATGAGGGGTGCCGGTCAGCCTTGGCGTTTGAGGCTCGTTTGAGGCACCCGTCTGGGTCGAAAATTCGTGACCGGGCGGCCCGGCCGGGCGTACGGGACGGATTTAGGGCGCCCGGCTGTAGATGCTCTTAGAGCGTGAGAGGGAGACACTGTAGATTGCTTAAGGGAACCATGTGAAATTAAGTTTGGTCCAAAGATACAATAAATAGATGAGACAGATCTTTTGCCTCCATTTAAAGAAATACAGTAAATGCGCTCGTTGATTTATGGTCATCAGCACAACCGGTCCGAGCATGGACGAAGAGTGACTCTTCGTTCGACATGTGAACGATGGGATGATGTAACTGAAATATCTGAAATGGGCCATATACATGATTTGGTGGAAAAATTTATTCAACGATGGACGTATGTGTAGCCCAGCAGTTAGTATGCCCCTCGATATACCTCAAAATCCATTTGACTGCTTTCCAATTAACATCAGTTGATTTTAACAAGAAGTGACATATATTTTACTAACAGCAAAGGATTTTTTAATAAAAGAATGTTTTTATTAGCTTAAAATGCATGATGAGAAATACCGGTTTCTGCATAGTTAAGATGCACATAGCAAACATCAACATTCTGGCAAAACAAAAAAGAAAGAAAAAAGAAAACCGACATATCGGCAACAATACTCATTGGACCGACACTATGTCTTTTTTCCTGTTGAGTGGTAACATAAGAGCAGATGACGGACCGATCCGAAGATTATGTTGCCACTCATGTTGGATAAAGACCTTTCTGGCCACCTGCTCCAATCGCACACACCGCCTTGAACATAGGTTGGTACTCCGTCCGGTGTAGCCTAGGCTAACCTGAAGAAGAGTTTTTGGCATCGAAAACCAAATCATTCTACATAGCTAAAACGACCATAGTAAGTCTTATCCTCCACTGTTCATATTAGCATTCCGAACATATTTGGAATACCATTCAGCCAATGATCAAAGATTTTGGTAACACTTATTGGCAGATACAAATTAGATGCTATTTAGATGATTGACCACATAGACGCGTAAACTCGCACCGGAAAAAAATATGTTTGATTGTCTCGTCATGAGTGCAAAACTACATGTCTTCCTTCCTTGCCAATTGCGACGTGAGGTTGTTTTTCGTTAGCCCAACTCCCCTCCGAATATACTATATGAAGATTTTAATTTTAAGTGGAATCTTTGATTTTCAAACTTTTCTATTATTATTCACTAGGACCTCTGAATACGTAAGCGCACGGTACATAAAGTCGACTGTCAAGAACCTAGATGTAGTGAGGTTCCAGGGAAAACATCTCGTCTTGTGTTGCGTTAATGGAAACCAAATGAAATAGAAGTTTTTTTTTTCCATGAGACAACACGGGGGCCAATAAAATTCCACTTGAAAGAAATATCTGTAGGGAATGGGCTGAGCACGTGCGCAAGAGTATCATTCTTCTCGCGAATAATGCGGTACAAAGCTAGATATTGTTCTTGGAGGCTGATATTGCCTAGCCAGTTGTTCTTCCAGAAACGAATCTTTGACCCGTCTTTTATCGCGAAGGATCCAAAGCGAAAAATATGTTTTTGCCGCTATTAGACCAGCCCAAAAATGCGAATCACTAGGTTTCTAATAGGCACGAGACACAACTTTTTAGCACAGATACTTATTATACAATAGGGTTTGCCAACGTCATCCTCGGTAAATAGTTTGAACAACCATTTACTAAGTAAGGAATCATTCTTGACTTGCAGGTCATGAATGCCAAAACCACCTTGGTCTTTCGGCCTACAAACCACGTAATATTTGCCCAGTTTGTATCTTTTTCTTTTCATTGTATTCCTGCCAAAAGAATCCAGATCTGAAATAATCCAGCCTTTGTAAGCCCCCTTTTGAGAGTTGAAAAAAAAGAAAGCATATAAAGAACCATATTTGAGATAACAGAATTGATCAAGACTAGTTGTCCTCCAATGGAGAGCGACTTGTCTGCTCAACCATTTCTCCAAGGGCTCCTCTACACGTTTTCACTCCGTATTAGCGAGACGCCGATAATGAATCGAAATTCACAAATATTTAACCGGGAATTGCGCACAATCAAAGGGGCCAGTGTATAATCAGCCGTTTCTCACTGGCTTCCCCAAAGCAGAACAATTCGCTTTTATGGTAGTTAATTTTAAGGTCCGACATTTTCTTAAACACTAAAAGCAAAAGCTTCAGGTTTGAGCCTTATCCAGGTCATTGATGACGTGCAAGTGCACAAGGTTATTGTAGCACTTTCGTGATAAGTAAGTGTCGAACCCACATGGAGCGGAAAGGAAGGCACCACAGACCCCGCAACTACTATGTCTGTCACTTAGCGCAGTTACGCACCCAAACCAGAGTTTGGAAATAGTCTACTCTATTGGTTGCTTGGAAAACAGAATAAAATATGCTACACTACGAACAAGAGGTAAAAACAAGAATTAAAAGATGCTACGTACGTTAGTAGAGAAGGTGCTTGAGTAGTAAAGTGTTCTCGAGAGTTCCGAAATCATCACTACAAATATGACCTGCGCAACAAGTGTGGAGCAAACGCTTCTTCATATGCATAAGTCGGTGGTCCCCTGTATAGAACATGTTCTACTCATGGGTAAACTTCATGACATATATGCCACTACCATAGTTTCCCCACGCCAGTTCTCACTACAATAATTAAGGGTTTCCCCCGTGGACGCACTAGACGTGGGTTAACCTATTCCTCCCCTATTAATTGCAAAGGCACGAAATTCAAAGATAACTATCCATTATCCGCTACCACCTATCCTCTACAATACTAGCAGAAACTTCACAGCCAATCACGGCGATAATGCGAGCGAGGCCTCCTCTCAACACTCGTGAAGGATACTAACTTGAACATGTAAGAAGAAAATATTAGATCGCATGGAAGTAAATAATTCTAATCATAAAAGAGTTCATTTGTATCCTCGAGAACAAGTGCAACTATTCAAACAAGTTAATGGTACACATAGAGGAGAGGGTTAAGTTACAAGCCGACATCGAGTCGGTGAAGGGAGAAGGCATGGCGGTGTTGGTGGAGATATCAGAGCCGGTGATGATGGTGTCGGTGTCAGCAGTGGTGGTGATAAGGGCGGCGCGGGTGGATGTGTCACCGCGGTGGAGAAGGCACTGACCCGAAGGCCGATGCTCACGGTGATGGAGCCTCCCCTTCTTCCCTTTATGTTGACCCATCTTCTATGAGATGGAGATGGAGCAGCAATGGAGATGGTCTTGGATGTGTTGGAGATGAATGGAGATTAGCCGACGATGGCTAGGGTTGGAGGTGCATATATAGGACGCCTCCTCTGTCTCCTCTGTTGATGTGATGGTTCCAAGAGCTCAAGATGAGACTTATGTTGGGGAACGTAGTAATTCAAAAAATTTCCTACGATCACGCAAGATCTATCTAGGAGAAGCATAGCAACGAGCGGGGAGAGTGTGTCCACGTACCCTCGTAGATCGAAAGCAGAAGCATTTAGTAACGCGGTTGATGTAGTCGAACGTCTTCACGATCCAACCGATCCAAGTACCGAACGTACGACACCTCCGTGTTCTGCACACGTTCAGGACGATGACGTCCCTCGAGCTCTTGATCCAGTTGAGGACGAGGGAGAGTTTCGTCGGCACGACGGCGTGGCGACTGTGATGATGAAGTTACCGGCGCAGGGCTTCGCCTAAGCACTACCACGATATGACCGAGGTGTTAAACTGTGGAGGGGGGCACTGCACATGGCTAAGACAATTGATCTTGTGTGTTCTAGGGTGCCCCTGCCTCCATATATAAAGGAGGAGAGGGGGAGGCTGCCGGCCCCTGTAGGGCGCGCCAAGAGAGAGGAGTCCTAGGACTCCAAGTCCTATTAGGATTCCACTTGGTGGAAGGGGGAAGAAGGAAGGGAGAGGGAGAGGGAGAGGGAAAGGGGGGCCGCACCCCCTCCCCTAGTCCTATTCGGACTCCCCATGGGGTGGGGCACGCACCACCTCCTCGTGGCCTGCCCTCTCTCTCCCCTAAGGCCCATGTTGGCCCATTACTTCCCCTGTGGGTTCCGGTAACCCCTCCGGCACTCCGTTTTTACCCGGTACCTCTCGGAACTCTTCCGGTGTCCGAATAACTGCTCGTATCCAACGTATCTATAATTTATGAAGTATTCATGCTATTATATTACCCGTTTTGGATGTTTATGGGCTTTATTATACACTTTTATATTATTTTTGGGACTAACCCATTAACCGGAGGCCCAGCTGTAACGACCCGACCCGAAATCGGTCAAGTCTCTGTGTAGCTGTACCATCCCAAGATCATGCTGGCACACACAGTACATTGATGCAAAGATTCAAAGTTCAATCACACCTGAATTTATTACACGATTCTCATATCGAGTCTTTATTACATCATAATAAATTCGGCCGAAGGCCAACTCATGAGAAATAAACTAAATAAAGCTGCGGAAGCGTAGACGAATAGCGAGTCCATCCGACTCCATAGGGCAATCGCCAAGCGTGGATCATAGCCTCACTCCTGATCGGAAAACTCCTCTGCAACATAAGACGTTGCAGCCGTGTAGGTCAGCATTTTGAATATGCCGGCAAGTCATGAAGAGAGAACAACAATAAAATTACTAATACTATATGCAATTTGGCTGTGGGGCTCTAAGTTTCATTGTTTTGCGAAAAAGCCGGTTTTTCCCTACAACAAGGACTTGTTTGCAATTACTACAAAATGTTGGTAGTTATTGAGATGGTTCCGCCAACCAATGTCTCGTTCCCAATTATTAAATAACCCCCTCAATTAATTTATTAAGTTCAGTGTTGAGATATCCGAAATACTCCAATTCCAGAGGCTCATTTGTCCGTAACCGGGGACACGGCTAATCGATTAGGTTGTTACTCTGCAGAGGTTTGTGCACTTTACCCGCAAGAATCGTTCCCTCCTTTAAGTCTTCGCACTGCCTGGTGTTTGAAGACGGGACGAACGAAACAGGGTCTTCCGAAGAGTTCCTCTGGGCCACTGCCGGTGCCCATCCAATCCTACCGTTCTTCTACATCTCGTAGCACCGTCCGGCCAGAGTCACGCCGGGTCGACCAAGCCAGAGCCCATAATGGCTTGCGGCTGCACAGGTAAGCTTCCGGTCAATGGGGTATCCATCCGTCTCTTCATGGCTGGGTGAAGCTTTCCGCAAGATGTCATGGCGCTTCTCCATGCATCCCGGCCATCCGCTGGTTTCTCCAGGGTGCCCGTCAACCGTCCTCCACCCAGTAGTGAATTTTGAAGTCCATCTTGAGCTTGATGTCATGGGGTTTTCATCATCTTGACTCTCGCATCTCCCTTATGAATCACTCAACCAACCCCGTCTACGAGCATAGCAAAATAAACTACATCGTCCCGGGCATTGGTAACAAGGGAGAAGGGTTCATCCTACCTCATGATACTACTCAAGAACATAACTTAACAAAATTCTCCTACTGCATGCATGGTGGGGAGGTATAACTCTAATGCAATAAAATCATAGGTATTGTAAAAACATGATCAAATGACTTGCCTGGCTGACGGTCTTCGAAAGCTAGCGACTCGTAATAGCAGGCTTCGCACTCCGGAAATTCTACCGAGTCAAACAATAGCACAAATAAGTATAGCACAATATAACATAACAGCAAGTTGAAGTAAAACACCCACGTACTCAAACCAAAACCAAAGAAAAACTCGGAGAAAGCAAATCAAGGTTTTCATCATATCAAGCAACAACTAAGAAATAGTTTTACACAACTAAAACTTTTCTTAACAGAACCTAAGCATTGGTTTTGCTAACTAACAGAAGGGAAAACATCATACAAACTAGGAGCAAAAAGAATCACATCAAAAGCTATTATAGAACTCCTATTATGCCTAAAACAATCCTAGCAAAGAAAATAAAATAAAAGTTTTATTCTACTGTAAATAAAAGTTCATCCTCTGTAGCTACAGAAACTAATCTAGAATAAACTATAAAATAATAAAAATAAAATAATTTACTAACTAGAACAGTAGGAAAATAGCAGCTAGCTAAATAAACTAGAAAAACTTGATTTCGACATAAAACTAATTGTTTATTAAATCTAAAATACCCAAACAGGTTCCTACTGCTAGGCATGGTCAAAACTAAGCAGTAAAAAAAAGAATCACAAAAAAAAATCCTAACTCAATTTATGGCAGAAAAACTAATCTGTCTAAATCTAATATAAAACTATTTCTAATAATTTAAACATGGCTAAACATATTTTCTACAGAAACTACAACAAATTTGCAAACTCACAAAAAAGAATCAACTAAAAATAATGAACCAACTAAAAGAAATAGCAAACACAAAAACAGAACTATTCTGCTAAAAACAGAAACTGAAAAAAAACAAAAAACCAAAAAAAACAACTAGCGCTGCTGGGCTATCTAACGCTCAGGCGTAATATAACCTAGAGGTGCCCGCGGCTAAACAGAAAAGCGACCGATTCGATCTAAAAAAATAAACCGTACTAAACCGGAAAAAGTCCGAACTAATCTAACAAAAAAAACCTAACTGTACACTACTTTTAATCTGCACCGTAGATTGCAGATCGAACGGTGGAGGGCGGCTCCAGCGACTTACAGTGTGGCGACGACGGTGGACGACGGCGGCTCGGGCGTGGACGGCGCGTCTGCTCCGGTGGTCCTGGGCGGCGGCGGCGACGTCGGGGAGATGCGGCGGAGCGTGGCGAGGTCGAGGGTGGTCTCGGTGATGGTCGAAGATGACGGAGGCGAGTGGGACGAGCTCGGCGGGGCTCCTGGTGCTCTGCAACTCCGGCGGCGGGCGGTGATGCTCGGGGCGGAGGCTTCGGTCGTTCCTGGGCGACCAAACCTTGTCAAAAAGGTGGGAAACGGCGAGGGGAGTGCTTGGATGGAAAGAGGGTTCAAGGTGGTGCTCACCGGCGGCGAACGTGGCGGCGAACCGAGGCGGCGGCGGCGAGATGCGAATGGTGATGGCGTGCGCTGTGGTGGGTTTGGAGCGTAGGGTTTTAGGGGGTTCGAGGGAGGTCGAGCTTGGCCTTTTATAGGGCATCAACTTGGAGGAGGGGGCGTCTTGGGATTACGATCCCAAGAGGATCGGAACCGCGGCGGTGGCGGTCGCACTCTGGGCGGCGTTTGCGTGCGTGAGAGGAAAGAGAAGGGGTGGGGCTAGCGCGTCGGTGAGAGAGGGAGGGGTGGAGGCGATCGGGCGACCGAGGCGGAGAGGGTTCAGGTGCGGGGCGCGCTGGGCTGTGGCGGCTCGGGCGCTGGCGGGCTGGCGCCTGCCCCGCTGGCTGGGCCGGTTGGCGCTGGCTGGGCCGGTTGGCCTGGCTGGCGCCTCGGGCCTTCCCCTTTCTTTTTGAATTCGAGAGAAGAGAGAATATAGAAAAATATATATTATTTTTATATAGGACATATATATATCAAAATTCTCAGGGGAATTAATCCTACAACGTGGACATTTTTCCAGAGGTAAAACTCAAACTAAAAAAACAATTTCTGGAAATCCCAAATAAAATTCAAATTTGAATTCAAACTTTTTGGCAATACATTTATTCTGACATTTTTGGAGTGTCATGTTAGCTCATCTCATACTTTTGATCAAGTATTTGTCAGGGATATTTGAAATAAATTTCAATGCCAAATCAAGTTCAAATTCACAACACAAACTCAACTGCCTCTGAAATTTTCAAATGCCTGAATTTCAATCAAAATGCATAGATGCTTAGCTAATAATTGTAAAACATTCCAAATTGAAAATTTGGGATGTTACAAACCTACCCACCTTAAGATGAATCTTGCCCTCGAGATTCGGGTTGGCTAGCAAATAGGTGCGCGTGGTCTCGGCGGAGGTCTTCTTCTCGCTCCCAGGTGGCTTCCTCCTCGGAATGATGACTCCACAGAACCTTGCAAAACTTGATGATCTTGCTGCGGGTGACTCTGTTTGCAGTCTCGAGAATTCGGACGGGTTTCTCCTTATAAGTCAGATCACTGTCGAGCTGTATGGCCTCTAGGGGCACTGTGTCTCTCAACGGAATTTCGGCCATCTCAGCATGGCATTTCTTCAGCTGAGAAACATGGAAGACATCGTGAACTCCGGACAATCCTTCCGGCAATTCCAGCTTGTAAGCGACTTCTCCACGACGTTCGAGGATTTTGTAGGGGCCAATGAACCTGGGTGCCAACTTTCCTTTAACACCAAACCTCTTGATTCCATGAAGTGGGGATACACGGAGATATGCTCGGTCTCGAACTTCATACGTTATCTCCTTGCGTTTACTGTTGGCATAACTCTTCTGTCTCGACTGGGCTATCTTGAGTCTATCTCGAATCAGCTTGACCTTCTCTTCGGAGTCTCTGATAAGATCAGGACCAAAAAGTTTTCGATCTCCAACACCATCCCACAACAATGGTGTTCTGCACCTCCTTCCGTATAGAGCTTCGAAAGGGGCCATCTTCAGACTGGTCTGATAGTTTTTGTTGTACGAGAACTCTGCATATGGCAAGTTGTCATCCCAGCTAGACCCATAGTCTAGCGCACAGGCTCTCAACATGTCCTCCAAAATCTGGTCGACTCTCTCGGTCTGTCCATCTGTCTGCGGATGAAAAGCTGTACTGAACTCGAGCCTCGTACCCAAAGTTTCATGCAACTGATTCCAAAACTTTGAGGTAAATTGTGTTCCTCTATCTGACACGATACTCCTCGGAACTCCATGCAGACATACGATCCTGGTCATGTATATCTTGGCTAACTTAGCGCTGGTATATGTGGTCTTCACGGGAATGAAATGAGCTACCTTGGTCAAGCGATCAACCACTACCCAAATAGAATCATAACCTGAACGGGTCCTCGGTAATCCTGTGATAAAATCCATTCCAAGTTTTTCCCATTTCCACTCGGGTATCGGCAAAGGTTGAAGTAACCCTGCCGGCTTCTGATGTTCCGCCTTTACTCGCTGACAAACATCGCATACTGCTACGTACTCGGCAATATCCTTCTTCATACCTGTCCACCAGAAACTTTCCTTCAAATCCAGATACATCTTGGTGTTGCCTGGGTGAATCGAGTACGGTGAATCATGGGCCTCCTGAAGAATTAACTTCCTGACCTCTGGGTCATTAGGCACATAGATGCGATCCTCAAACCATAAAGTTCCGTGCTCATCTTCACGAAAACCTTTCGCCTTTCCGTTACACATCTTTTCCTTTATCTCTGCAATTCCCTTGTCTGTCTTCTGGGCTTCACGGATTCTTTCGGTCAGAGTGGACTGTATATCCAAGGTGGCGACAAATCCTCTCGGTACTATCTCCAGTCGGAGCTCTCTGATATCGTCGGCTAATTCCTGAGGTAATCCTCCAGCTATGAGGGTGTTCACATAACTTTTACGGCTCAAGGCATCTGCTACAACATTTGCCTTCCCTGGGTGATAATGCAATCTCATGTCATAGTCCTTGATCAATTCAAGCCATCTCCTCTGCCTGAGGTTCAATTCCTTCTGCGTGAAAATATACTTCAGGCTCTTATGATCCGTGTAAACATCACAACTGTTTCCGACAAGGAAATGTCTCCAGGTCTTGAGTGCGTGCACTACGGCTGCTAACTCCAAATCGTGTGTGGCATAATTCATCTCGTGAGGTCGTAGCTGTCTGGAGGTATAAGCTACAACTTTTCCTTCCTGCATGAGCACTCCTCCGAGTCCTTGACGAGAAGCGTCACAATATACCTGGTAATCCTTGTGTATGTCCGGCAAAATTAGCACCGGGGCGGTAACCAAACGTTTCTTCAGCTCCTGAAAACTGGCTTCACAATCCTCGGTCCAAATGTACTTGGCTTCCTTCTTCAACAGCTCAGTCATGGGCTTGGCAATCTTGGAGAAATTCTCAATAAACCTCCGATAATATCCTGCGAGTCCGAGAAAACTGCGGATCTCCTTGACTGAGGTGGGGGACTGCCAGTTGGTGACCGATTCGACCTTGGTGGGGTCGACTGCTATTCCTTCTCCTGAAATAACATGTCCGAGGAATCCGACTTCCTTCAGCCAAAATTCACATTTGCTGAACTTGGCATATAACTGATGTTCCCGGAGTTTCTCCAGAACTAGACGCAGATGTTCCTTATGTTCTTCCTCGCTCTTGGAGAAAACCAATATGTCATCGATGAACACCACGACAAACTTGTCCAGATATTCCATAAATACCTTGTTCATCATGCTCATGAAATACGCAGGGGCATTAGTTAATCCGAATGACATGACGGTATACTCATATAAACCATACCTGGTGGTGAAAGCTGTTTTGGGTATATCCTGTTCAAGAATCTTCAACTGATGATACCCTGATCGAAGATCGATCTTGGAGAATACCTTGGCTCCAACTAGTTGATCAAATAAATCATTAATCATCGGCAGAGGGTACTTGTTCTTGATGGTCACATCGTTCAATGAACGATAATCCACAACCATTCTCAGGGTTCCATCCTTCTTCTCTACCAAAAGAACTGGGGCTCCCCAAGGTGACGAGCTTGGCCGAATATATCCCTTCTCCAATAGCTCCTTAATTTGCTTCTTGATCTCTTCCAAATCATTCGGGGCATCCGATAGGGTCTCTTGGATATTGGGGCTGTGCCGGGCAATAACTCAATCAAAAATTCAATGTCTCTGTCCGGTGGCATTCCTGGTAATTCCTCTGGAAACACATCGGGAAAATCTTGCACTACGGGCACTTCCTCCTGAACAACACCCGTGAGGGAATTCACCCGATTCTTCATCGGTGTGCGTCTGGATACATACTTGATCCTTTTCTGCTCCGGGGTGGTGAGCAAAATCGTCTTGCAAGCACAATAGATGTTTCCTTCAAACTTGGTCAACCAATCCATGCCTAGAATTACATCCAAACTCTGGGATTCCAATACTATGAGGTCTGCGGGAAAATCATGGTTTCCGATGCTGAGGGTCGAATGACAGCCTAAGCCTGCCGTCATCTCTCCTCCTGGGGAAGTGACCTGAAGCGGGGTTCTAAGGGTTCTAGTGGGCAACCCGTACTTTTCCACAACTACCCTTGATATGAATGAATGCGTTGCACCGGAATCAAAGAGTACCAATACTGGATGTGAACTTAATAAAAACTTACCAACCACAGTGTCTGGCTGATCATAGACGTCCTCCACGTCAAGGTGATTCACCTGAGCACGAGAAAAAGGGTTGGGCTTCTTTGCTGAGCTTCCATTGCCGTTGTCGTTTCCATTCCTCTGCTTGGCCTCCGGACAATCGGTGGCATAGTGTCCTGTCTTCTGGCACTTGAAACAGGTGATATGACTCAGATCCTTCTGAGCCGGAGCAGGACGGTGCTGGTTGCCATTGCCTCTATTGCCTGACTTGGAGTTGTTGTCGTGGTTGCGATTGTTCCCATTCCCTCCATGGTTATGTCCTCCATGATTATGTCCTCCATGGGTGTGATGGGTATGTCCTCCTGAGTATGGGGTATAGCGGGGCTTCTGCTGAGCTCCGGAGTTGTACTTTCCCTGGCCATATTTCCGCTTGCGGCTATCAATCTGCTGTTGCTTGCCTTCAAGTATGGTGGCCTTGTCTACCAGCTCCTGGTAGTTGTTGAAGGTAGCCACCATTAGCTGCATTCCTAGCTCATCATTGAGTCCCTCGAGAAACTTCTCTTGCTTTGAGCCATCTGTGGCCACATCATCTGGGGCATAGCGAGATAATTTGCTGAACTCATCCACGTACTGCCCCACAGTACGGTTCCCCTGGCGTAAGTTGCGGAACTCACGCTTCTTCAGACTCATGGCTCCAGCTGAGACATGAGCGGTGCGGAAGGCCTGCTGGAACTCAGCCCATGTCACGGTGGCGGCCGGATAAGTGGCGGTGTAGTTCTCCCACCAAGAAGCTGCGGGTCCATCAAGATGATGTGCGGCAAAGCGCACCTTCTCTGCGTCTGTGCATCCAGCAGTGGCTAACTCCCTTCCGACCTTGCGGAGCCAATCATCGGCCACAATTGGCTCAGTGCTGCTAGAGAACACTGGCGGATTCAGCCTTAGGAAGCGTGTCAAGTTGTCAACAGGGGGTGGTGGCGGTGGATTGTTGTTGTTGTTCTGGTTCTGGATGAGCATCTGCATCAGGGCATTCTGCTGCTGGATCAGCTGGGTGAGCTCCGGCGGAAAGTTGAAACCGGGGTCACGTCTCGGAGGCATCTGGTGTTTTGGAGTGGATGAGAAATTAGAATAGAACAAGGGTCTAATGAGAAAATAGCACTACCCATATGAATGCACAATCATAATCACACCAATCATTTATTCATTCATCTCAAACAAGGTTCAATCTGGGATTACAAAAATCTCACGACTAATCGAAAATAACGGCCTAACTGATCGACGAAAAAAATAACATGGCGGTCGACTAAATGTCTTCATCAATTATTCTTGCGTCCTCCGGTGCGGCGTCCTCTGGTGCGGCATCTCCTCTTGCGGCTTCCTTCGGTGGAGCTCTCTTCATAATCCTGGTCATTGCTCACGAGAGGTCCATCATCTCCACTCGGAAAAAGGTCTTCTCCCAGGTCTATCTTCTCCTCCAGTGTGGCAATATATTTATCCCGGACCTCGATTCTCTCCATAAAATCCTTGACTTCTTCTTCATGTTCAAGGAAGTCCGCGCGTGCTTTCTCCTCCAGTTCCAGTTCACGGAACAACAACCTCCTGTGTACCTTCGAGTTTCGGCGCGTCTGGATTTCCCGGTTCCTGATGAGACTCTCCAAGTCTTGGACATATGAAAGAATGGAGTCGTCCTCTACGGTACGGATGATATCTCCATTCCTAGCTCTGCGAGAAATCATGGCGAGGTCTGATGGGTCGAGCTCGGCCCTGTACTCTTCTCGGAGATGTCCAAGTGCACGATAAATCGCCATGTCTCTTCCGAGGATCCAAGTGAAATCGGTAAACTCAAAGTCAATGGGCTCTGAATGTCCTCCGAAGGTCCTCCTTGGAATGTGCACCATAATCCTGTAGCGGGTATCCGTCGGAAGTGCATTGATAGGCTTCCCGGTGATTGAAGGCAGGGCAATCTTCAGCTTCTTCACGATCTGAACCAGCTTCTTGCCGAGAAGCATCGTCTCATCTGGCTGGCAAAACTCCGGTAGCAGAACTGGGGTGAACTCGGCGGCCATCTAGAATGTTGGAAATCGGAGAGAAGTCAGAAATGAACAGGGGAGAATTACGGAATGATAAGGACATAAAATAAAATAGTCTCTTCCTATGGCTTTCCGATCCTAGGGGTTACGTCCTACGGTCAGCGTGTGCTCTGAATACCATCTCTGTAACGACCCGACCCGAAATCGGTCAAGTCTCTGTGTAGCTGTACCATCCCAAGATCATGCTGGCACACACAGTACATTGATGCAAAGATTCAAAGTTCAATCACACCTGAATTTATTACACGATTCTCATATCGAGTCTTTATTACATCATAATAAATTCGGCCGAAGGCCAACTCATGAGAAATAAACTAAATAAAGCTGCGGAAGCGTAGACGAATAGCGAGTCCATCCGACTCCATAGGGCAATCGCCAAGCGTGGATCGTAGCCTCACTCCTGATCGGAAAACTCCTCTGCAACATAAGACGTTGCAGCCGTGTAGGTCAGCATTTTGAATATGCCGGCAAGTCATGAAGAGAGAACAACAATAAAATTACTAATACTATATGCAATTTGGCTGTGGGGCTCTAAGTTTCATTGTTTTGCGAAAAAGCCGGTTTTTCCCTACAACAAGGACTTGTTTGCAATTACTACAAAATGTTGGTAGTTATTGAGATGGTTCCGCCAACCAATGTCTCGTTCCCAATTATTAAATAACCCCCTCAATTAATTTATTAAGTTCAGTGTTGAGATATCCGAAATACTCCAATTCCAGAGGCTCATTTGTCCGTAACCGGGGACACGGCTAATCGATTAGGTTGTTACTCTGCAGAGGTTTGTGCACTTTACCCGCAAGAATCGTTCCCTCCTTTAAGTCTTCGCACTGCCTGGTGTTTGAAGACGGGACGAACGAAACAGGGTCTTCCGAAGAGTTCCTCTGGGCCACTGCCGGTGCCCATCCAATCCTACCGTTCTTCTACATCTCGTAGCACCGTCCGGCCAGAGTCACGCCTAGGGTCGACCAAGCCAGAGCCCATAATGGCTTGCGGCTGCACAGGTAAGCTTCCGGTCAATGGGGTATCCATCCGTCTCTTCGTGGCTGGGTGAAGCTTTCCGCAAGATGTCATGGCGCTTCTCCATGCATCCCGGCCATCCGCTGGTTTCTCCAGGGTGCCCGTCAACCGTCCTCCACCCAGTAGTGAATTTTGAAGTCCATCTTGAGCTTGATGTCATGGGGTTTTCATCATCTTGACTCTCGCATCTCCCTTATGAATCACTCAACCAACCCCGTCTACGAGCATAGCAAAATAAACTACATCGTCCCGGGCATTGGTAACAAGGGAGAAGGGTTCATCCTACCTCATGATACTACTCAAGAACATAACTTAACAAAATTCTCCTACTGCATGCATGGTGGGGAGGTATAACTCTAATGCAATAAAATCTTAGGTATTGTAAAAACATGATCAAATGACTTGCCTGGCTGACGGTCTTCGAAAGCTAGCGACTCGTAATAGCAGGCTTCGCACTCCGGAAATTCTACTGAGTCAAACAATAGCACAAATAAGTATAGCACAATATAACATAACAGCAAGTTGATGTAAAACACCCACGTACTCAAACCAAAACCAAAGTAAAACTCGGAGAAAGCAAATCAAGGTTTTCATCATATCAAGCAACAACTAAGAAATAGTTTTACACAACTAAAACTTTTCTTAACAGAACCTAAGCATTGGTTTTGCTAACTAACAGAAGGGAAAACATCATACAAACTAGGAGCAAAAAGAATCACATCAAAAGCTATTATAGAACTCCTATTATGCCTAAAACAATCCTAGCAAAGAAAATAAAATAAAAGTTTTATTCTACTATAAATAAAAGTTCATCCTCTGTAGCTACAGAAACTAATCTAGAATAAACTATAAAATAATAAAAATAAAATAGTTTACTAACTAGAATAGTAGGAAAACAGAAGCAAGCTAAATAAACTAGAAAAACTTGATTTTGACATAAAACTAATTGTTTATTAAATCTAAAATACCCAAACAGGTTCCTACTGCTAGGCATGGTCAAAACTAAGCAGTAAAAAAAAGAATCACAAAAAAAATCCTAACTCAATTTATGGCAGAAAAACTAATCCGTCTAAATCTAATATAAAACTATTTCTAATAATTTAAACATGGCTAAACATATTTTCTACAGAAACTACAACAAATTTGCAAACTCACAAAAAAAGAATCAACTAAAAATAATGAACCAACTAAAAGAAATAGCAAAAACAAAAACAGAACTATTCTGCTAAAAACAGAAACTGAAAAAAAAACAAAAAAAAAACTAGCGCTGCTGGGCTATCTAACGCTCAGGCGTAATATAACCTAGAGGTGCCCGCGGCTAAACAGAAAAGCGACCGGTTCGATCTAAAAAAATAAACCGTACTAAACCGAAAAAAGTCCGAACTAATCTAACAAAAAAAACCTAACTGTTCACTACTTCTAATCTGCGCCGTAGATTGCAGATCGAACGGTGGAGGGCGGCTCCGGCGACTTACAGTGTGGCGACGACGGCGACGGACGACGGCGGCTCGGGCGTGGACGGCGCGGCTGCTCCGGTGGTCCTGGGCGGCGGCGGCGACGTCGGGGAGATGCGGCGGAGCGTGGCGAGGTCGAGGGTGGTCTCGGTGATGGTCGAAGATGACGGAGGCGAGTGGGACGAGCTCGGCGGGGCTCCTGGTGCTCTACAACTCCGGCGGCGGGCGGTGATGCTTGGGGCGGAGGCTTCGGTCGTTCCTGGGCGACCAAACCTTGTCAAAAAGGTGGGAAACGGCGAGGGGAGTGCTTGGATGGAAAGAGGGTTCGAGGTGGTGCTCACCGGCGGCGAACGTGGCGGCGAACCGAGGCGGCGGCGGCGAGATGCGAATGGTGATGGCGTGCGCTGTGGTGGGTTTGGAGCGTAGGGTTTTAGGGGGTTCGAGGGAGGTCGAGCTTGGCCTTTTATAGGGCATCAACTTGGAGGAGGGGGCGTCTCGGGATTACGATCCCGAGAGGATCGGAACCGCGGCGGCGGCGGTCGCGCTCTCGGCTACGTTTGCGTGCGTGAGAGGAAAGAGAAGGGGTGGGGCCAGCGCGTCGGTGAGAGAGGGAGGGGTGGAGGCGATCGGGCGACCGAGGCGGAGTGGGTTCAGGTGCGGGGCGCGCTGGGCTGCGGCGGCTCGGGCGCTGGCGGGCTGGCGCCTGCCCCGCTGGCTGGGCCGGTTGGCCTGGCGGGCGCCTAGGGCCTTCCCCTTTCTTTTTGAATTAGAGAGAAGAGAGAATATAGAAAAAAATATATTATTTTTATATAGGACATATATATATATCAAAATTCTCAGGGGAATTAATCCTACAACGTGGACATTTTTCCAGAGGTAAAACTCAAACTAAAAAAAACAATTTATGGAAATCCCAAATAAAATTCAAATTTGAATTCAAACTTTTTGGCAATACATTTATTCTGACATTTTTGTAGTGTCATGTTAGCTCCTCTCATACTTTTGATCAAGTATTTGTCAGGGATATTTGAAATAAATTTCAATGCCAAATCAAGGTCAAATTCACAACACAAACTCAACTGCCTCTGAAATTTTCAAATGCCACTCAATTTCAATCAAAATGCATAGATGCTTAGCTAAGAATTGTAAAACATTCCAAATTGAAAATTTGGGATGTTAAACCAGCCCAAATTGTTGTTTTCTTGCCTATTCCAGTGTTTCGAAGAAAAGGAATATCAAACGGAGTCCAAACGGAATAAAACCTTTGGGAGAGTTATTTTTGGAACGGAAGCAATCCAGGAGACTTGGAGTAGACGTCAGGGAAGCTTCGAGGAGGCCACGAGGTAGGGAGGCGCGCCCTACCCCCTGGGCGCGCCCCCCACCCTTTTGGGCCCCTCGTGGCTCCCCTGACCGACTTCTTTCGCCTATATATGTCCATATACCCTAAAAACATCGAAGAACACAATAGATCGGGAGTTCCGCCGCCGCAAGCCTCTGTAGCCACCAAAAACCAATCGGGACCCTGTTCCGGCACCCTGCCGGAGGGGGGATTCCTCACCGGCAGCCATCTTCATCATCCCGGCGCTCTCCATGACGAGGAGGGAGTAGTTCACCCTCGGGGCTGAGGGTATGTACCAGTAGCTATGTGTTTGATCTCTCTCTCTCTCGTGTTCTTGAGGTGGTACGATCTTGATGTATCGCGAGCTTTGCTATTATAGTTGGATCTTATGATGTTTCTCCCCCTCTACTCTCTTGTAATGGATTGAGTTTTCCCTTTGAAGTTATCTTATTGGATTGAGTCTTTAAGGATTTGAGAACACTTGATGTATGTCTTGCATGTGCTTATCTATGGTGACAATGGGATATTCACGTGATCCACTTGATGTATGTTTTGGTGATCAACTTGCGGGTTCCGCTCGTGAACGTATGCATAGGGGTTGGCACACGTTTTCGCCTTGACTCTCCGGTAGAAACTTTGGGGCACTCTTTGAAGTTCTATGTGTTGGTTGAATAGATGAATCTGAGATTGTTTGATGCATATCGTATAATGATACCCACAGATACTTGAGGTGACATTGGAGTATCTAGGTGACATTAGAGTTTTGATTGATTTGTGTCTTAAGGTGTTATTCTAGTATGAACTCTATGATAGATCGATCCGAAAGAATAACTTTGAGGTGGTTTCGTACCCTACAATAATCTCTTCGTTTGTTGTCCGCTATTAGTGACTTTGGAGTGACTCTCTGTTGCATGTTGAGGGATAGTTATATGATCCAATTATGTTATTATTGTTGAGAGAACTTGCACTAGTGAAAATATGAACCCTAGGCCTTGTTTCAACACATTGCAATACCGTTTACGCTCACTTTTATTACTTGTTACCTTGCTGTTTTTATATTTTCAGATTACAAAAACCTATGTCTACCATCCATATCGCACTTGTATCACCATCTCTTCGCTGAACTAGTGCACCTATACAATTTACCATTGTATTGGGTGTGTTGGGGACACAAGAGACTCTTTGTTATTTGGTTGCAGGGTTGCTTGAGAGAGACCATCTTCATCCTATGCCTCCCACGGATTGATAAACCTTAGGTCATCCACTTGAGGGAAATTTGCTACTGTCCTACAAACCTCTGCACTTGGAGGCCCAACAACGTCTACAAGAAGAAGGTTGCGTAGTAGACATCAAGCTCTTTTCTGGCGTCGTTGCCGGGGAGGTGAGTGCTTGAAGGTATACCTTAGATCTTGCAATCGAATCTTTTAGTTTCTTGTTTTATCACTAGTTTAGTCTAGAAAAGAAAATTACAAAAAAAATGGAATTGAGGGTACCTCATATGCTTCATCTTTTTAATATCTTTCATGAAAATAAGGATTCCGATAATTGTGCTCAATTGCTAGAGGAAGAATGCATTAGAATGTTTGGCACTAAATCTTTGAATGATGAGCATGATTGCAATGTTGTTAGTATGAACTCTTTGAATATCCATAGTACTAATGATGATTGGACTAGTCATGATGAAAATGTCTCTTATAAGCATGTCAACTTTTGTGGAGTGCATAGAGTTTGCAAGTACACGCCAAACAGGGAAGATAGATTTTGCAAGAGGCATAAGTATTTGGAAACTAAATGGTTGCAAGAGAGGCTAGATGTTTGTGCTGAAAATTTAAAATTTCTTTGCCATACTTGTGAACTTTGCAACGAATGTGGTCATTTAAATCTCCAATGCAAATTGTTTCATGATCGAATCGTGTCCAAAAATTGTGATGACTTGATTTCCCTTGCACATCATAATGAACTTAGTTTGCTTTTGGGTTATGAAGAAATGAAACGTAGAACTAAGCATATTCCAGAATATAACCTTGAGAAATTCCTCGATATTGATCTAGAAGAATTTTTTATGTATTGTGCGGTGAATTGCATTGAAAATCCTTATATTGCCAATTACATAAAGAAAATAAAACAAATAGAATATGAATATAATACTAATGAAAGGGAAGAGACTTCCCAATATCTCCCTATTATTTCTTATGATGAATCAGGTAACGAGGAGGAGCCTTCTATTCAACCAATCTCATTAATAAGGAGCTCCAAAAGGAGGACTGAACCCACACATAATGTGAAGAAGAAAAAGAAAAGACTGAGAAGCAAAGTTGAAAAGGTATCCCTCCCAAATGATTTTGCTCCTATTACTCATTGTGATGATGATAATTGCTACACTATTAGTGCTATCCATACTATTAATGATGATGATTATGTGTATGATATGAAAAGGCCCAAGCTTGGGGATGCTATGTTTGATGAGAATGACACATTTGAGAATATATTTGCTGGAATTAATGTTTGTCCCAAGCTTGGGGATGCTATGTTTAAAGAAGATGATATTTCTAGCCTCCCAAGTTTTGATATGCAAATTTGTTATGATGATAGCATGCCTCCTACTTATGATGATTATATTGATGAAAGTGGGTTTGGAAGAGTGTCAACTTTAGGAAGTGATTATCCCACTATTTTGGAGGATGTTGAATCTTATTGTGATAATCATGAAAGTGGATTTGGAGAGGTCATGACTTTATTTAGTAATGATTCCACTATCTTGGAAGAGGTTTCAATTGATTATGATGAGAACAAAGTTGCTACTTATGATGATTATAGTGATGATACTTATGCTATAAAAAGTAGTGATGATTATATTTATAAAACTTTTCATGATTATGATTACCCCTTTTCTTAACATTACTCTTTTAATGTGGAAACAATTTATAGTATTCGAGCCTCTTATGACACCCCACTATTCCTAATGAGAAGAAATTTGCTTATGTGGAGAGTAGTAAATTTTCTATGCTTGTAGATCATGAAAAGAATGCTTTATGTGATAGTTATATTGTTGAATTCATTCATTATTATACTGAAAATTATTATGAGGGAGGAACATATGCTTGTAGGAGTTGCAATAATATCAAGTTTCCTCTCTATGTGCTTAAAGTTTTAAAGTTATGCTTGTTTTGCCTTCCTATGCTAGTTGATTATTGTTCCCATAAGTTGTTTTCTCACAAAATCCCTATTCATAGGAAGTGGGTTAGACTTATATGTGTTAGTAATATTCTTAATGATGCTCTCTTTATGTTTCAATTCTTATCTTTTATGTGAGCATCATTGAAATCATCATGCCTAGCTAGGGGCATTAAACATTAGCGCTTGTTGGGAGGCAACCCAATTTTATTTTTGTTCCTTCCTTTTGTTCCTGTTTAGTAATAAATAAATCATCTAACCTCTGGTTAGATGTGGTTTTATGTTTTAATTAGTGTTTTTGCCAAGTAGAACCTTTGGGAAGACTTGGGTGAAGTCTTTATGATCATGCTGTAAAAAAAACAGAAACTTTAGCGCTCACGAGATTAGCTGCCATTTTTTACTGGAGAGTGATTTTAGGTTGATTCTTTTTGCAGATGATTAATAGATAAATTCCTCACGTCCACCAATTTATTTCAGAATTTTTGGAGTTCCATAAGTATACGTTTGATACAGATTACTACAGACTGTTCTGTTTTTGACAGATTCTGTTTTCTATGTGTTGTTTGCTTATTTTGATGAATCTATGAGTAGTATCGGAGGGTATGAACCATAGAGAAGTTGGAATACAGTAGATATTACACCAATATGAATTTATAATGAGTTCACAACAGTACCTAAGTAGTGATTTATTCTCTTATACTAACGGGGCTTACGAGTTTTCTGTTAAGTTTTGTGTTGTGAAGTTTTCAAGTTTTGGGTAAAGATTCGATGGACTATGGAATAAGGAGTGGCAAGAGCCTAAACTTGGGGATTCCCAAGGCACCCCAAGGCAATATTCAAGGACAACCAAGAGCCTAAGCTTGGGGATGCCCCGGAAGGCATCCCCTCTATCGTCTTTGTTCATCGGTAACTTTACTTGGAGCTATATTTTTATTCACCACATGATATGTGTTTTGCTTGGAGCGTCAACTTATTTTGTTAGAATTTGATTGCTGTTATTTAGAAAAATGTTTTGCATCTTTTATTTCAATAAAAGTGGCATTCATAGCCTTTACTATGCCTATTTTACAAGTCTACATGTTGCTGTTTGAAAACAGAAAGTTTACCGCTGCTGCAAAAATTCCCTAGAAAAGTCAGAATGTGATAAAATGTTGAAACCTTTTGCATAATAATCTATGATAAATTTAATACAGTGGGAATTTTCTTTCATAATTTTTGGAGCTAGGGAAGTATGGATCTTGCTGCATTCTTTACAGACTGTCCTGTTTAGGCAGATTGCTGTTATGTTTGCATTGTTTGCATATGTTTGCTTGTTTAATGATTCTATTAGAGGATAGGACTATTAAATATGCAGAGGAATTTAGTATGCAATGCTGACTAATAATTTTAGTGATTTGCTACAGTAGAGCATGATAAGGTTTCTGCATTGGTTTATACTAACTTATCTCGCGAGTCCTTGTTGAGTTTTGTATGGATGAAGCTTTTGAGATTTAGGGAGACCGTGATATGAGAGGAATTAAGGAGACACAAAAGCTCAAGCTTGGGGATGCCCAAGGCATCCCAAGATAATATCTCAAGAAGTCTCAAGCGTCTAAGCTTGGGGATTCCCCGGTTGGCATCCCACCTTTCTTCTTCAACAACTATCGGTTAGTTTCGGTTGATCCTAAGTTTTTGCTTCTTCACATGATGTTTGCTATTCTTAGAATGTAATTTTATTTTGTTTTGCTTGCTGTTTGAATAAAATATCAAGATCTGAAATTATTAAATGGGAGATTCTTAACATAGCTAAATAATTATTTAACTACTCATTGATCTTCACTTATATCTTTTTGGAGTAGTTTGTCATTTACTCGTGTGCTTCACTTATATCCTATGAGTAAATGGTTGAATGAATTGAATATAATAAATCTGAAATTATATATGTTTCATATGCTTATCCCATGGGGAGTAATGACTTCACATATAAGAAGTAGAGGTGGTAAATTTATTGAAGGTTAGCAAACATTGTATTGGTCACTTGAACAATTCATGAAAGACTATTGAGGGAAGAGAGATTTCACATATAAATATACTATCTTGGACATCTTTTGTAATTGTGAGCACTCATTAAAATATGACATGCTAAAATGTTGATGTTGGACAAGGAAGACAACGTAATGGGTTATGTCTTCTTATATCCGAAATAAAGTATATTGTCATGGATCATCCAACATGCTGAGCTTGCCTTTCCCCCTCATGCTAGCCAAATTCTTTGCACCAAGTAGAGATACTACTTGTGCTTCCAAACATCCCTTAAACCAGTATTTCCATGAGAGTCCACCATACCTACCTATGGATTGAGTAAGATCCTTCAAGTAAGTTGTCATCGGTGCATGCAATAAAAATTGCTCTCTAAATATGTATGATCTATTAGTGTGGAGAAAATAAGCTTTATACGATCTTGTGATGTGGAAGCAATAAAAGCGACGAACTGCATTATAAAGGTCCCTATCACAAGTGGCAATATAAAGTGACGTTCTTTTGCATTAAGATTTCGTGCATCCAACCATAAAAGCACATGACAACCTCTGCTTCCCTCTGCGAAGGGCCTATCTTTTATTCTTATCTTATACCTTATGCAAGAGTCGTGGTGATCTTCACCTTTCCTTTTTACATTTTATCCCTTGGCAAGCACATTGTGTTGGAAAGATCCTGATATATATATCCAATTGGATGTAAGGCATCATGAACTATTATTGTTGACATTACCCTTGTGGTAAAAGGTTGGGAGGCGAATCTATAAGCCCCTATCTTTCTCTGTGTCTGATTAAAACTTTGAACCCATAAATATCACGTGAGTGTTAGCAATTGTGAAAGACTAAATGATAGTTGAGTATGTGAAGTTTGCTGAATCAAAGCTCTGACGTAGACTCTTCCTGAAAATAAGATGAATTGATAACACGGTTTGTTAGTTCTCAAGAAAGTTTATGATCTATGCTTTAACATGTGAATAGCTTGTTACTTGATCGTGAGAAGCTTTATGATATGAGCCACTGTTATGACATATAATGATGCTAGAAAAGGTTATTGAAGTTATCATTGATCAAACTTGTGCACCTGCTAGCATTCACACTTCATAAATTATTTCTTTTATCATTTACCTACTCGAGGACGAGCAGGAATTAAGCTTGGGGATGTTGATACGTCTCCAACGTATCTATAATTTATGAAGTATTCATGCTATTATATTACCCGTTTTGGATGTTTATGATCTTTATTATACACTTTTATATTATTTCTGGGACTAACCTACTAACCGGAGGCCTAGCCCAAATTGTTGTTTTCTTGACTATTTCAGTGTTTTGAAGAAAAGGAATATCAAACGGAGTCCAAACGGTATGAAACCTTTGGGAGAGTTATTTTTGGAATGGAAGCAATCCAGGAGACTTGGAGTATACGTCAGGGAAGCTTCGAGGAGGCCACGAGGCAGGGAGGCGCGCCCTACCCCCCTGGGCGTGCCCCCCACCCTCGTGGGCCCCTCGTGGCTCCCCTGACTGACTTATTTTTCCTATATATGTCCATATACCCTAAAAACATCGGAGAACACAATAGATTGGGAGTTCCGCCGCCGCAAGCCTCTGTAGCCACCAAAAACCAATCGGGACCCTGTTCCGGCACCCTGCCGGAGGGGGGATCCCTCACCGGTGGCCATCTTCATCATCGGTGCTCTCTATGACGAGGAGGGAGTAGTTCACCCTCGGGGCTGAGGGTATGTACCAGTAGCTATGTGTTTGATCTCTCTCTCTCTCGTGTTCTTGAGGTGGTACGATCTTGATGTATCGCGAGCTTTGCTATTATAGTTGGATCTTATGATGTTTGTCCCCCTCTACTCTCTTGTAATGGATTGAGTTTTCCCTTTGAAGTTATCTTATTGGATTGAGTCTTTAAGGATTTGAGAACACTTGACGTATGTCTTCCATGTGCTAATCTGTGGTGACAATGGGATATTCACGTGATCCACTTGATGTATGTTTTGGTGATCAACTTGCGGGTTCCGCTCGTGAACTTATGCATAGGGGTTGGCACACGTTTTCGTCTTGACTCTCTGGTAGAAACTTTGGGGCACTCTTTGAAGTTCTATGTGTTGGTTGAATAGATGAATCTGAGATTGTTTGATGCATATCGTATAATGATACCCACGGATACTTGAGGTGACATTGGGGTATCTAGGCGACATTAGGGTTTTGATTGATTTGTGTCTTAAGGTGTTATTCTAGTACGAACGCTATGATAGATCGATCCGAAAGAATAACTTTGAGGTGGTTTCGTACCCTACAATAATCTCTTCGTTTGTTCTCCGCTATTAGTGACTTTGGAGTGACTCTTTGTTGCATGTTGAGGGATAGTTATATGATCCAATTATGTTATTATTGTTGAGAGAACTTGCACTAGTGAAAGTATGAACCCTAGGCCTTGTTTCAACACATTGCAATACCGTTTACGCTCACTTTTATTACTTGTTACCTTGCTATTTTTATAATTTCAGATTACAAAAACCTATATCTACCATCCATATCGCACTTGTATTACCATCTCTTCGCCGAACTAGTGCACCTATACAATTTACCACTGTATTGGGTGTGTTGGGGACACAAGAGACTCTTTGTTATTTGGTTGCAGGGTTGCTTGAGAGAGACCATCTTCATACTACCCCTCCCACGGATTGATAAACATTAGGTCATCCACTTAAGGGAAATTTGCTACTGTCCTACAAACCTCTGCACTTGGAGGCCCAACAACATCTACAAGAAGAAGGTTGCGTAGTAGACATCAATAACATCGTCCAATATATCATTCTTTATGTCTCGACCATTTCAAGACTCTTCATCATGTCCATGATCTCATCCGGGACTCCGAACAACATTCGGTCATCAAAACACATAACTCATATAGTACAAAATCGTCATCGAACGTTAAGCGTGCGGACCCTACGGGTTCGAGAACTATGTAGACATGACTGAGACACCTCTCCGGTCAATAACCAATAGCGGAACCTAGATGCTCATATTGGCTCCTACATATTCTACGAAGATCTTTATCGGTCAAACCGCATAACAACATACGTTGTTCCCTTTGTCATCGGTATGTTACTTGCCCGAGATTCGATCGTCGGTATCATCATACCTAGTTCAATCTCGTTACCGGTAAGTCTCTTTACTCATTCTGCAATGCATCATCCTGCAACTAACACATTATTCACATTGCTTGCAAGGCTTATAGTGATGCGCATTACCGAGAGGGCCCAGAGATACCTCTCCGATATACGGAGTGATAAATCCTAATCTTGATCTATGCCAACCCAACAAACACCTTTGGAGACACCTGTAGAGCATCTTCATAATCACCAGTTACGTTGTGACGTTTCATAGCACACAAGGTGTTCCTCCAGTATTCGGGAGTTGCATAATCTCATAGTCAGAGGAACATGTATAAGTCATGAAGAAAGCAATAGCAATAAAACAAAACGATCATTATGCTAAGCTAACAGATGGGTCTTGTCCATCACATCATTCTCTAATGATGTGATCCCGTTCATCAAATGACAACACATGTCTATGGCTAGGAAACTTACCCATCTTTGATTAATGAGCTAGTCAAGTAGAGGCATACTAGGGACACTCTGTTTGTCTATGTATTCATGATACGTCTCCAACGTATCTATAATTTTTTATTGTTCCATGCTATTATATTATCCTTCTAGGATGTTTTATATGCATTTATATGCTATTTTATATGATTTTTGGGACTAACCTATTAACCTAGAGCCCAGTGCCAGTTTCTATTTTTTCCTTGTTTTTGAGTATCACAGGAAAGGAAAACGAAACGGAGTCCAATTGACCTGAAACTTGACGGAGCTTATTTTTGGACCAGAAGAAGGCCATGGAGTAAAAGAGTTGGGCCAGAAGAGTCCCGGGCTGCCCACGAGGGTGGGAGGCACGCCCACCCCCTGGGCGCGCCCCCCTACCTCGTGGACAGCCCGGAGACCCCCCTGACTTGCTCCCGACGCCAATACCTCTCATATATACCCAAACTTCTAGAAAGAAACCTAGATCAGGAGTTCCGCCGCCGCAAGCCTCTGTAGCCACCGAAAACCAATCTAGACCCGTTCCGGCACCCTGCCGGAGGGGGGAATCCCTCTCCGGTGGCCATCTTCATCATCCCGACGCTCCCCATGACGAGGAGGGAGTAGTTCACCCTCGGGGCTGAGGGTATGTACCAGTAGCTATGTGTTTGATCTCTCTCTCTCTCTCTCTCTCTCTCTCGTGTTCTTGATTTGGCACGATCTTGATGTATCGCGAGCTTTGCTATTATAGTTGGATCTTATGATGTTTCTCCCCCTCTACTCTCTTGTAATGGCTTGAGTTTTCCCTTGCAGTTATCTTATCGGATTGAGTCTTTAAGTATTTGAGAACACTTGATGTATGTCTTGCATGTGCTTATCTGTGGTGACAATGGGATATCACGTGATCTACTTGATGTATGTTTTGGTGATCAACTTGCGGGTTCCGTGACCTCGTGAACTTATGCATAGGGGTTGGCACACGTTTTCGTCTTGACTCTCCGGTAGAAACTTTGGGGCACTCTTTGAAGTTCTTGTGTTGGTTGAATAGATGAATCTGAGATTGTGTGATGCATATTGTATAATCATACCCACGGATACTTGAGGTGACATTGGAGTATCTAGGTGACATTAGGGTTTTGGTTGATTTGTATCTTAAGGTGTTATTCTAGTACGAACTCTGTGATAGATCGAACGGAAAGAATAGCTTCATGTTATTTTACTACGGACTCTTGAATAGATCGATCAGAAAGGATAACTTTGAGGTGGTTTCGTACCCTGCAATAATCTATTCGTTTGTTCTCCGCTATTAGTGACTTTGGAGTGACTCTTTGTTGCATGTTGAGGGATAGTTATATGATCCAATTATGTTATTATTGTTGAGAGAACTTGCACTAGTGAAAGTATGAACCCTAGGCCTTCTTTCCTAGCAGTGCAATACCGTTTACGCTCACTTTTACCACTGGCTACCCTGCTGTTTTTATATTTTCAGATTACAAAAACCTATGTCTACCATCCATATTGCACTTGTATCACCATCTCTTTGCCGAACTAGTGCACCTATACAATTTACCATTGTATTGGGTGTGTTGGGGACACAAGAGACTCTTTGTTATTTGGTTGCAGGGTTGTTTGAGAGAAACCATCTTCATCCTACGCCTCCCACGGATTGATAAACCTTAGGTCATCCACTTGAGGGAAATTTGCTACTGTCCTACAAACCTCTGCACTTGGAGGCCCAACAGCGTCTACAAGAAGAAGGTCGTGTAGTAGACATCAAGCTCTTTTCTGGCGCCGTTGCTGGGGAGGTGAGTGCTTGAAGGTATATCTTTAGATCTTGCAATCAAAACTTTTGTTTCTTGTTTTATCACTAGTTTAGTTTATAAAAAAAACTACAAAAAATGGAATTGAGGGTGCCTCATATGCTTCATCTTTTTAATATCTTTCATGAGAATAAGGATTCTGATAATTGTGCTCAATTGCTAGAGGAAGAATGCATTAGAATGTTTGGCACTAAATCTTTGAATGATGAGCATGATTGCAATGTTGTTAGTATGAACTCTTTGAATATCCATAGTACTAATGATGATTGCACTAGTCATGATGAAAATGTCTCTTATAAGCATGTCAACTTTTGTGGAGTACATAGAGTTTGCAAGTACACACCAAATAGGGAAGATAGATTTTGCAAGAGGCATACGTATTTAGAAACTAAATGGTTGCAAGAGAGGCTAGATGTTTGTGCTGAAAATTTAAAATTTCTTTGCCATCCTTGTGAACTTTGCAATGAACGTGATCATTTAAATCTCCAATGCAAATTGTTTCATGATCGAATCGTGTCCAAAAATTGTGATGACTTGATTTCCCTTGCACATCATAATGAACCTAGTTTGCTTTTGGGTTATGAAGAAATGAAACGTATAACTAAGGATATGCCAGAATTTGTCCTTGATAAAGTTCTTGATTTTGATCTAGAAGAAATTTTTATGTATTGTGCGGTGAATTGCATTGAAAATCCTTATATTGCCAATTACATAAAGAAAAGAAAAGAAATAGAATATGAAGAGAATACTAATTAAAGGGAAGAGACTTCCCAATATCCTCCTATTATTTCTTATGATGAATCAGGTAATGAGGAGGAGCTTTCTATTCAACCAATCTCATTAATAAGGAGCTCAAAAGAGAGGGTTAAACCCACACATGATGTGAGGAAGAAAAAGAAAAGACGGAGAAGCAAAGTTAGAAAGGTATCCCTCCCAAATGATGTTGCTCCTATTACTCGTTGTGATGATGATAATTGCTATACTATTGGTGCTATCCATACTATTAATGGTGAGAGTGGTTATGCTTATGATATGAAAAGTCCCAAGCTTGGGGATGCTATGTTTGATGAGAATGACATGTTTGAGAATATATTTGCTGCAATTAATGTTTGTCCCAAGCTTGGGGATGCTATGTTTAATGAAGATGATATTTTTAGCCTCCCAAGTTTTGATGAGCAAATTTATTATGATGATAGCATGCCTCCTATTTATGATGATTATTGTGATGACACCTATGCTATAAAGAGTAGTGATGAGTATATTTATAAAACTTGTCATGATTATGATTACCCTTTTTCTGAACACTACTCTTTTAACGTGGAAACAATTTATAGTATTCGAGTCTCTTATGATGCTCCCACTATTCTAAATGAGAAGAATTTTGCTTATGTGGAGAGTAATAAAATTTCTATGCTTGTAGATAATGAAAAGAATGTTTTATGTGATGGTTATATTGTTGAATTCATTCATGATGCTACTGAAATTTATTATGAGGGAGGAACATATGCTTGTAGGAATTGCAATAATATCAAGTTTCCTCTCTATGTGTCGAAAATCTTGAAGCTATGCTTGTTTTGCCTTCCTATGCTAGTTGATTATTGTTCCCCTAAGTTGTTTTCTCACAAAATACCTATGCATAGGAAGTGGGTTAGACTTAAATGTGCTTGCCATGTGTTTCATGATGCTCTCTTTATGTTTCAATTCTTATCTTTTATACGAGCATCATTGAAATCATCATGCCTAGCTAGAAAGGCATTAAAGAAAAGCGCTTGTTGGGAGACAACCCAATATTTATCCCTACTGTTTTTGTGTGTTCACATGATTAATATACTGTATTAATCATGTTTTATAGCTTTTGTTTCAATAAAGTGCCAAGTAGAACCTTTGGGAAGACTTGGGTGGAAGTTAATGTGATCTTGCTGTAGAAAATAGAAACTTTGCGCTCACGAGTTTAGCTGCCATTTTTGACCGGAGAGTGATTTTAAGTTGATTATTTTTACATAACATTAATAGACAAATTCCTCAGGTCCACCAATTTATTTCAGAATTTTTGGAGTTCCATAAGTATACGTTTGATACAGATTACTACAGACTGTTCTGTTTTTGACAGATTCTGTTTTCTATGCGTTGTTTGCTTATTTTGATGAATCTATGAGTAGTATCGGAGGGTATGAACCATAGAGAAGTTGGAATACAGTAGATCTTACACCAATATGAATTTAGAATGAGTTCACAACAGTACATAAGTGGTGATTTATTTTCTTATACTAACGGAGCTTACGAGTTTTCTGTTGAGTTTTGTGTTGTGAAGTTTTCAAGTTTTGGGTAAAGATTCGATGGAATATGGAATAAGGAGTGGCAAGAGCCTAAGCTTGGGTATGCCCAAGGCACCCCAAGGTAATATTCAAGGACAACCAAGAGCCTAAGCTTGGGGATGCCCCGGATGGCATCCCCTTTTTCGTCTTCGTTCATCGGTAACTTTACTTGGAGCTATATTTTTATTCACCACATGATATGTGTTTTGCTTGGAGCGTCATTTTATTTTGTTAGTATTTGCTTGCTGTTATTTAGAATAATGTTTTTAATCTCTATTTTCAATAAAAATGTCAAGGATAGCCTTTACCATGCTTATTTTGCAAGTATACATGTTGCTGTTTCAAAGCAGAAAGTTTACCGCTGTTGCAAAAATTCCCTAGAAAAGTCAGAATATGATAAAATGTTTAAATTTTTTGCATATTGATCTCTGATAAATTTTCTACAGTGTGGTAGAATTTCATAATGTTTGGAGTTAGGGAAGTATGATGAATCTTGCATTCTTTACAGATTGTACTGTTTTGGTAGATTGCTGTTATGTTTGCATTGTTTGCATATGTTTGCCTGTTTAATGATTCTATTTGAGGATAGGAGTATTAAATATGCAGAGACATTTAATATGCAATGTTGTTGAATAATTTTAGTGATTTGTTACAGTAGAAAATGATAAGGTTTTTTGCATTGGTTTATACTAACTTATCTCACGAGTTCTTGTTGAGTTTGGTGTGGATGAAGCTTTCGAGATTTAGGAAACCGTGATATGAGAGGAATTAAGGAGACGCAAAAGTTCAAGCTTGGGGATGCCCAAGGCACCCCAAGATAATATTTCAAGAAGTCTCAAGCATCTAAGCTTGGGGATGCCCCGGTAGGCATCCCACCTCTCTTCTTCAACAATTATCGGTTAGTATCGGTTGAGCCTAAGTTTTTCCTTCTTCACATGATGAGTGCTATCCTTGAAATGTTGTTTTATTTTGTTTTGCTTGCTGTTTGAATGATATCCCAAGATCTGAAATTCTTAAATGTTAGAGAGTCTTCACATAGTTGCATAATTATTCGACTACTCATTGGTCTTCACTTATATCTTTCGGAGTAGTTTGTCGTTTGCTCTAGTGCTTCACTTTTATCTTTTAGAGCATGACGGTGGTTTTATTTTGAAGAAATAGATGAACTCTCATGATTCACTTATATTATTTTGAGAGTCTTTATAACAGCATGGTAATTTGCTTTGGTTATGAATTTAGTCCTAATATGATAGGCATCCAAGAGGCAGATAATAAAAACTTTCATATAAGTGCATTGAATACTATGAGAAGTTTGATTCCTTATGATTGTTTTGAGATATGAAGATGGTGCTATTAGAGTCATGCTAGTTGAGTAGTTGTGAATTTGAGAGATACTTGTGCTAAAGTTTGTGATTCCCGTAGCATGCACGTATGGTGAACCGTTATGTGATGAAGTCGGAGCGTGATTTATTTATTGATTGTCTTCCTTATGAGTGGCGGTCGGGGACGAGTGATGGTATTTTCCTACCAATCTATCCCCTAGGAGCATGCGCGTAGTACTTCGTTTCAATAACTAATAGATTTTTGCAATAAGTATGTGAGTTCTTTATGACTAATGTTGAGTCCATGGATTATACGCACTCTCACCCTTCCACCATTGCTAGCCTCTCCAGTACCGCGCAACTTTCGCCGGTACCATAAACCCACCATTTACCTTCCTCAAAACAGCCACCATACCTACCTATTATGGCATTTCCATAGCCATTCCGAGATATATTGCCATGCAACTTTCCACTGTTCCGTTTATTATGACACGCTCCATCATTGTCATATTGCTTTGCATGATCATGTAGTTGACATTGTATTTGTGGCAAAGCCATCGTTCATAATTCTTTCATACATGTCACTCTTGATTCATTGCACATCCCGGTACACCGCTGGAGGCATTCATATAGAGTCATATTTTGTTCTAAGTATCGAGTTGTAATTCTTGAGTTGTAAGTAAATAAAAGTGTGATGATCATCATTATTAGAGCATTGTCCCAAGTGAGGAAAGGATGATGGAGATTATGATTCCCCCACAAGTCGGGATGAGACTCCGGACGAAAAATAAAAAAATAAAATAAAAAAGAGGCAAAAAAAGGAAAAAAAAGGAAGAGAAGGCCCAAAAAAATAACAAAAAAATGAGAGAAAAAGAGAGAAGGGGCAATGCTACTATCCTTTTACCACACTTGTGCTTCAAAATAGCACCATGATCTTCATGATAGAGAGTCTCCTATGCTGTCACTTTCATATACTAGTGGGAATCTTTCATTATAGAACTTGGCTTGTATATTCCAATGATGGGCTTCCTCAAAATGCCCTAGGTCTTCGTGAGCAAGCGAGTTGGATGCACACCCACTTAGTTTCGTTTGTTGAGCTTTCATACACTTATATCTCTAGTGCATCCATTGCATGGCAATCCCAACTCACTCACATTGATATCTATTAATGGGCATCTCCATAGCCCGTTGATATGCCTAGTTGATGTGAGACTATCTTCTCCTTTTTGTCTTCTCCACAACCACCATTCTATTCCACCTATAGTGCTATGTCCATGGCTCACGCTCATGTATTGCGTGAAGATTGAAAAAGTTTGAGAACATCAAAAGTATGAAACAATTGCTTGGCTTGTCATCGGGGTTGTGCATGATTTAAATATTTTGTGTGATGAAGATAGAGCATAGCCAGACTATATGATTTTGTAGGGATAGCTTGCTTTGGCCATGTTATTTTGAGAAGACATGATTGCTTTGTTAGTATGCTTGAAGTATTATTGTTTTCATGTCAATATTAAACTTTTGTCTTGAATCTTATGGATCTGAATATTCATGCCACAATAAAGATAATTACATTGATAAATATGTTAGGTAGCATTCCACATCAAAAATTCTGTTTTTATCATTTACCTACTCAAGGACGAGCATGAATTAAGCTTGGGGATGCTGATACGTCTCCAACGTATCCATATTTTTTTATTGTTCCATGCTATTATATTATCCTTCTAGGATATTTTATATGTATTTATATGCTATTTTATATGATTTTTGGGACTAACCTATTAACCTAGAGCCCAGTGCATGTTTCTGTTTTTTCCTTGTTTTTGAGTATCGCGGGAAAGGAAAACCAAACGGAGTCCAATTGACCTGAAACTTGACGGAGCTTATTTTTGGACCAGAAGAAGGCCATGGAGTAAAAGAGTTGGGCCAGAAGAGTCCCGGGCTGCCCACGAGGGTGGGAGGCGCGCCCACCCCCTGGGCGCGCCCCCTACCTCGTGGACAGCCCAAAGACCCCCTGACTTGTTCCCGACGCCAATACCTCTCATATATACCCAAACTTCCAGAAAGAAACCTAGATCGGGAGTTCCGCCGCCGCAAGCCTCTGTAGCCACCGAAAACCAATCTAGACCCGTTCCGGCACCCTGCCGGAGGGGGGAATCCCTCTCTGGTGGCCATCTTCATCATCCCGACGCTCTCCATGACGAGGAGGGAGTAGTTCACCCTCGGGGCTGAGGGTATGTACCAGTAGCTATGTGTTTGATCTCTCTCTCTCTCGTGTTCTTGATTTGGCACGATCTTGATGTATCGCGAGCTTTGCTATTATAGTTGGATCTTATGATGTTTCCCCCCTCTACTCTCTTGTAATGGATTGAGTTTTCCCTTTGAAGTTATCTTCTCGGATTGAGTCTTTAAGGATTTGAGAACACTTGATGTATGTCTTGCATGTGCTTATCTGTGGTGACAATGGGATATCATGTGATCTACTTGATGTATGTTTTGGTGATCAACTTGCGGGTTCCGTGACCTCGTGAACTTATGCATAGGGGTTGGTGATAACCCACAAGTATAGGGGATCAATTGTAGCCTCTTTCGATAAGTAAGAGTGTCGAACCCAACGAGGAGCTAAAGGTAGAACAAATATTCCCTCAAGTTCTATCGACCACCGATACAACTCTACGCGCGCTTGACATTCGCTTTACCTAGAACAAGTATGAAACTAGAAGTACTTTGTAGGTGTTTTTGGATAGGTTTGCAAGATAATAAAGATCACGTAAATAAAAAGTAGGGGCTGTTTAGATAAAGACACAATAAAGTAAATATAGCGAGTGTGGAAAAGTGGTGGTAGGAGTTGCGAAATTATCCCTAAGCAATTGACTACTTTACTAGACCGATAGCAAGTTTTATGTGGGAGAGGCCACTACTAGCATGTCATCCCTGACTTGGAATTCTATGCACTTATGATTGGAACTATTAGCAAGCATCCGCAACTACTAACATTCATTTAGGTAAAACCCAACCATAGCATTAAGATATATTGGTCCCCCTTCAATCCCGTATGCATCAATTTCTATGCTAGGTAGAAGCTTCTGTCACTCTTGCCCTCCAATACATAGTCCTATCAACATACAACTAACCCTATGGTGTGATCCACGCGCGCGCTCATATGATGTGCCCCAAAGGACAGCAACATAACCACAAGCAAATTAAATCAATCATAGCAATTCATCAACCACCGATAGGACAACGAAAATCTACTCAGACATCATAGGATGGCAACACATCATTGGATAATAATATGAAGCATAAAGCACCATGTTCAAGTCGAGGGTACAGGGGGTTGCGGGAGAGTGGACCGCTGTAGATAGAGGGGGGAAGGTGATGGAGATGTTGGTGAATATGGCGGAGGTGTTGGTGAAGATCGCGGTGATGATGATGGTGGCCACGACAGCGTTCCAGCACCACCGGAAGAGAGGGGGAGAGGGACCCCCTTCTTCTTCTTCTTCCTTCACCTCCTCCCTAGATGGGAGAAGGGTTTCCCCTCTGGTCCTTGGCCTCCATGGCATGGGAGGGGCGAGAGCCCCTCTGAGATTGGATCTATCTCTCTGTCTCTCTCTGTTTCTGCGTTCTAGTATTCTGCCCTTTCGCCGTTTCTTATATATCCAGAGATCCGTAACTCCGATTGGATTGGACCCTTCGCCAAGATTTTTTTTTTCAAAAATTAGCTTTCTTGTGGCCGAAGAAGAGCAGAAACCGCCTTACGAGGGGCCCACGAGGGTCAGGAGCACGCCCCCTGCCTCGTGGCCACCTCGGGCACCGTCTCGCGTTGATTCTTCTTCCCATATTTTCCAAATATTCCAAAAATATTCTCCGTCCGTTTTTATTCCGTTTGGATTCCGTTTGATATGGGGTTCTGCGAAACATAAAACATGCAACAAACAGGAACTGGCACTGGGCACTGGATCAATATGTTAGTCCCAAAAATAGTATAAAAAGTTGCCAAAAGTATATGAAAGTTGTATAATATTGGCATGGAACAATCAAAAATTATAGATACGACGGAGACGTATCAGCATCCCCAAGCTTAATTCCTACTCGTCCTTGAGTATGTAAATGATTAAAAAGATAATTTTTGATGTGGAATGCTACCTAGCATAATCTTGATCATGTAATCTAA
Organism: Triticum aestivum; assembly: GCF_018294505.1. NCBI lineage: Eukaryota > Viridiplantae > Streptophyta > Magnoliopsida > Poales > Poaceae > Triticum > Triticum aestivum. The sequence goes on from NC_057796.1 coordinate 343,444,069, forward strand.
TCATGGCATGAATATTAAGACACGAGTGATGCAAAGCAATAGTCTATCTTTTGACATTAAGACAATAATACTTCAAGCATACTAATAAAGCAATCATGTCTTTTCAAAATAACATGGCCAAAGAAAGTTATCCCTACAAAATCATATAGTCTGGCTATGCTCCATCTTCACCACACAAAATATTCACATCATGCACAACCCCGATGACAAGCCAAGCAATTGTTTCATACTTTTGACATTCTCAAACCTTTTCAACTTTCATGCAATACATGAGCGTGATCCATGGAGATAGCACTATAGGTGGAATAGAATATGATGGTGGAGGTTGTGTGGAGAAGACAAAAAAAAGAGAAAGTCTCACATCGACGCGGCTAATCAACGGGCTATGGAGATGCCCATCAATTGATGTCAATGTGAGGAGTAGGGATTGCCATGCAACAGATGCACTAGAGCTATAAGTGTATGAAAGCTCAAACTGAAACTAAGTGGGTGTGCATCCAACTTGCTTTCTCGTGAAGACCTAGGGCATTTGAGGAAGCCCATCATTGGAATATACAAGCCAAGTTCTATAATGAAAATTCCCACTAGTATATGAAAGTGATAACTCAAGAGACTCTCTATATGAAGAACATGGTGCTACTCTGAAGCACAAGTGTGGTAAAAGGATAGTAACATTGCCCCTTCTCTTTTTTTCTCTCATTTTTTTGGTGGGCTTCTTTGGCCTCTTTTTTTCATTTGGGCTTCTTTGGCCTCTTTTATTTTTTGTAAAGTCCGGAGTCTCATCCCGACTTGTGGGGGAATCATAGTCTCCATCATCCTTTCCTCACTGGGGCAATTCTCTAATAATGATGATCATCACACTTTTATTTACTTACAACTCAATATTACAAATCGATACTAGAACAAAGATATGACTCTATATGAATGCCTCTGGCAGTGTACTAGGATGTGCAATGATCTAGCATAGCAAAGATATCAAAAAATGGACAAGCCATGAAAATATCATGCTAGCTGTCTTACGATCATGCAAAGCAATATGACAATAAATGCTCAAGTCATGTATATGATGATGATGATGGAAGTTGCATGGCAATATATCTCGGAATGGCTATGGAAATGCCATGATAGGTAGGTATGGTGGCTATTTTGAGGAAGATATAAGGAGGTTTATGTGTGATAGAGCGTATCGTATCACGGGGTTTGGATGCACCGGCGAAGTTTGCACCAACTCTCAAGGTGAGAAAGGGCAATGCACGGTACCGAAGAGGCTAGCAATGATGGAAGGGTGAGAGTGCGTATAATCCATGGACTCAACATTAGTCATAAAGAACTCACATACTTATTGCAAAAATCTATTAGTCATCGAAAAAAAGTACTACGCGCATGCTCCTAGGGGGATAGATTGGTAGGAAAAGACCATCGCTCGTCCCCGACCGCCACTCATAAGGAAGACAATCAATAAATAAATCATGCTCTGACTTCGTTACATAACGGTTCACCATACGTGCATGCTACGGGAATCACAAACCTCAACACACGTATTTCTACTAATCCAAAACTACCCACTAGCATGACTCTAATATCACCATCTTTATATCGCAAAACTATTGCAAGGATTCAAACATATCATATTCAGTGATCTACAAGTTTTATGTAGGATTTTATGACTAACCATGTGAATGACCAGTTCCTGTCATCTCTCTAAATAGATATAAGTGAAGAAAGAGAGTTTAATTCTTTCTACAAAAGATATGCCCACGCTCTAACAAATATAAAGAGCATTCTACAAATGGCGGTTTTCTATGTGAAGAGAAACAGGCAATCCAAATTTCAAATGATATAAGTGAAGCACATGAAGCATTCTATAAAGCCATGCTCAAAGAATATAAGTGAAGTGCAATGAGCATTCTATAAATCAACCAAGGACTGTATCATACCAGCATGGTGCATAAAAGAAAAATGAAAACTAAATGCAAAAGACGCTCCAAGCTTTGCACATATCGCATGAACGAAACGAATCTGAAAACATACCGATACTTATTGAAGAAAGAGGGGATGCCTTCCGGGGCATCCCCAAGCTTAGACACTTGAGTCTCCTTAAATATTTACTTGGGGTGCCTTGGGAATCCTCAAGCTTGAGCTCTTGCCTCTCCTCCTTTTCCTCATATTGAGACCTTCTCGATCATCGAACACTTCATCCACACAAAACTTCAACAGAAAACTCGGTAAGATCCGTTACTATAATAAAGCAAATCACTAATCTAAGTACTGTTGAAAACCAATTCATATTTTGTTTTTGCATTATAGCTACTGTAATATACATTTTCCATGGCTTAATCCACTGATATAAATCGATAGTTTCATCAAAACAAGCAAACTATGCATCAAAAACAGAATCTGTCTAAAACAGAACAGTCTGTAACAATCTAAACATTCACCATACTTCTGATACTTCAAAACTTCTGCCAAAATTAGTAAAAATAAACAATCTGTATAGAAAGACAGTGCAAAAAGAATCAGAACCTTTTGACGTTCCAGTAAAAAAATAAAAATCGCGCACTACAGCCAAAGTTTCTGTCCTATACCGTACAAACCAACAAGCATTGTAAACATCCTAAAGGCAAACCTTGGCACATTATTTTTATAATACAATGGAATTGTACAAGGGGATAATTATTTTTTTTGAAAAGTTTTTGTAATCAAGATTCACAAAGTTTCCGTGAGCATGAACAAAGTTCAAGGCTAGCTCCCACTTTAACAATGCTCGTCTTTCTCACTTTCGATTTTCTTTTTGAAAAAGTTTTAGGTTCCCCTCTTTATTTTTTTTGTTTTTAAACTATATAAAAGCACTCAACAGAAATAAATGACTCTCTAAAACTTCCGGGTTGTCTCCCTGCCAGCGCTTTCTTTAAAGCCATTAAGCTAGGCATATAGTGCTCAAGTAATGGATCCACCCGGATCCCAAGGTATATCAAAGCCAATTTTAATTAGCAATGATTTGGCATTTATTAGTGAGCACAAGGCAACATATATCAAACAATGACAAAGTCTAACTCTCTTCCTATGCATCGGCATGTCATAAAAGAACAATTCATGCACACATAGTAAAAGCCAATGCATAGTATAAACAGTTTCTTGCAATTTTATCATACTGGAAACATAGAGAGGTGGAGATATAGTTCCTCTCTCATAATAATTGCAAGTAGGAGCAGCAAGCACATGCATATTATATCTATCAAAATCATCATGTGCAATGGTAAAAGGCAACCCATCAATATAATCCTTAATAAGCACAAACTTCTCCGATATAGTGTAGTTTGGAGAATTCAAAAAGATAATAGGACTATCATGCGTGGGTGCAATAGAAAAATTTCATGTTTAACATAAGGAACTATAGCAAGTTCATCTCCATAAGCATAATTCATATTGGCATCTTGGCCACAAGCATAGCAAGCATCATCAAAAAGGGATATTTAAAAAGAATCAACGGGATCATAACAATCATCATAGCATTCATCCTTCAGTAAGCACGAAGGGAAATTAGACAATGTATGAGTTGAAGAGTTACTCTCATTAGAAGGTGGGCACGGGTAGCTAATCCGCTCTTCCTCCTTTTGTTCTTCGCTCTCCTCATCATCTTTTCATCCAATGAGCTCACAGTTTCATCAATTTCTTCTTCCATAGACTCCTGCAAAATATTAGTCTCTTCTTGGACCGCAGAGGAGTCCTCAATATATGGTTTAACATAGGCATTAGAAGCATAATTATCATAAAAATATTTAAGTATGGCAAAGTTTTCAGATTTGTAAAGAGTAGCATCATACTTTTCAATCAAAGAAGCAATTTCATAAGCACCCTTAAAAGCAACAAATTCTTCAATTTGTTGAACATCATAGTAATTACAAACACCCTTAGCATACGAAGATACGATTCCATTATCGCTAAACTCACATTGGTAGGGAAGGTGTTTCTTAGGGTTTTCAGAACAACAAGTAAAATCATATATTTCACATAAATTCCAAGCATAGCATTGCAAACGATGAATTTGATCCAGTAAAAGTTTCCCTTTTTGAGATATGCGGTGTCGTACATAACAAGCATGCTCGTCTAAAGATTTGCCCTCAACTAAGCTAGTTGGGGTTTCAGCACGAGCACATAGGGATCGAAGATGATCCAAGTAAAATGCTTCAGGAGTGTGATAGATTTTGAGTGGTTCTTCAACCATTTGTGTAGTAGGTACACCTATTTTTTTTGGTATTTTGCGTTTCCTACCCATAACTAAAGATAGAAAAAAACTAAGAATAGCAAATAAAAATTACTTAGTGATAAAGCAAACAAGCACACATGAGAATATTCACCCCACGCTATGACTCCCCGGCAACGGCGCCAGAAAAAGGTCTTGATAACCCACAAGTATAGGGGATCAATTGTAGCCTCTTTCGATAAGTAAGAGTGTCGAACCCAACGAGGAGCTAAAGGTAGAACAAATATTCCCTCAAGTTCTATCGACCACCGAATACAACTCTACGCACGCTTGACGTTCGCTTGACCTAGAACAAGTATGAAACTAGAAGTACTTTGTAGGTGTTTTTGGATAGGTTTGCAAGATAATAAAGAGCACGTAAATAAAAAGTAGGGGCTGTTTAGATAAAGACACAATAAAGTAAATATAGCGAATGTGGAAAAGTGGTGGTAGGAGTTGCGAAATTATCCCTAAGCAATTGACTACTTTACTAGACCGATAGCAAGTTTTATGTGGGAGAGGCCACTGCTAGCATGTCATCCCTGACTTGGAATTCTATGCACTTATGATTGGAACTATTAGCAAGCATCTGCAACTACTAACGTTCATTAAGGTAAAACCCAACCATAGCATTAAGATATATTGGTCCCCCTTCAATCCTGTATGCATCAATTTCTATGCTAGGTAGAAGCTTCTGTCAGTCTTGCCCTCCAATACATAGTCCTATCAACATACAACTAACCCTATGGTGTGATCCATGAGCGCGCTCATATGATGGGCACCAAAGGACAGCAACATAACCACAAGCAAACTAAATCAATCATAGCAATTCATCAACCACCGATAGGACAACGAAAATCTACTCAGACATCATAGGATGGCAACACATCATTGGATAATAATATGAAGCATAAAGCACCATGTTCAAGCAGAGGGTACAGCGGGTTGCGGGAGAGTGGACCACTGTAGATAGAGGGGGGAAGGTGATGGAGATGTTGGTGAATATCGCGGAGGTGTTGGTGAAGATCGCGGTGATGATGGTGGTGGCCACGACAGCGTTCCGGCGCCACCGGAAGAGAGGGGGAGAGGGGCCCCCTTCTTCTTCTTCTTCCTTGACCTCCTCCCTAGATGGGAGAAGGGTTTCCCCTCTGGTCCTTGGCCTCCATGGCATGGGAGGGGTAAGAGCCCCTCCGACATTGGATCTATCTCTCTGTCTCTCTCTGTTTCTGCGTTATGGTATTTTGCCCTTTCGCCGTTTCTTATATATCCGGAGATACGTAACTCCGATTGGATTGAAACCTTCGCCAAGATTTTTTTTCTGAAATTAGCTTTCTTGCGGCCGAAGAAGAGCAGCAACCACCTTACGAGGAGCCCACGAGGGTCAGGGGCGCGCCCAGGGGGCAGGCGCGCCCCTGCCTCATGGCCACCTCGGGCACCGTCTCGCGTTGATTCTTCTTCCCATATTTTCCAAATATTCCAAAAATATTCTCCGTCCGTTTTTATTCCGTTTGGATTCCGTTTGATATGGGGTTTCTGCGAAACATAAAACATGCAACAAACAGGAACTGGCACTGGGCGCTGGATCAATATGTTAGTCCAAAAAATAGTATAAAAAGTTGCCAAAAGTATATGAAAGTTGTATAATATTGGCATGGAACAATCAAAAATTATAGATACGACGGAGACGTATCAGTTGGCACACGTTTTCGTCTTGACTCTCCGGTAGAAACTTTGGGGCACTCTTTGAAGTTCTTGTCTTGGTTGAATAGATGAATCTGAGATTGTGTGATGCATATCGTATAATCATACCCACAGATACTTGAGGTGAAATTGGAGTATCTAGGTGACATTAGGGTTTTGGTTGATTTGTATCTTAAGGTGTTATTCTAGTACAAACTCTATGATAGATCGAATGGAAAGAATAGCTTCATGTTATTTTACTACGGACTCTTGAATAGATCGATCAGAAATGATAACTTTGAGGTGGTTTCGTACCCTACAATAATCTCTTCGTTTGTTCTCCGCTATTAGTGACTTTGGAGTGACTCTTTGTTGCATGTTGAGGGATAGTTATATGATCCAATTATGTTATTATTGTTGAGAGAACTTGCACTGGTGAAATTATGAACCCTAGGCCTTCTTTCCTAGCATTCCAATATCGTTTACACTCACTTTTACCACTTGCTACCCTGCTGTTTTTATATTTTCAGATTACAAAAACCTATATCTACCATCCATATTGCACTTGTATTCTTCGCCGAACTAGTGCACCTATACAATTTACCATTGTATTGGGTGTGTTGGGGACACAAGAGACTCTTTGTTATTTGGTTGCAGGGTTGTTTGAGAGAGACCATATTCATCCTATGCCTCCCACGGATTGATAAACCTTAGGTCATCCACTTGAGGGAAATTTGCTACTGTCCTACAAACCTCTGCACTTGGAGGCCCAACAACGTCTACAAGAAGAAGGTTGTGTAGTAGACATCAATTCACACATGTACTAAGTTTCGGGTTAATACAATTCTGGCATGAATAATGAACATTTATCATGATATAAGGAAATATAAATAACAACTTTATTATTGCCTCTAGGGCATATTTCCTTCAGTCTCCCACTTGCACTAGAGTCAATAATCTGGATTACACAGTAATGATTCTAACACCCGTGGAGTCTTGGTGCTGATCATGTTTTGCTCGCTAGAAGAGGCTTAGTCAACGGGTCTGCAACATTCAGATCCGTATGTATTTTGCAAATCTCTATGTCTCCCTCCTTGACTTGATCGCGGATGGAATTGAAGCGTCTCTTGATGTGTTTGGTTCTCCTGTGAAATCTGGATTCCTTCGCCAAGGCTATTGCTCCAGTATTGTCACAAAAGATTTTCATTGGACCCGATGCACTAGGTATAACACCTAGATCGGATATGAACTCCTTCATCCAGACTCCTTCATTTGCTGCTTCTGAAGTAGCTATGTACTCCGCTTCACACATAGATCCCGCCATGACGCTCCGCTTGGAACTGCACCAACTGACAGCTCCACTATTCAATATAAATATGTATCCAGTTTGTGACTTAGAGTCATCCGGATCAGTGTCAAAGCTTGCATCGACGTAACCATTCACGACGAGCTCTTTGTCACCTCCATAAACAAGAAACATATCCTTAGTCCTTTTCAGGTATTTCAGGATGTTCTTGACCGCTGTCCAGAGATCCACTCCTGGATTACTTTGGTACCTCCCTGCTACACTTATAGCAAGGCACACATCAGGTCTGGTACACAACATTGCATACATGATAGAACCTATGGCTGAAGCATAGGGAATGACTTTCATTTTCTCTCTATCTTCTGCAGTGGTCGGGCATGAGGCTGATCAGCTTCACACCTTGTAGTACAGGCAAGAATCCTTTCTTTGACTGATCCATTTTGAACTTCTTCAAAACTTTATCAAGGTATGTGCTTCGTGAAAGTCCAATTAAGCGTCTTGATCTATCTCTATAGATCTTGGTGCCCAATATATAAGCAGCTTCACCGAGGTATTTCATTGAAAAATTCTTATTCAAGTATCATTTTATGCTATCCAGAAATTCTGTATCATTTCCAATCAACAATATGTCATCTACATATAATATTAGAAATGCTACAGAGCTCCATCAGTTTCTTGTAAATACAGGCTTCTCCAAAACTCTGTATAAAACCATATGCTTTGATCACACTATAAAAGAGTATATTCCAACACCAAGAGGCTTGCACCAGTCCATAAATGGATCGCTGGAGCTTGCACACTTTGTTAGCACCTTTAGGATTGACAAAACCTTCTGGTTGCATCATATACAACTCTTCTTTAAGAAATCCATTAAGGAATGCAGTTTTGACATCCATTTGCCAAATTTCATAATCATAAAATGCGGCAATTGCTAACATGATTCGGACAGACTTAAGCATCGCTACGGGTGAGAAGGTCTCATCGTAGTCAACTCCTTGAACTTGTCGAAAACCTTTCGCAACAAGTCGAGCTTTGTAGATAGTAACATTACCGTCAGCGTCAGTCTTCTTCTTGAAGATCCATTTATTCTCGATGGCCTGCCGATCATCGGGCAAGTCAACCAAAGTCCATACTTTGTTCTCATACATGGATCCCATCTCAGATTTCATGGCCTCAAGCCATTTCACGGAATCTGGGCTCATCATCGCTTCCTCATAGTTCGTAGGTTCGTCATGGTCTAGTAACATGACTTCCAGAACATGATTACCGTACCACTCTGGTGCGGAACGTACTATGGTTAACCTACGAGGTTCGGTAGTAACTTGATCTGAAGTTTCATGATCATCATCATTAACTTCCACACTAATTGGTGTAGGAATCACTGGAACTGATTTCTGTGATGAACTACTTTCCAATTCGGGAGAAGGTACAATTACCTCATCAAGTTCTACTTTCCTCCCACTCACTTCTTTCGAGAGAAACTCCTTCTCTAGAAAGGATCCATTCTTAGCAACGAATATCTTGCCTTTGGATCTGTGATAGAAGGTGTACCCAACAGTCTCCTTTGGGAATCCTATGAAGACGCATTTCTCCGATTTGGGTTCGAGCTTATCCGGTTGAAGTTTTTTCACATAAGCATCGCAGCCCCAAACTTTAAGAAACGACAACTTGGGTTTCTTGCCAAACCACAGTTCATATGGTGTCGTCTCAACGGATTGAGATGGTGCCCTATTTAACGTGAATGCAGCTGTCTCTGAAGCATAACCCCAAAACGATAGCGGTAAACCATTAAGAGACATCATAGATCACACCATATCTAATAAAGTACGATTACGACGTTCGGACACACCACTACGCTATGGTGTTCCAGGTGGCCTGAGTTGCGAAACTATTCCACATTGTTTCAAATGAAGACCAAACTCATAACTCAAATATTCTCCTCCACGATCAGATCGTAGAAACTTTATTTTCTTGTTACGATGATTTTCCACTTCACTCTGAAATTCTTTGAACTTTTCAAAAGTTTCAGACTTATGTTTCATCAAGTAGATATACCCATATCTTCTCAAATCTTCTCTGAAGGTCAGAAAATAATGATACCCTTCGCGAGCCTCAACACTCATCGGACTGCATACATCAGTATGTATTATTTCCAACAAGTCAGTTGCTCGCTCCATTGTTCTAGAGAACGGAGTCTTAGTCATCTTGCCCATAAGGCATGGTTCGCAAGTATCAAGTGATTCATAATCAAGTGATTCCAAAAGCCCATCAGCATGCAGTTTCTTCATGCGCTTTACACCAATATGACCTAAACAGCAGTGCCACAAATAAGTTGCACTATAATTATTGACTTTGCATCTTTTGGCTTCAATATTATGAATATGTGTATCACTACAATCAAGATTCAACAAAAATAGACCACTCATCAAGGGTGCATGACCATAAAAGATATTACTCATATAAATATAACAACCATTATTCTCTGATTTAAACGAATAACCGTCTCGCATAAAACAAGATCCAAATATAATGTTCATGCTCAACTCCAGCACCAAATAACAATTATTTAGGTCTAAAACTAATCCCGACGGTAGATGTAGAGGTAGTGTGCCGACGGCGATCACATCGACTTTGGAACCATTTCCCACGCGCATCGTCACCTCGTCCTTAGCCAATCTTCGTTTAATTCGTAGCCCTTGTTTCGAGTTGCAAATATGAGCAATAGAACCAGTATAAAATACCCAGGCGCTATTACGAGCATTAGTAAGGTACACATCAATAACATGTATATCAAATATACCTTTCACTTTGCCATCCTTCTTATCCGCCAAATACTTGGGGCAGTTCCGCTTCTAGTGACCAGTCCCTTTGCAGTAGAAGCACTCAGTCTCAGGCTTAGGTCCAGACTTGGGCTTCTTCCCGGGAGTAGCAACTTGCTTACTATTCTTCTTGAAGTTCCCCTTCTTCCCTTTGCCCTTTTTCTTGAAACTAGTGGTCTTGTTAACCATCAACATTTGATGCTCCTTCTTGATTTCTACCTCCGCAACCTTTAGCATCGCGAAGAGCTCGGGAATAGTCTTTTCCATCCCTTGCATATTATAGTTCATCACAAAGCCTTTATAGCTTGGTGGCAGTGATTGAAGAACTCTGTCAATGACACTATCATCAGGAAGATTAACTCCCAGCTGAGTCAAGTGGTTATGGTACCCAGACATTCTGAGTATGTGTTCACTGTCCGAACTATTCTCCTCCATCTTGCAGCTATAGAACTTGTTGGAGACTTCATATCTCTCAACTCGGGCATTTGCCTGAAATATTAACTTCAACTCTTGGAACATCTCATATGCTCCATGACGTTCAAAACGTCTTTGAAGTCCCGATTCTAAGTTGTAAAGCATGGCACACTGAACTATCGAGTAATCATCAGCTTTGCTCTGCCAGACATTCATAACGTCCGGAGTTGCTCCTACAGCGGGTCTTGCACCTAGCGGTGCTTCCAGCACATAATTCTTCTGTGCAGCAATGAGGATAATCCTCAAGTTACGGACCCGGTCCGTGTAATTGCTACCATCATCTTTCAACTTAGCTTTCTCTAGGAACACATTAAACTTCAAGGAAACGGTAGCACGGGCCATTGATCTACAACAACATAGACATGCAAAAACTATCAGGTACTAAGTTCATGATAAATTTAAGTTCAGTTAATCATATTACTTAAGAACTCCCACTTAGATAGACATTCCTCTAGTCATATAAATGATCACGTGATCCATATCAACTAAACCATGTCCGATCATCACGTGAGATGGAGTAGTTTTCAATGGTGAACATCACTATGTTGATCATATCTACTATATGATTCACGTTCGACCTTTCGGTCTCAGTGTTTCGAGGCCATATCTGCATATGCTAGGCTCGTCAAGTTTAACCCGAGTATTCTGCACGTGCAAAACTGGCTTGCACCCATTGTATGTGAACGTAGAGCTTATCACACCCGATCATCACATGGTGTCTCGGCGCGACGAACTGTAGCAACGGTGCATACTCAGGGAGAACACTTATACCTTGAAATTTAGTGAGGGATCATCTTATAATGCTACCGATGTACTAAGCAAAATAAGATGCATAAAAGATAAACATCACATGCAATCAAAATATGTGACATGATATGGCCATCATCATATTGTGCCTTTGATCTCCATCTCCAAAGCACCGTCATGATCTCCATCGTCACCGGCTTGACACCTTGATCTCCATCGTAGCATCGTTGTCGTCTCGCAAACTATTGCTTCACGACTATCGCTACCGCTTAGTGATAAAGTAAAGCAATTACATGGCGATTGCATTTACAATAAAGTGACAACCATAAGGCTCCTGCCAGTTGCCGATAACTTTTACAAAACATGATCATCTCATACAACAATTTATATCTCATCACGTCTTGACCATATCACATCACAACATGCCTTGCAAAAACAAGTTAGACGTCTTCTACTTTGTTGTTGCAAGTTTTACGTGGCTGCTACAGGCTTCTAGCAAGAACCGTTCTTACCTACGCATCAAAACCACAATGATTTTTCGTCAAGTGTGCTGTTTTAACCTTCAACAAGGACCGGCCGTAGTCAAACTCGATTCAACTAAAATTGGAGAAACAGACACCCGCTAGCCACCTGTGTGCGAAGCATGTCGGTAGAACCAGTCTCATGAACGCGGTCATGTAATATCGGTCCGGGCCGCTTCATCCAACAATACCGCAGAATCAAAGTAAGACGTTGGTGGTAAGCAGTATCACTATTATTGCCCACAAATCATTGTGTTCTACTCGTGCATATAACATCTACGCATAGACCTGGCTCGGATGCCATTGCTGGGGAACGTAGTAATTCAAAAAAATTCCTACGATCACGTGAGATCTATCTAGGAGAAGCATAGCAACGAGCGGGGAGAGTGTGTCCACGTACCCTCGTAGACCGAAAGCGGAAGCGTTTAGTAACACGGTTGATGTAGTCAAACGTCTTCACGATCCAACCGATCCAAGTACCGAACGTACAGCACCTCCGTGTTCTGCACATGTTCAGCATGATGACGTCCCTCGAGCTCTTGATCCAGTTGAGGATGAGGGAGAGTTTCGTCGGCACGACGGCATGGCGACGGTGATGATGAAGTTATCGGCGCACGGCTTCGCCTAAGCACTACAACGATATGACTGATGTATTAAACTGTGGAGGGGGGCACTGCACACAGCTAAGACAATTGATCTTGTGTGTTCTAGGGTGCCCCCTGCCTCCGTATATAAAGGAGGAGAGGGGGAGGCCGGCCGGCCCCTATAGGGCACGCCAAGAGAGAGGAGTCCTACTAGGACTCCATGTCCTAGTAGGATTCCACTTGGTGGAAGGGGGAAGAAGGAAGGAAGAGGGAGAGGGAAAGGGGGGCCGCGCCCCCTCCCCTAGTCCTATTCGGACTCCCCATGGGGGGAGGGGGTGCACCACCTCCTCGTGGCCTGCCCTCTCTCTCCCCTAAGGCCCATGTTGGCCCATTACTTCTCCGGTGGGTTCCGGTAACCCCTCCGGCACTCTGTTTTTACCCAGTACCTCTCGGAACTCTTCCGGCGTCCGAATAACATCGTCCAATATATCATTCTTTATGTCTCGACCCTTTCGAGACTCCTCGTCATGTCCGTGATCTCATCCAAGACTCCGAACAACATTCGGTCATCAAAACACATAACTCATATAATACAAAGTCGTCATCGAACGTTAAGCGTGCGGGCCCTACGGGTTCGAGAACTATGTACACATGACTGAGACACCAATAGCGGAACATGGATGCTCATATTAGCTCCTACATATTCTATGAAGATCTTTATCGGTCAAATCGCATAACAACATACGTTGTTCCCTTTGTCATCGGTATGTTACTTGCCCGAGATTCGATCGTCGGTATCATCGTACCTAGTTCAATCTCGTTACCGGTAAGTCTCTTTAATCGTTCTGTAATGCATCATCCTGCAACTAAATCATTAGTCACATTGCTTGCAAGGCTTATAGTGATGTGCATTACCGAGAGGGCCCAGAGATACCTCTCCGATATACGGAGTGATAAATCCTAATCTTGATCTATGCTAACCCAACAAACAACTTTGGAGACACATGTAGAGCATCTTTATAATCACCCAGCTATGTTGTGACGTTTGATAGCACACAAGGTGTTCCTCCGGTATTCGGGAGTTGCATAATCTCATAGTCAGAGGAACATGTATAAGTCATGAAGAGAGCAATAGCAATAAAACTAAATGATCATTATGCTAAGCTAACAGATGGGTCTTGTCCATCACATCATTCTCTAATGATGTGATCCCGTTCATCAAATGACAACACATGTCTATGGCTAGGAAACTTAACCATCTTTGATTAACGAGCTAGTCAAGTAGAGGCATACTAGGGACACTCTGGTTGTCTATGTATTCACACATGTACTAAGTTTCTGGTTAATACAATTCTAGCATGAATAATAAACATTTATCATGATATAAGGAAATATAAATAACAACTTTATTATTGCCTCTAGGGCATATTTCCTTCAGCTTATCCTCTCCCAAATCATTCCTTATTGTTCAAGTATCGTGTGGGAACTAACGGGGATGGAATCTGTGAAGAATCCCGTCTGAAAGGGAAACTTTCAATGCTGATTTCATGCGGTCGTACCAGACGCAATGTTGCGTTCTAGACTCTTTCGGTATTTTGGTGGCCATCTTTTCCATACGGACTCCAATTTTGACGTTCTTGGGCTCGCGGGATTCGCGAGAGCGACGCCGACACTGCGATGGCATTAGATCTTGATTTGGAGCACTTTGAAAAAAATCACTCTTTTCCCTATCCGAAACACCCAAGTCTGGTACTGTAAATCCTTTGTTTTGAACAAATCTTTGGTCCTTTCATCGTGTTTGGTCCTAGGTTGCTCCAAAACACCTATAGACACAAGAAAACTAATAAAAACTATACAAAATACTAAATGTGCAATGCTCACAAGGAAAAGTGTAAAAACCGGTAATCATGCATAATGGACACATATTTGGTTGGACATGATATATGTGGAGAACATGCAATAAATAAGCTCTAAGAATGCTTAAAATACATAGCCATTAGTCATGTTCCACAAAAGGAAGCATATCCTTGACATTTTGCAGAATGGAGAGGCTACCATCTACAAGGTGTGGCACTACTCCTGCAATCTGACTGTCCTACCTGGCACAATCAATCAGAATGGCCAACACGTCGGCAACAATATTGAATAACATTAGAGACATGGGATCACCCTGACGTAATCCTTTTGTCTGAAAGTAATGACCTTTGTCATCATTGACTTTTATAGCGGCACTACCTCCAAGAACAAAAGTTTGGACCCGTCGATGCCATTTATTGTAGAAAGTTGAAGGGACAACCATTTGACCTTGTCATAGGCCTGTTCAAAATCAATCTTGAAAACTATTCCACTCATGTTTTTCCGGTGCATCTGGTGAACAGTCTCATGTAGGATTACTACTCCGTCGGGTATATTTCTTCCTTGCATGAAAGCCATTTGAGATGGTCGGATGACATGGTCAGCAAACCGTGTTGAGCCTATTAGTAGCCACTTGGATGAAAATCTTGAAGCTGACTAAGACATACGAGTCTATAACGCTGGATCCGCCCAACATCCTTAGGCAACAACACGATCTTGCCAAAATTAAGCTTGAATAGCTCAAGCTGGCCGACACATTATAATGGAAAATTAAATGGTGAACTTAATTACCTCGTCTATGGCAATGATACATGTGATAGTTCATGCCATTGAGGTTTGGCAACACTAACTTTGGCCTAAGGAGTTTATTATTCACTCGGATCATGAAATCCTTGAAGTATCTTGAGGGCCAAGCTAAAATGAATCATAGGTAAAGTTGGCTGAATTTATTGAATCATTTTCCTACGTGGTGAACATAAAAAGGGCAATGACAATGTTGGAGGATGCTCTTTCCCACAAAATGACCCTATTTGAATCTACTTGAGGTTATAGTGTTCGACCTTTAATGCGTTAAGGACTTATATGCTTGGACCCTACTTTTGGTATTCCTTTTTCACATTTCAAAGAGGGTAAAGGTCGGATGAACTATTATTTGCATAAAGGTTTTCTCTTGAGAGCTAACAAACTATGTATTCTCAAGTCGGTTGTGCATTTGCTAATTTTGCAAGATGTCATGGGGGCGTCTTGATGGGACATTTTTAGCATGGAGAATGCTTACTATAAGATGAGGTTGTGCTCAAATACAAGAGTATGGTAGGTGGATATCGTTCTCTTATGCAACAAAGTGTGTTGGTGGCATATTATAATGGAAAATTAAATGATTAACTTAACTACCTCATCTTCTTCAATAAAGGGCATTTTTATTGACTCAAAATATAGCATCAAGCGGATACAAAACATGATGAGTATCGCCCGCTCTGCATAACTAAGATGCACACAGCCAAACAAAAACAAACTAAAAGAAGATAAAAAAGCAACATATCCGCAACAGTAGGATCATATAGGACCGACACTATGCCTATGTCGAAGGAGGTGGTGCACCAATCCGGAGATTATGCTGCCACCCATTCTGGGTGAAGATCTCCTTGGCCACCCGCTCCAACCGCGTGCACATTGCCTTGAACAACGATTGATACCCCGTTCGGTGTAGTGTAGACCACGTACGAAGCAAGTGCGTACAACGTAAAATAACCTGCAAAGGAGAGGTGTTTTTGCCCTCGAAAATCAAATCATTTCTACATAGCCAGAGTGCCCATAATAAGGCATATGCTCCCACCCGAATTAGCGTTTTGAACCTATTTGAAATTCTGTCCAACCAGTGACCAAAAATATTAGCAACATTGTGGGCGGATACAAATTGGACGCTATTTGGACGACTGACCACGCAGAACGCGCAAACTTGCATTGGAAAAGGAGGTGTTTGATTTTCTCCTCATGAGTACAAAAACTACACTTCTTACTCCCGTGCCAATTGCGACGGGCGAGATTGTCTTTGGTTAGCACAACTCCCCTTCGTGGATACCACATGAAGATTTTAACTTTCAGTGGAATCTTCAACGTCCAAATTTTCTTGTTATTATCCACGGGGCCCTCTGAATGCGTGAGGGCATGGTACATAGAGTCGACCGTGAAAGACCCAGATGTACCGAGGATCCAGCGAAACATCTTGTGTCAGGTTAGTTGACCCCAATCGATATAAAATATGTTGCCATGACATAAGACGAGGGCCAATCAAATCCCGCCTGAAAGAAATATTGGGCGTGAATGAACTAAGCACCTGGGCTAGAGTATCATACTTATCGCGAACAATGCGGTACAAAACTGGATATTATTCTCGGAGGCTCGCATTGCCTAGCCAGTTGTCCTCCCGGAAATGAATCTCAGACCCACCTTTTACCGCGAAGGATCCAAAGAGGAAAAGGTGTTTCTTCGCCGCCATTAGACCAGTCCAAAAGTGTGAGTCATCAGGTTTCCAATAGGCCTGTGACATAACTTTTTGGCCTAGATACTTATTGCGCAACAGGGCTTGCCAAACGCCATCCTTAGTAAGTAGTTTGAACAACCATTTCTTAGTAAGGCATCATTCTTGACTTGAAGGTCATGAATGCCAAGTCCACCTTGGTCTTTCGGCCTACAAACTACGCTCCATTTGGCAAGCCTATATTTTTTCTTTTCACTGTCCCCTTGCCAAAAGAATCTGGATCTGAAATAATCCAGCCTCTGCAAGACCCCTTTTGGGAGTTGGAAAAAAGAGAGCATATAGAGAACCATATTTGTGAGGACCGGGTTGATTAAGACCAGTCGTCCTCCAACAGAGAGCAACTTGCCTTTCCAGCTGCTCAACCGTTTCTTTAAGTGCTCCTCTACATGTTTCCACTCCGCATTAGTGAGACGCCGATAATGAATCGGTATTCCTAAATATTTAATCGAGAACTGGCCTTGCGCACAACCAAACAGGTCGGCATACTCAGCCGCTGCCTCACTGGCTTCTCCAAAGCAAAACAATTCGCTTTTATGGAAGTTAATTTTAAGGCCTGACATCTGGTCAAACACTGAAAGCAATAGTTTCAGGTTTCGAACCTTATCTAGGTCATGTTCCATAAAAAATAATTGTATCATCGGCATATTCTAGAATAGAGAGGCCACCATGCACAAGGTGGGGCACTACTCCTGCAATTTGTCCGTCCTGCTTGGCATGATCAATCAGAATAGACAACATGTGAGCCACAATGTTAAATAACATTGGAGACATGGGGTCACCCTGTCGTAGTCCTTTTTTTGTCTGGAAATAATGGCCTATGTCATCGTTGACTTTGACAGCCACACTACCTCCAGTAACGAAATTTTGGATCCACTAGCGCCATTTATCGAAGAATCCTTTCATTCTTAGTGCTTGTTTAAGGAACGACCATTTGACCTTGTCATAGGCCTTTTCGAAGTCAATCCACTCATGTTTTTACGGTGCATCTCGTGAACGGTCTCATGTAGGATTACTACTCCATCGAGTATATTTCTACCTTGCATGAAAGCCGTTTGAGATGGCCGAACGACATGATCAGCAACCGTGTTGAGCCTATTAGTAGCCACTTAGGTGAAAATCTTGAAGCTGAAATTAAGGAGACATATGGGTCTATATTGCTGGATCCGCTCAGCCTCCTTAGCTTTTGGCAACAAAAAGATCTCACCAAAATTAAGCCTGAATAGATCAAGTTGTCCAGCATGAAGACAATTGAACAACTCCAATAGGCCAGTCTTGATGATATCCCAGAAATTCTGATCGAATTCTGTGGGGAAGCCATCAAGGCCTAGAGTTTATTGTGTTCCATTTGAAACACCGCCGCCCTCACCTCCTCCTCAGAGAAAGGTGCCGCTAGGATATCATTCTCTCCTGTTGTGACTTGTGGAATATCATCTATCTAGGTCTCGTTAAGGGTGAAGTTCCCTTCATCAAGTGACCCAAACAGAGATTTGTAGTATTTGGAGATATAACTTTTGAGCTCCGCGTGACCTTCGATCCGTCCCTCATCTTGTTGGAGACTAAATATACACTTCTCTCTATGCCGACCATTGGCAACAAGTTGGAAGTATCGTGTATTATTGTCTCCCTTCAAGATGAAGTCGGCTTTGGATCTTTGGTAGTATTTGATTTCCTCTTCTCGCAAAAGACGTGCAATCTTCTCATTGGATTGATTTTTCAATTCAATCTCTTGTTGTGACAAGATGCGAGTCTCTATGATTTTATCGAGGTCATCAATAATGGTGGCGAGGCGTTGCTTTCCTTTTTTGTATAGTCCATTGGTGTGTTTCGCCCATCCAGATAGGTATCGCCTTGTGGCCCTTATTTTAAAGTTCCATCTCTGAATAGGCGTTACTTAACTACCTCATCTATGACAATGATCTATGTGTTAGTTCATGTGATTGAGGTTTGGCAATGCTAACTTTGGCCTAAGGAGTTTCTTATTCACTCGGATCATGAAATCCTTGGATTATCTGGAGGGCCAAGCTAAACTAAATCATAGGTAAAGTGAGCTGAATTTATTGAATCATTTTCCTATGTGGTGAACATAAAAGAGAGCAATGAAATGTTGGAGGGTGCTCGTTCCCACAAAATGACCCTTTTTGAATCTACTTGAGGTTATAGTGTTGGACCTTAAAAGCGTGAGGACTTGTATGATTGAACCCTACTTTTGGTATTCCCTTTTCATATTCCAAAGAGGGTAAAGGTTGGGAGAACTATTATTTGCATGGAGGTTTTCTCTTTAGAGCTAACAAACTATGCATTCCCAAGTCGGTTGTGCATTTGCTATTTTTGCAAGACATCATGGTGTGTCTTGATGGGACATTTTGGAGTAGAGAATGCTTACTTGATGCTCTCCAGCTTCTTCATTGGCCCAAGATGTGGAGTTGCGCGTTCAACAGTGCATCACATGGCGCAAATATAAGTCCAAACTCAACCCTTATGGTCTTCGAAAATATGATTTAGACATCGAGAGCCAAGTGCCTTCCCTCTTCGAGGCCTCCCCGTGGGAGATGATCAAGGCCAAGACCTCCACCTTGTGAGGATGATCAAGACCTCATCAAGTAGAAGCACTCCACCTTGTCTAGTACTTTGCTCTTGGATTTGATTGGATAGATGGACCGGTCGAGTGGATTACAATTCAGTTTGAGAGTTAAGTTGGCTTGAGTTCTCTTCTCCTAAAGGATTTCACAGCAAATTTAGTATAATGCCTTTTGATCAAACCATTTCCTTGTGCTTTCTTGACAAGAATGGCTAGCCCATTACTAATAAGATCAAAAAGAAGAGGTGACAAGGGATCTCCCTTTCTTAATACATTAAAAGTAGGGATCTAAGGTCCCACCCGGTCATTGACCTTGATAGCCACCCTTCCCCTGGCTATATTCATGATCCAATCACCCCATTTATCCCCAAAGCCTTTCTTTTGCATAATTTGACACATAACAGACCATTTGACCTTGTCATATGTCTTTTAAAGTCATTGTTTTAGCAAAAGACCTGATTGCTTTTCAGAATGAATTCCATGGAGTTGCACCACTCCTTCCACAATGTACCACCCTTTAATAAAACCAGTTTGGGTGTGAGATACCACTTTGGCAGTTATTACACCCAGTGTGTTTGCCAAAATCTTAACAAGTATCTTATAACTTACATTTCGCACAAATAGTTCTGGATTTCTGTATCACTGTCTGACACTTCTGAAATTAGAGAAACAATCTCATGATTCAGCGTCTCAACATCCAAACTCCCCCTGTGAAACTTACCAAATAGATCTTTGAGATCATGTTTAACCCTTCCCAAAACTCCTAGCAGGGAACCCATCAGGGCCAGCTGCCTTGTATCCCATATAAAACACTGCAGACTTGATTTCCCCAAAGGAGAATTCTGCAGTGAGAAAATCGCTATCTTCTGAACTTAAGCTTTCACAAGTAAACCCATCAACGCTTATGTTGGTTATCTCTGTATAGAGAGGGAGGGAAAGGGGATATTATTTTGGCTGGGTAGCACATTATTTTGGACATATTTATCGGAAGTGTTGCAGACCTACAGCTACAACATACAGTGTAAGGATGATCTTTTGTTGTTTATCCAATAGTGTTTATTTATACTTTACATCAGTATTTTTCTGCTATTGCCGTGTCATTATTCTTCTATTTGCATGTGTTCGCAATTTTGGAAAATTTTCTCATAGCGTCAACCCTGGGTGATGGATATCCCAATCATTCTGCAGTTACCTGCCCCTTATTTTGCCTTAATTTGCTGAATCTTGGCTCTTCCACTCTCCATTGTTGGGTTATACAGAAAGGTCAATTATAATACCAATGGCATCGGAAGATCCCAAGCATTTCATATTTCATATATATGGATTTAAGCATCAACAGTTTTCAAACATCATTCACAGACACATGGTATGCCCTCAGCTGTAGGTGTCTACAACAAATCGCAAGGCTTCGCAAAACAACCTTATTTAGTTAATACACCATTTACAATTTTACGCTGTACAATGGAAAACAAGATACGTGTGTGTGTACACATGGTCATTTTTATGTTTGTGTCTGCACCTTTCTAGAGAAAAGGGTGGACATCTGGGGGAAGAACGTCTTCTTTTTCCGTAGCTTCTTGTCCGAAACAAATCCACCCATGCTATTATCTGACATGTATGATATTGGTTCTGTAAGGACCTCCTTATTTTCCTGGTAAGAGGCCTCCTTGTATCCAGCAAATGGAGTACTCAAAGGACTAGTTGCGTATTTTGCAGCTTCATGAGCTTTTCGAAGCTGCTTATGCTCAGATCTCCATTTCCTCAGCTGCGCCTCGGCGCCAAGTTTCCCCTCCTCTGCCATGGCAGCCCTCTGCGATGCGATTTTGAGAGCATCCTTCTTTTGATCCATACTCCTGGTTACTTCAAGAAGTCTCTCCAGGCTCCTTGACTCAGATTCTTTCGCCAGCTCTATTTGCGCCAACGATGCCGCCACCCTCTCGCTGGCGAGCTCTTCGGCTTCATGAACCCTCTTGCTAAGAAGGTAGTATTCGCCTACCGGAAGTGTCACTCTCGGAGAATCTTCAGCACTTGTAGCCTCCTCACTCTCTTGCAATGCTTGAGCTGCCACTAGTGCCAACCTCTCGGATGCCTTAGACGCCTCTATTTCTTTCAAAGCTGCACGTAGCCTGACCTCCACAGTCGTGGCAGCGGCCTTGGCTTGCTCGGCTTCTTCCTTGGATTTCCTCAGTTCTTCTCGTGCCGAATGTGCTGCCACCTTGGCATCATCTGCCTCCTGGGCTGCTCGCTGCAGCATCTTTGGAATATCTGCCATTTTTGCCCTGCTTTC
The DNA here is from genome assembly GCF_018294505.1 of Triticum aestivum. NCBI lineage: Eukaryota > Viridiplantae > Streptophyta > Magnoliopsida > Poales > Poaceae > Triticum > Triticum aestivum. The sequence goes on from NC_057796.1 coordinate 343,465,704, forward strand.
TGCTTCCTTGGTGTACGCCATTTCTATCTCTTGTTTTGTTCTACTGAGCTCGGCTTCTAGAGAAGAATGTGTGATGGACGCCATGCTCTCCCTCTGTTGCAATGTAACAAGTGAAGCTTTCTCCTTATCCAGCTCTGTCTTTAGCGATTCTGCAACAGCTCGTATTAAGTTGGCTTCATCGGTTGTTTTTGCTATGTTTCCTCTAACACCCTCAAGCTCCATTCTGGCTGATGCTAGAGCTTGCTTGATTGACCTAATCATTTCTCTATCTTCCTCAGAACCATGCTCCTCAACTGCTCCGGCTTCTTCGTTAGATTTGCTTGCCATATAGGCAGCCAGATCAGCACTGAGCCTAAGCAAAATGCCCTTGTTTCCATCAAGTTTGGACTGGACAGAGATTTTGGATAGGATTTGCTCATCGAGTTGCCGCAAGTCCTCTTTCGCCTGCTGCAACTCTCTCTCCCAGGCCAGGCAATCCTGCTCTCTTGCCAAAGCTGCTCCAAGCCTGTGCTCTTCTGCGTCGTGGTGCGCGGCGTGCGCCAACTCGAGAGATTCTCTGGATGCGAATAGTTCCAGAGTAAGCTCCTCGACTCGCTTCTCGCTCTCCTTCGCAGCAGAAGCAGCTTCCTCTGCTCTTTTGATTGCTGCATCCCTTTCACTTACTAAGGTGGTGTACTGTTCTTGTGTTGATCCTAATCCCTCTTTGACCATCTTCAGTTCCTCAATAGCCTTTTGATGCCTTTCTTTGGCTACTGCCAACTCTGTTTGAGCTACTACACTGGCTCCATTCTCGATCCCCAGCTCCATTTCCTGTGATCTGAGTTGTGCAAGTTCAGAATCCTGCTTTGATTGCTCCAGTTCAACCTCTGCTCTCTCCAGCTTGTGCTTCAGCTCCTCTACAAGCCTTTTGGTTGTCTCTAGCTCCTCGACCACTAGCGATCTTGCCATTTCAGCAGTTTCTGAACCTTCTTTGACTTGTGGAATGTCTTGTTTAACCTTCTCAAGTTCAAGTTGCGTAGCCCCGCGTCTCTGCATATAATATAAATCAAGTTCTACATCACAAAAGTTTCAGAAACTGCTGAAATCAAGTTCTACATCACAAAAGTTCAAGTTGCATAGCCCCGCGTCTCTGCATATAATTATATTCTGCAGTAATCTACATCACACTTCAAGTTTAAATGTGCTCCTAAAAGAGGAAGTGCATGCATTCCTGTTATGGGATGGAGATGCACATAAATCAAAAAAAAATTGTGCATTTTTATTTCCTTTTTCTTCTTTGCTGGGAACATTCGTGCACATTGATAAAGAAAGCAGCATTACCTCCAATGTATGGGTTCTGTATGCTTTCCAGTCAACAATTCCTCCAAACTTGCTGACAACCTCTTTGACAGACTCAAATGGTGCAGCAGTGTCAACAAGGCCTTTGTATGGCCTGGTTTCAGTTTCTGCTCTCTTATTTGGTGTGGTGGCAATGTTCACCCGATGATCTGTATTGTCCCCGTTAGATTTCCTTGCACTTGTTACCACGGTACTGTCACTGCCTGAACCATTATCAGATATATTGTTCACTTTTTCAGTGTTATTTCTGGAAGTTTCGCCATCGGTCTTGTCGTTCAAGGAAGTGTTGGATACTTGAGCAGGATCCGAGCGTGAGAACATTTCTGGTGATGCAGGTTCACTATTACCTACATGGGTCTTCAAATTATCCTGCTGCTCTGTCAAGTTATGAGGTGACTTTCTTGAATCTCCAGGGATGGTGGACCTAGATTTTCTGGAAGAAGTGTTGCCGGCTCTCCACCATCCTGCATGCTTGCGTCCCTGTGATGAGTGCTATCAGGAGCTTCCATGGTAGCGGAGAAATCGCTGAATCTGCCCAAGTCCTCTCGTGTTACTGTATTCAGCAGGATTAGCCTTTCTGACAAGATGTTCTCCTGAAGAAATTTCAAACAAAAAGAGGGGAAAACTTAGAGAAGGTGAAGGCAAAGCCAGAGAAGTACATGAGTTTAATTAAGGCGATGCAAACTTGCTGGGTGGCATTCAGCTTAACAGGAAGGCACAACACAAACTATAGCCTCCACATCACAGAGAAAATAAGCTGTGAGAATCAACTCAAGTTTTGCATTTGTCAATTTTCAGAACAAATCAGCCTAGTTCTGATGTGTTTGTCATGAGCACCCTGGTGCTGCTGTGCAGTAAAGGTTGACTGAAGGTATAGTACGAACACAACAGCTTTTTTTTTGGGAAAGGAGGCCATCGCCCGGCTTTAAATTAATGAAACCCTTACAACGAGCATAACATTTTTTCCTTCCCTTTTGGCCCCGAGAACTATGACATGTTTGATGTTTCTATATGGTTTCCATCATTCGTCATCCATTGCTACAGCCTGACCTTTTCATCCCTGCAATTATTCAGCAGCTGTTCCACCTAACCTTACTTGGTTTCCATATAGGCATATATAGCCAAACAAAAGGGAAAGGCAACGAATTTGAGACTGTTTCCCCCGAAAAATACGCCATGGCTTAGGAAACATCATAATTAAACAAGAAGAGCGAGACTGCGGCCAGCTATCCCAAGCTCCTGTCCTAGCAGCGTTTTAAATTGCCAGTTAAGGAATCAAGAACTATGTGTGCAGTGCAGTCGGTGAAATCCATGAATCGTCTTGTGGCCACCCAAGAGGATTTTGTCTTTTGCATGCCGACATGTTTCCTCTGTTTCTCATCTATCGGATTGCAGAGTATATCATGTAAAATTGGTCTAATCTCATGCATGTCAAATGAAATAACGACATGAAAAAGTCTACTTGGTTGCAAAGAAAGAAGTATCAGAACCAAGTCAGTCTTGTGCGTGCGTATTGACTCGATCAACTCCCTCCCCAAGGGGCACCGGTTGACCCGGAAATGAAAACCCAGGAATGCACAGAACCCTTGGAAGATGCTCTCCCACAGGAATTGCCAGAGGCCCGAATCCATGTCGGGCGGCCGGGCAGAATCAACAAGTCCGCTTAGAACCCAGCTCGGAACAAGGAGATGGTATGAGCTCAGTTTAATTACCTGGTCGCGGGATGAATGGATGAACGAATGGGTTCCCTCTAGGCTCCGGCCGAAACGGAGCGACCTCCCCCGGCGACTGGAAACTCCGCCCTTTCCCCAGATCAATTTTCTCCCTGACTTGTTTTCTAGAGCCCGGTGGGAGACCTGACCGGGTGTGTCTCGCTTTGCTTTGCTTTTCTTGGAGTAGTACTGTCTCCGTGTAGCTCGTCGCGTCACTGCGCACTTGCCGTCGCCGTCGTCGTAGTAGCTCTGCGTTAGTGATTACGTATCGGAGGATTTAGGATTGGATTGGTGGCGATTTTGCGCACAGCACCCTCCGCTTTACTAAATCTAGCAAGCGTTGAAGATTAAAGAGCATCTCTAGCAGATCCCGCAAACCAGGTCATCCGGCAAAATAACCGTTCATTTGCGAGATGGAGGGCGTTTTGCCGGACCGAATAGATCCCGCAAATTCGGCCGTCCCGGATTTTTTTTATGGGATCCGCCGGCTCATTTCCTTGGATTTCCCTAGTTTTAGTCGGCTCCCCTTTCCTTTGGCGCGAACCAACTACCGACCGCTTCATTTCCTGCCTCCGGCGCCACCGCCGCCTCCAATCTCGTCCCCGACCTCGTCGTCCGGCCTCGTGGCACCGGAATTCGACCAGATGGAGTACCCGCGGCCGATCATACCGGCGCCGCCCCGACTCCTCCCGTCGCCGCCATCAAGAGGAAGTGGCATGGGAACCACCTTGTCCAAGGCGGCGCATCCGGCGCGACACCACCGATTTTCGGCCCCGCTCAGGTTCCACCAGTCAAAGCCGCGGGTGCAAGGAAGAATACCCCCATCACCGGCCCGTCCGGTGCACGGGCAAGGCCCCGAGGAAGAAGGCGATCGCGACAAGGGGCCGGGCTCCTCCTCCACCTCCGGTCGTCCACGACATCCACATTCACGGCGACTCCGTCGGTCACGCCTACAACGTGTTCGATGAAACGACCGGGGGTATAAATTTCTTTCTTTTGCTTAGTTTGCTCTTGTGATCTATGCTTCGGCCGTTCGGAACACTTGTTTGAGCTTTGCCCGTTAAATTTTGTGGCCTAAGTGTGCCCTTGACATATACCGAGATGTTGGTCGAGAGCGCAGTGGATTTGAGTGCCCCCCTTGGCAATTTCTATGCGACTCATGTTGAGGTCGAGGCAGAGGTGGATCAAGAGGACGGTGATGACGATGTGCAAGTGATCGATGAGGCCAACTATGATGCTCGGGTGGAGAGGACGGACAACTACACGGAGACGGAGGATGTGTGCTTAGTTCAAGCATGGGATTGTATCTCTCTTGACGCCGTGGCCGGCAAGGATCAAAGCTATGGGAATTATTGGCAAAGAATCGAGGACAAATATCACCAAATGATACCATTCCCTTCCGGTCGGACCTTGAAGTCACTTCAAGGCCGTTGGGATACCATCAACAAAAATTGCGGCCATGGGAGTGGGTGCTTGGAGCAAGTACGGAGTGCACCTCCAAGTGGCGTCATTATTCATGATTATGTGAGTATTTTTTTATCTTGGTGTCTTTGGTCGTGTTGATATGAAGAGCATGAGCTCATACTTCATCACGGGTAGTTTCCTTGAAAATTTTAGGCTTTTCTAGTAATCCATCAAGTATGCCACACATGCAAGTCTACAAGAGTGTGAGCAACGGAAAGCAAAGACATGCAAGTAAAAGTAACAATGTAGAGTTTAAAGGAATGCAAACATGGATTGACTCGGTGAAGATATTTCCCGTGATTCGGATAGTTGACGCTATCCTACATTCACGTTGATGGAAGATTCAATCTACGAAGGACCTAAGATCATAAGGATCATGGTTGCGAGATCCCACTAAGGGACGGTTCAACGGACACTCACCCATGAATGGTCAACAAAGGAGCTATCGACCTATTTCACCATGGCGTACACCCACGAAGGACTAGTCTCACTAGGGTAGATCTTCACGAAGTAGGCGATCTCCGGGACCTTACAAACCTTGTGGATCCTTCACAAACTTGAAGATTTCCATGCACCTAGATAATCTAGGAGGTGGACACCCTCAAAACTTAACAAGATAGAGGTTGCGTAGTGATGAATCCCTTGCTCTTGTGCTTTAAAAGATAATCTTCTCAACACTAAAATTCTCAAGATTTGTCTTTTGGGGATTGGAGAAGTAGGAGTGGAAGCAAGAGGGGATTAGATCTCAAAAGATTGCCTTGGATGGTTGAAGTAGAAAGCCCTTTGAAATCAGCACTAGAAGATGGTTCGAGTACGAGCGCAGGCGCCGCCTTTTCCATGGATGTCGGAGTTGAGGAAGGCGTGGAAAATGTGATGGGGGCGAGGAGGAGGCTCCAAACTCAATTCCCGACCATGCGATGACCAGAACGTGATGGTGGACGACAGGTGGACGGGCATGAAAACTCCTTCCCACTCGATTTTGCAGGAATATGATGCATTTTGACTTATGCGGTTAAACTCCAAGATTTTGGGTATGGGAGCATATCCAACAGAGCCCCTTTACCCAATAAAAATCAGATATTAGGGGAGTTGGGCCAAAAAGCAACCCAACTCTCCTACCATTTAGGGGAAATTGATCTCCCCAATATGAGTCCCAATAAGTGGCACGTCAGAGTGTTGCCGCCAAAGTTTAACACCCCAACGCTGACGACCATCGCACAGTCGTCGTCCACTGTTGTCCGCCATCCGTCTGCCGCTCCCACCATTGAAGAAAGAGGAAAAAAGACAGATTATACACACTTATCAGAAGAGTTTTTTGGGATATCTTTTTTTGGTAAAAAGTCCATTTTACTCCCCCCCCCCCCCCGCGGATAAAATGGGTGGTCGCATAACCCCGTGGCCTTTTTCCGGTTCACTTAACCCCAAAATCTAACCAATCCCATTCAGAAATCATCATTGGTGGGTTTGCTCGGGTGGTTTGCTATTGTGGACAATGTCAAAGCCGTTTGTTGACTAGTGGGATCATGTCGTCCGGTGACGAGGTTATATTGGCACGAAGATGGGGTGCTGGCCATTACTCCTGTGTCGCTGTCGTTACTTCAACGGCGACCCGTGAATGGTCGTCCCAACACCCGTTTGGACTAGGGCTTGGCCCTATGGGCTCTAGAGCAGCGCCGTGTCTGACTAAGGAGTTGGGCGTTCTCGAGAGGGGTCGAAGCATTGCTAACAAGGACCTCCAACGGCTGCAGAACTACTATGGGCGACGCGTGGCGCGAGTAGGCTACAAAGATAGATGAGGGAACAAAAAGGCTCCAGAGGAGCAGGGCTCATCTAGGGGGGGCTAGTGTAGGAAGGGAGACCGAGGATGCTCTGCAGCGATGCCATGGATGCTTAAGGCGGCGAACATAGCGTAGGCTTGCGGGAGGGGCTCGAGGTCGCGGGCCTCACCGAGAAGCTGTCCATAAGGTGCGCGTGGTGGTCCCGATTCAAGGAAGGGGTTGTGAAGGCCGGGAGCGCGCCAGTGATGGTTAATTTTGGCGAGGCAGCCGTGGTGAGGAAGATGACGATGCCAAGCTCGATTAGGGGTGGCTTAACACAATAAATTTGGCAGAGTTGAAGAGGGCAATGAGGCAAACGTTCTGAATATCTTGGTGTGGCTTTGTGCTTGCTTCGACCACGTGCACGGAAACAGTGGCCGTCGACCAAAGCTCGGGCGCTCTCGGGTTGTTGTGGATGTCGGAGAGGAGGGAGAAGGGAGAACGTGGCGGTGGCGGGGGAAGAAGTGTCTAGGATTCGAGTTCCTTGGGGAAGGGCGGCTTTAAGGGAAGGGGAGGGACGGGGCGCAGTAGGAGCTCACTGACTTTTGCCGCCACGCGTCGTCCGAGCTGGGATCCGACGAGATCGGAGCTGGATCCGCTGCCCGCTGTCACTTGCACCCAAAAAATGTTTCGGCACTATAAAGATAGTGACCCCTCCCATATTAAAAGAGGAGATAAGAGGGACCATGTTAAGATTAACCTTAAATTTTAAGAATAACGATGTTTCTAAGACTTGGACAAATTTCGGGTTCAAGGCTCGTGATGCACTGGCCAATCCACAGAATAACTGTGATCTAACACATCGATTTATGAAGAATAATACAGCTACAGTTACCTATATAAACAGTACAAATCTTCAGTGATCTACAAGCAAGTGTGACATCCCCTGCAAAAAATAGAACAAGTGTGAGATCTTGCTTGCCTTCACCATTTTAGAGGTAAATACACCGGTGTTAAGGCATGTCTCTCTCTAAGTAGTTTTGGTGATTGATGACAATGCTTTTGCGGACTAATCGTGTGCGTTGAGTATTTCAGAGATTCATTCTTTGGCACGAGACGATTCCTTCCCCTTGGAGTTTTAAGTGAAGATGGTCTAGCTCTTTCGTTCAGTTGTGGTGGACTTGTTTCGTAGGAGTCACCGTACTATCAAGAGGGGGTCCGCATTGGAAAGGCTAGGGTGGAATCAACATGTACACATCTCATTTGCACCCACTAAGCCTTCCCACTTCAATGGAGGATCTTTCGTTGCTTCTTTTGTGAGCATGTTCGGGTCCCAGCGGTAGTACCGCTCAAGAGCCACAGGCGGCAGTACCGCTGCCCAGCGGTAGTATCGCCTGGGGGCTCTTAGCCGTAGTGCCGCTGAGGTGTTGTGCTACTACCGCCTCGACTCGATAGGTTCGCCTCTCGTGTCGGGTTTTGCGGCACTGGCAGCGGTAGTAGAAGCGGTAGTACCGCTCGTAAGCAGTAGTACCGCCCCTACCACCGCTGCTAGTACCGCCCTGGGACTAGATCTTGCTCCACCTCTTGTCTCCCTCTGTCTTCACGGTAGTACCGCGTGGGGGAGCGGCAGTACCGGGACACTCAATGGTAGTACTGCTACCCCCAGCGGTAGTACCGCTACCCCCAGCGGTAGTACCGCTCTGTGCGGGCCGTTTGGGGGGTAACGGTTGGATTGTTTCCCCCCTATAAAAGGAGGTCTTCTTTCCAAGTTGACCTACCTCTTTTCCCCGAAGCTCCATTGTTGCTCCAAAGCTCATTTTCGCCAGATCTCTCTCCCTAGCCAATCAAACTTGTTGATTCTTTAGGGATTGGTTCAGAAGGCCCGGATCTACACTTCCACCAAGAGAAATTTGATTCCCCCCACTAATCCCTTACGGATCTTGTTACTCTTGGGTGTTTGAGCACCCTAGACGGTTGAGGTCACCTCGGAGTCATATTCCATTGTGGTGAACCTCCGTGGTATCATTGGGAGCCTCCAATTGAGTTGTGGAGATAGCCCCAACCTTGTTTGTAAAGGTTCGGTCGCCGCCTTCAAGGGCACCAATAGTGGAATCACGGCATCTCGCATTGTGTGAGGGCGTGAGGAGAATACGGTGGCCCTAGAGGCTTCTTGGGGAGCATTGTGCCTCCACACCGCTCCAACGGTGACGTACTTCCCCTCAAAGGAAAGGAACTTCGGTAACACATCCTCGTCTCCACCGGCTCCGCTTTTGGTTATCTCTCACCTTTACTTGTGCAAGCTCATATTGTGTTGTTCTTTGCTTTCTTGTGTGCTTGTTGTTGTTGCATCATATAGGTTGCTCACCTAGTTACATATCTAGACAACCTACTTTGATGCAAAGTTTAATTTGGTAAAGAAAAGCTAAAATTGTTAGTTGCCTATTCACCCCCCCTCTCTAGTCAACTATATCGATCCTTTCAATTGGTATCAGAGCCTCGTCTCTTTATTAAGGACTTTGCCGTCCGAAGAGTATGGTTGACACCATAGACGGTGGGGAGGAGCACTCCGGTGTGAATCCGTTCTCGTCTACGGCCGATGGGGGAACCGCGGTCTCTCGTGAGGAGTTCAATGTGGCCTTGGACACATTGAAAAACTCCATGACGACCGAGGTTGAAAGCATGTTTAACAAGTTCTTAGAAGGCCTTAAACTTTCCACCGCACCAATGAAAGTGGATGATCCCACTAACAAGGTGACGGATGCTAACTCCGACAAGGGGGAAGCTACTAGTGACAAAGTTCCCTTATCTAGTGGTAGAAATGGAAGTGGCATCTTTGCCCATGTTGAACCTCCACTTACTTATGGAGGACTGGTTCCCTCCACTCATTTGAATCATGTTGGTCCTCCTCCTAAGATTGTGAAAAATGAGGATTTTGACTCTTGGGTCTATCGCTTTAAACATCATTTAAATCATGTTAATACTAATCTTTGGAGAATCATTGAGCAAGGTTTCTATCCGCATGACCCAAGCAACTTCACCCCTAGAGAAGCCGTGGATCATCAATTCAACGAGAATGCTCTCTTCATCATCCAAGATGCAATTCCATGCGAAGATATTGCGCATCTCCGACCTTTCACTGTGGCAAAGAAAGCATGGCACCATGTTGTTTCCATTTACAAGGGAAGCGCAAGCATTCAACGCTCCAACTATGAAGTGGTGCAAGATGAAGCTGATGAATTTGCAATGAATGAAGATGAAGAACCTCGTGAGCTTTACCGGAGATTAACCACTCTCGCAGTCTCACTCCGAGATCCTGGGAGCAAGGATACGGATGACAATTGGATCAAGCGCAAGTTTCTCAAGGCCATGATGCCTTACCATAAGGCCATGTCCTCCCTCATCTGTCAAAGGCCGGACTTCCACACCTTGTCCTCAAGTGAAGTGTTGGATAAGTTTGTGGCAATGAGTATCTTGGACAAGACCGCCGACAATGCGGTGTTGCATTCTCAAAGAGCAAAGAAGCCCAACCTTGCCTTGACGGCCAAGGCTAGTGTGGAAGAAGAGGATGAAGAGGAAGAAGAGGAGAGTAACCCCGAAGATACAAAATATGCTTATCATGAGCACATGGCTCTCGCTTCAAGGCAATTTTGGAGCAAGAAGAACTCAAGGCCCACCTTCAACAAGAACAACTCAAGTGGCGCCAAGGGCAAGCAACATGTGAGGACTTGCTATAATTGTGGAAATGTGAGCCACTTTGTTGCGGAGTGCCCATATGAGAAGAGGGAAGACAACGGTGGCAAGCTCATCCGAAAAGACAAGGCCAAGTCCTTCCCCAACAAGAACAACTTCACCAAGAAGACTCCTCCCAGGGGGTTGGTGGCACAAGAAGAGTATAATGAGGAGGATGATGATGATGATTACGGTGAGTCCGTTGCCATGGCCTCCGTTGCCATTGCGACAAATCCACGGGTGTCCCTCTTCGACTCACCCAATGAGAACATCACCGCCAAGTGCCTCATGGCTAAAGCCACCAACAAGGTAACCTCCAACATGAAAACTACCATCATTACTAATCCTTCTTTGACGGATTGCATTGATGAAAGTGAGTGGTCTAATGAGGAGGAAAATGAATTTGAGTCTTTTATGAGTAAGCTCAAGGGTAAGTCCAAGAAGCACTTTGTTGCTCTCTTGGAACAACTTAGTGAAGCCAATGACATGATCTAGGCTCACGAAGAAACCATCTCTAAGATGGAGGGGCATAGTCGTGACTATGCCGATGAGATATCGGATCTATCTAATGCGCTTGAGGAGGAGCGTGGTCGTCGTTTGGCTATTGAGGAGTCACACAACGATGATCATGCTAAAATTAAGAAAGATCTTGATCATGCTCTTGTTGTATCTCGTGTGCTAAATTCCAAGAAGGCCAAACTTGGGGTTGATCTTGCTAGACTCAAGGAGGAGTTTGATATACTTGACAAGGCTCACAAGGCCTTGAAGGGTACTCATGCTAGCCTTAAAGAGTCTCATGATCAACTCCAAGTGAATCTAACCAAGGAGAAAGCCACCTTTCCTCATATGGTTTTAATTGATAACGCAAATGCTACTAACCCATGTTGTGAGCATGTTCATCTTGTGGAGGAGAATGCAAAGTTGAAGGAGCAACTTGAGAAAGGCCTTGTGTCTTGTATACAAGGGGAGAAGAACCTCAATGACCTTTTGATCAATCAAAAGGAAGTTGTGGCCAAGGAGGGAATTGGGTTCACACCCAAGTCCAAGAACAAGAAGAAGAATGACAAGGCCAAACGAACTCCTCCTCTCAAGCAAAATTTTGTGAAGGAGGGAGAGGGTGCTTCTAAGGAGAAGAAGAACAATGTGAAGGGTGGTGGTGCCAAGAAGGGCAATGCCACCCCTTCCAACAAAGCCGGCGACTTTAACCCTTCTGATGTGTTATGTCGTGCTAGTGATGGGCATGTTTATGCTAAATTTGTGGGTTCTCCTTATGAGTACATTGAATGGTCTATTTGGGTTCCTAAGACCCTTGTTACTAGCATCAAAGGACCCATTACAAGATGGGTGAAGGAAATATGCCCTAGAGGCAATAATAAAGTTGTTATTTATATTTCCTTATATCATGATAAATGTTTATTATTCATGCTAGAATTGTATTCACCGGAAACTTAGTACATGTGTGAATACATAGACAAAACAAAGTGTTCCTAGTATGCCTCTACTTGACTAGCTTGTTTATCAAAGATGGTTATGTTTCCTAGCCATAGACATGTGTTGTCATTTGATGAATAGGATCATCATTATAGAATGATGTGATGGACAAGACCCATCCGTTAGCTTAGCACTATGATCATTTAGTTTGTTGATATTGCTTTCTTCATGACTTATACATGTTCCTATGACTATGAGATTATGCAACTCCCGAATACCGAAGGAACACTTAGTGTGCTATCAAACGTCACAACATAACTGGGTGATTATAAAGATCCTCTACAGGTGTCACTAATGGTGTTTGTTGAGTTGGCATAGATCGAGATTAGGATTTGTCACTCCGATAATCGGAGAGGTATCTCTGGGCCCTCTCGGTAATACACATCACTATAAGCCTTGCAAGCAATGTGACTAATGAGTTAGTTGCGGGATGATGCATTACGGAACGAGTAAAGAGACTTGCCGGTAACGAGATTGAACTAGGTATTGAGATACCAACGATCGAATCTCGGGAAAGTAACATACCGATGACAAAGGGAACAACGTATGTTGTTATGCAGTTTGACCGATAAAGATCTTCGTAGAATATGTGGGAGCCAATATGAACATCCAGGTTCCGCTATTGGTTATTGACCGGAGATGAGCGTCGGTCATGTCTACATAGTTCTCCAACCCGTAGGGTCCGCACGCTTAACGTTCGATGACGATCGGTATTATGAGTTTATGTATTTTGATGTACCGAAGGTAGTTCGGAGTCCCGGATGTGATCACGGACATGACGAGGAGTCTCGAAATGGTTGAGACATAAAGATTGATATATTGGAAGGCTATGTTTGGACACCGGAATGGTTCCGGATGAGTTCGGGCATTTTCCAGAGTACCGGGAGGTTACCGGAACCCCCCGGGGAGTCAATGGGCCTTATTGGGCCTTAGTGGAAGATAGGAGGAGGCGGCCAGGTGGAGGGCGCCCCCCCCCCCCAAGCCCAATCCGAATTGGGGTGGGGGGTCGGCCCCCCTTTCCTTCTCCCTCTCTCCCTCTTCCTTCTTCTCCTACTCCTACTAGGAAAGGGGGAAACCTACTCCTAGTGGGAGTAGGACTCTCCCCCTTGGACGCTTCCTATGAGGGCCGGCCCTCTCCTCCTCCCCTCCTTTATATACGGGGGAGGGGGCACCCCATAGACACACAAGTTGACAGTTGTCTTAGCCGTGTGCGGCGCCCCCCTCCACAGATTACCACCTCGGTCCTATCGTTGTAGAGCTTAGGCGAAGCCCTGCATCGGTAACTTTATCATCACCGTCATCGCACCGTCGTGCTGACGAAACTCTCCCTCGGCCTCGCTGGATCAAGAGTACGAGGGACGTCACCGAGCTGAACGTGTGCAGATCGCGGAGGTGCCGTGCGTTTGGTACTTGATCGGTTGGATCGCGAAGACGTTCGACTACATCAATCGCGTTACTAAACGCTTCCGCTTTCGGTCTATGAGGGTATGTGAACACACTCTCCCGCTCGTTGCTATGCATCTCCTAGATAGATCTTGCGTGATCGTAGGTAAATTTTTTGAAATATTGCGTTCCCCAACAGTGGCCAGGTATATGCGTAGATGTTATATGCACGAGTAGAACACAAAGAGTTGTGGGCGATAATAGTCATACTGCTTACCAACATGTCATACTTTGATTCGGCGGTATTGTTGGATGAAGCGGCTCAGACCAACATTACGCGCACGCTTATGCGAGACTGGTTCTACCGATGTGCTTCGCACACAGGTGGCTAGTGGGTGTCTGCTTCTCCAACTTTAGTTGAATCGAGTGTGACTACGCCCGGTCCTTGTTGAAGGTTAAAACAGCACACTTGACGAAAAATCGTTGTGGTTTTGATGCGTAGGTAAGAACGGTTCTTGCTAAGCCCGTAGCAGCCACGTAAAATTTGCAACAACAAGTAGAGGACGTCTAACTTGTTTTTGCAGGGCATGTTGTGATGTGATATGGTCAAGATGTGATGATATATAAATTGTTGTATGAGATGATCATGTTTTGTAACAGTTATCGGCAACGGCAGGAGCCTTATGGTTGTCACTTTATTGTATGAAATGCAATCGCCATGTAATTGCTTTACTTTATCACTAAGCGGTAGCGATAGTCGTGATAGCAATAGTTGGCGAGACGACAACGATGCTTCGATGGAGATCAAGGTGTCAAGCCGGTGACGATGGTGATCATGACGGTGCTTTGGAGATGGAGATCAAAGGCACAAGATGATGATGGCCATATCATATCACTTATATTGATTGCATATGATGTTTATCATTTATGCATCTTATTTTGCTTAGTTCGGCGGTAGCATTATAAGATGATCTCTCACTAAATTTCAAGGTACAAGTGTTCTCCCTAAGTATGCACCGTTGCGACAGTTCGTCGTGCCGAGACACCACGTGATGATCGGGTGTGATAAGCTCTACGTTCACATACAACGGGTGCAAGCCAGTTTTGCACACACAGAATACTCGGGTTAAACTTGACGAGCCTAGCATATGCAAATATGGCCTCGGAACACTGAGACCGAAATGTCGAACATGAATCATATAGTAGATATGATCAACATAGTGATGTTCAACATTGAACACTACTCCATCTCACGTGATGATCGGACATGGTTTAGTTGATATGGATCACATGATCATTTAGATGACTAGAGGGATGTCTATCTAAGTGGGAGTTCTTAAGTAATATGATTAAATTGAACTTTAATTTATCATGAACTTAGTCCTGATAGTATTTGCATATCTATGTTGTCGATCAATAGGTCACAATGTAGTTCCCCGTTTATTTTTTGATATGTTCCTAGAGAAAAATAAGTTGAAAGATGTTAGTAGCAATGATGCGGACTGGCTCCGTGATCTGAGGATTATCCTCATTGCTGCACAGAAATATTATGTCCTTGATGCACCGCTAGGTGACAGAACTATTGCAGGAGCATATGTAGACGTTATGAACGTTTGACAAGCTCGGTATGATGACTACTTGATAGTTTAGTGCACCATGCTTTACGGCTTAGAACTGGGACTTCAAAAACGTTTTAAATGACACGGAGCATATAAGATGTTCCAAGAGCTGAAATTTGTATTTCAGACTCATGCCCGAGTCGAGAGGTATGAGACCTCTGACAAGTATTTTGCCTACAAGATGGAGGAGAATAGCTCAACCAGTGAGCATGTGCTCAGAATGTCTGAGTACTACAATTGCTTGAATCAAGTGGGAGTTAATCTTCCAGATAAGATAGTGATTGACAGAGTTATCTAGTCACTATCACCAAGTTACTAGAACTTCGTGATGAACTATAATATGTAAGGGATGACGAAAACGATTCCCGAGCTCTTCGCGATGCTGAAATCGGCAAAGGTAGAAATCAAGAAAAGCATCAAGTGTTGATGGTTGACAAGACCACTAGTTTCAAGTAAAAGGGCAAGGGAAAGAAAGGGAACTTCAAGAAGAATGGCAAGCAAGTTGCCACTCCCATGAAGAAGCCCAAAGCTAGACCCAAGCCTGAAACTGAGTGCTTCTACTGCAAAGGAAATGGTCACTGGAAGTGGAACTGCCCTAGATACTTGGCGGATAAGAAGGATGGCAAAGTGAACAAAGGTATATTTGATATACATGTTATTCATGTGTACTTTACTAGTGTTTATAGCAACCCCTCGATATTTGATACTGGTTCAGTTGCTACGAGTAGTAACTCGAAACGGGAGTTGCAAAATAAACAGAGACTAGTTAAGGGAGAGGTGATGACGTGAGTTGGAAGTGATTCCAAGGTTGATAAGATCACCATCACACACTCCCTTTACCTTCGGGATTAGTGTTGAACCTAAAATAAATGTTATTTGGTGTTTGCGTTGAGCATGAATATGATTGGATCATGTTTATTGCAATACGGTTATTCATTTAAGTCAAAGAATAATTGTTGTTATATTTACATGAATAAAACCTTCTATGGTCATACACTCAATATAAATGGTTTATTGAATCTCGATCGTAGTAATACACATATTCATAATATTGAAGCCAAAGGATGCAAAGTTAATAATGATAGTGCAACTTATATGTGGCACTGCCGTTTAGGTCATATTGGTGTAAAACGCATGAAGAAACTCCATGCTGATGAACTTTTGGAATCACTTGATTATGAATCACTTGATGCTTGCGAACCATGCCTCATGGGAAAGATGACTAAGACTTCGTTCTCCGGAACAATGGAGCGAGCAACTGACTTATTGGAAATAATACATACTGATGTATGCGGTCCGATGAGTGTTGAGGCTCGCGGCGGGTATCGTTATTTTCTGACCTTCACAGATGATTTGAGCAGATATGGGTATATCTACTTGATGAAACATAAGTCTGAAACATTTAAAAAGTTTAAAAAAATTCAGAGTGAACTGGAATATCATCGTAACAAGAAAATAAAGTTTCTACGATCTGATCGCGGAGACGAATATTTGAGTTACGAGTTTGGTCTTCATTTGAAACAATGTGGAATGGTTTTGCAACTCACGCCACCTGGAACACCACAGCGTAATGGTGTGTCCGAACATCATGACCGTACTTTATTAGATATGGTGCGATCTATGATGTCTCTTACCGATTTATCACTATCGTTTTGGGGTTATGCATTAAGAGACAGCTGCATTCACGTTAAATAGGCACCATCTAAATCCATTGATACGACACCATATGAACTGTGGTTTGGCAAGAAACCTAAGTTGTCGTTTCTTAAATTTTGGGGCGGCGATGCTTATGTGAAAAAGTTTCAACCTGATAAGCTCGAACCCAAATCGGAGAAATGCGTCTTCATAGGATACCCAAAGGAAACTGTTGGGTACACCTTCTATCACAGATATGAAGGCAATATATTCATTGCTAAAAATGGATACATTTTAGAGAAGGAGTTTCTCTCGAAAGAAGTGAGTGGGAGGAAAGTAGAACTTGAAGAGGTAATTGTACCTTCTCCCGAACTGGAAAGTAGTTCATCACAGAAATCAGTTCCAGTGATGCCTACACCAATTAGTGAGGAAGTTAATGATGATGATCATGAAACTTCAGATCAAGTTGCTACCGAACCTCGTAGGTCAACCAGAGTCTGCACCAGAGTGGTACGGCAATCCTATTCTGGAGGTCATGTTACTTGACTATGACGAACCTATGAACTATGAGGAAGTGATGATGAGCCCAGATTCTGCGAAATGGCTTAAGGCCATGAAATCTGAGATGGGATCCATATATGAGAACAAAGTATGGACTTTGGTTGACTTGCCCGATGATCGGCAAGCCATAGAGAATAAATGGATCTTCAAGAGGAAGACAAGCACTGATGGTAGTGTTACTATCTACAAAGCTCGACTTGTCAGAAAAAGGTTTTCGACAAGTTCAAAGTGTTGACTACGATGAGATTTTCTCACTCGTAGCGATGCTTAAGTCTGTCCGAATCATGTTAGCAATTGCCACATTTCATGAAATCTGGCAAATGGATGTCAAAACTGCCTCCCTTAATGGACTTATTAAAGAAGAGTTGTAGATGATACAACCAGAAGGTTTTGTCGATCCTAAAAGTGTTAACAAAATGTGCAAGCTCCAGCGATCCATCTATGGACTGGTGCAAGCATCTCGGAGTTGGAATATACGCTTTCATGAGTTGATCAAAGTATATAGTTTTATACAGACTTGCGGTGAAGCCTGTATTTACAAGAAAGTGAGTGGGAGCACTACAACCTTTCTGATAAGTATATGTGAATGACATATTGTTGATCGGAAATGATGTAGAATTTTCTGGAAAGCATAATAGAGTGTTTGAAAAGAGTTTTTCAAAGAAAGACCTCGGTGAAGCTGCTTACATATTGAGCATCGAGATCTATAGATATAGATCAAGACGCTTGATAAGTTTTTTCAATGAGTACATACCTTGACAAGTTTTTGAAGTAGTTCAAAATGGAACAGTCAAAGAAGGAGTTCTTGCCTGTGTTGCAAGGTGTGAAGTTGAGTAAAGACTCAAAACCCGACCACGGCAGAAAATAGAAAGAGAATGAAAAGCCATTCCCTATGCCTCAGTCATAGGTTCTATAAAGTATGCTATGTTGTGTACCAAACCTACTGACCATGAGTTTGGCAAGAGGGTACAATAGTGATCCAGGAGTGAATCACTGGACAGCGGTCAAAATTATCCTTAGTGGAGTAAGGACATATTTCTTGGTTATGGAGGTGACAAAAAGTTTGTCGTAAAGGGTTACGTCGATGCAAGTTTTGACACTGATTTGGATGACTCTAAGTCTCAATCTGGATACATATTGAAAGTGGGAGCAATTAGCTAGAGTAGCTCCGTGCAGAGCATTGTAGACATAGAAATTTTGCAAAATACATACGGCTCTGAATGTGGCAGACCTGTTGACTAAACTTCTCTCACAAGCAAAACATGATCACACCTTAGTACTCTTTGGGTGTTAAATCACATAGCGATGTGAACTAGATTATTGACTCTAGTAAACCTTTTGGGTGTTAGTCACATGGAGATGTGAACTAATCAAATAAAGATGTGAACTATTGGTGTTAAATCACATGACGATGTGAACTAGATTATTAACTCTAGTGCAAGTGGGAGACTGAAGGAAATATGCCCTAGAGGCAATAATAAAGTTGTTATTTATATTTCCTTATATCATGATAAATGTTTATTATTCATGCTAGAATTGTATTAACCGGAACCTAAGTACATGTGTGAATACATAGACAAAACAAAGTGTCCCTAGTATGCCTCTACTTGACTAGCTTGTTTATAAAAGATGGTTATGTTTCCTAGCCATAGACATGTGTTGTCATTTGATGAACGGGACCACATCATTAGAGAATGATGTGATGGAGAAGACCCATCTGTTAGTTTAGCACTATGATCGTTTAGTTTGTTGTTATTGCTTTCTTCATGACTTATACATGTTCCTATGACTATGAGATTATGCAACTCCCGAATACCGGAGGAACACTTAGTGTGCTATCAAACGTCACAACGTAAATGGGTGATTATAAAGATGCTCTACAGGTGTCTCCAATGGTGTTTGTTGAGTTGGCATAGATCGAGATTAGGATTTGTCACTCCGATTATCGGAGAGGTATCTCTGGGCCCTCTCGGTAATACACATCACTATAAGCCTTGCAAGCAATGTGACTAATGAGTTAGTTGCGGGATGATGCATTACGGAACAAGTAAAGAGACTTGTCGGTAACAAGATTGAACTAGGTATTGAGATACCGACGATCGAATCTCGGGCAAGTAACATACCCATGACAAAGGGAACAACGTATGTTGTTATGCGGTTTGACCGATAAAGATCTTCGTAGAATATGTGGGAGCCAATATGAACATCCAGGTTCTGCTATTGGTTATTGACCGGAGATGAGTCTCGATCATGTCTACATAGTTCTCGAACCCGTAGGGTCCGCACGCTTAACGTTCGATGACGATCGGTATTATGAGTTTATGTGTTTTGATGTACCGAAGGTAGTTCGGAGTCCCAAATGTGATCATGGACATGACGAGGAGTCTCGAAATGGTCGAGACATAAAGATCAATATATTGGAAGGCTATGTTTGGACACCGGAATGGTTCCGGATGAGTTCGGGCATTTTCCGGAGTACCGGGAGGTTACCGGAACCCCCTGGGGAGTCAATGGGCCTTATTGGGCCTTAGTGGAAGAGAGGAGGAGGCGGCCAGGTGGAGGGCACCCCCAAGCCCAATCCGAATATGGGTGGAGCCCGGCCCCCTTTCCTTCTCCCTCTCTCCCTCTTCCTTCTTCTCCTACTCCTACAAGAAAGGGGGAAACCTACACCTAGTGGGAGTAGGACTCCCCTCCTTGGACGCGCCCTATGAGGGCCGACCCTCTCCTCCTCCCCTCCTTTATATACGGGGGAGGGGGCACCCCATAGACACACAGGTTGACAGTTGTCTTAGCCGTGTGCGGCGCCCCCCTCCACAGATTACCACCTCGGTCATATAGTTGTAGAGCTTAGGCGAAGCCCTGCGTCGGTAACTTTATCATCACCGTCATCACACCGTCGTGCTGACGAAACTCTCCCTCGGCCTTGATACGTCTCCAACGTATTTATAATTTTTGATTGTTCCATGCTATATTATATTCTGTTTTGGATGTTTAATGGGCTTTATTATACACTTTTATATTATTTTTGGCACTAACCTATTAACCAGAGACCCAGCCCAAATTGCTGTTTTTTGCCTATTTCAGTGTTTCGAAGAAAAAGAATATCAAACGGAGTCCAAACAGAATGAAACCTTCGGGAACGTGATTTTCGGAACAAACGTGATCCAGAGGACTTGGAGTCCACGTCAAGAAAGCAACGAGGAGATCACGAGGCAGGGGGCGCGCCTACCCCCCAAGCGCGCCCTCCACCCTCGTGGGGCCCATGTTGCTCCACCGACGTACTTCTTCCTCCTATATATACCTACGTACCCCCAAACCAACAGAGGCATCCATGAAAACCTAATTCCACCGCCGCAACCTTCTGTACCCGTGAGATCCCATCTTGGGGCCTTTTCCGGCGTCCTGCCGGAGGGGGCATTGATCATGGAGGGCTTCTACATCAACACCATAGCCTCTCCGATGATGTGTGAGTAGTTTACCTCAGACCTTCGGGTCCATAGTTATTAGCTAGATGGCTTCTTCTCTCTCTTTGGATCTCAATACAAAGTTCTCCACGATTCTCGTGGAGATCTATTCGATGTAATCTTCTTTTGTGGTGTGTTTGTCGGGACCGATGAATTGTGGGTTTATGATCAAGTTTATCTATGAACAATATTTGAATCTTCTATGAATTCTTTTATGTATGATTGGTTATCTTTGCAAGTCTCTTCGAATTATCAGTTTGGTTTGGCCTACTAGATTGATCTTTCTTGCAATGGGAGAAGTGCTTAGCTTTGGGTTCAATCTTGCGGTGTCCTTTCCCAGTGACAGCAGGGGCAGCAAGGCACGTATTGTATTGTTTCCATCGAGGATAACAAGATGGGGTTTATATCATATTGCATGAGTTTATCCCTCTACATCATGTCATCTTGCTTAAAGCGTTACTCTGTTCTTATGAACTTAATACTCTAGATGCATGCTGGATAGCGGTCTATGTGTGGAGTAATAGTACTAGATGCAGGCAGGAGTCGGTCTACTTGTCACAGACGTGATACCTATATACATGATCATACCTAGATATTCTCATAACTATGCTCAATTCTATCAATTGCTCAACAGTAATTTGTTCACCCACCGTAATACTTATGCTCTTGAGAGAAGCCACTAGTGAAACCTATGGCCCCCGGGTCTATTTTCCATCATATTAATCTTCCAAAACTTAGCTATTTCTATTGCCCTTTTATTTTACTTTGCATCTTTATGTCTCTTTATCATAAAAATACCAAAAATATTATCTTATCATATCTATCAGATCTCACTCTCGTAAGTGACCGTGAAAGGATTGACAACCCCTTTATCGCGTTGGTTGCGAGGTTCTTATTTGTTTGTGTAGGTGCGAGGGACTTGAGCGTGGTCTCCTACTGGATTGATACCTTAGTTCTCAAAACTGAGGGAAATACTTACGCTACTTTACTGCATCACCCTTTCCTCTTCAAGGGAAAAACCAACGCAGTGCTCAAGAGGTAGCAGGCCTCACCTAGGTCAAGAGTATGAGGGACGTCACCGAGCTGAACGTGTGCAGATCGCGGAGGTGTCGTGCGTTCGGTACTTGATCGGTTGGATCGCGAAGACGTTTGACTACATCAACCGCATTACTAAACGCTTTCGCTTTCGGTCTACGAGGGTACGTGGACATACTCTCCCGCTCGTTGCTATGCATGTCCTAGATAGATCTTGCGTGATCGTAGGTAATTTTTTTAAAATACTGCGTTCCCCAACAATGGGTACCTAAAACCAAGCATTGATCTCTTGTAGGAGTTTGCTTCCGGTGGGGGATCATAGTTGCTTGATAGTGGAGCCACAAATCATATGACTGGAATCAAGGACTTGGTGGTGGACGTGCACAAGATTTCATATAAGCCCACCAATGTCGAGTGGGGTGATGCCTTGTCTTCTAAGGTATTGGGACTTGGCAAGGTTGTCATTTCTCATGATCTCACGATCGAGAAAGTCATGCTTGTTGAGTCCCTTGCATACAATTTACTTTCCGTTCGTCAACTTGCACTCATGGTCTTTTCCACTTTCTTTGATATTGATACTGTGGCCCTCTTGTGGAGCAAGACTCTTAAAGTGGCCTTTGTTGGGCATGTCGAGAATGGTCTCTATGTGATTAACTTTTCGGAGCGACCCACTAAGACCGCGACATGCCTAATGGCTAAAGTTGACATGGGATGGCTTTGGCATCGCCGTTTAGCCCATGTCAATATGAGATCTCGGCAAAGTCTTCTCAAGGGGGAGCATGTCCATGGACTAACAAATGTTAGTTTTGCCAAAGATCGTGCTTGCAGTGCTTGTATTGAAGGAAAGCTACATGAGAAGGCTCACCCTCCCACGACTATCATCTACTCGAAGAGGCCCTTGGAGCTCCTTCACTTGGATCTCTTTGGACCTCCATCCTTTGATAGTCTTGCGGGTAGAAAGTATTGCTTGGTGATTGTGGATGATTATTCAAGATACACTTGGGTATACTTCTTCAAGAGGAAGAGTGAGACCCAACAAACCGTCATTGACTTTGCAAATGAAGCTCAACGCCAACACAATGCAAAGATCTTGACGATAAGAAGTGACAACGACACCGAGTTCAAGAACTACACCTTGGATGAGTTTCTTAGTTATGAGGGGATCAAGCATCAATATTCCGCACCTTACACCCCTCAACAAAATGGTGTAGCGGAGAGGAAGAACCAGACGTTGATGGATGCGGCAAGGACCATGATGGCGGAGTTCAAGTCTCCATACAACTTTTGGGCCGAAGCCATCAACACCGCTTGTCATGCATCCAACCGGCTCTATCTTCGCAAAGGCTTGAACAAGACTCCATATGAGATACTCACCGGTAACAAGCCCAACCTCAAGTATTTCCGGGTGTTCGGGTGTAAGTGTTTCATTCTCAAGAAAGGTGTTTGTTTGTCTAAATTTGAGGCCAGAGCTCATGAGGGCATATTTGTTGGTTATGCTACAAACTCTCATGCTTACCGTGTCCTCAATAAGTCCATAGGACTTATTGAGGAGACGTGTAACATGC
This sequence comes from Triticum aestivum, assembly GCF_018294505.1. Lineage (NCBI taxonomy): Eukaryota > Viridiplantae > Streptophyta > Magnoliopsida > Poales > Poaceae > Triticum > Triticum aestivum. The sequence goes on from NC_057796.1 coordinate 343,488,457, forward strand.
AGTTTGATGAGAATAACGGCTCCAAGTGGAGCAAAGTGGTACTTGTGATGTAGGTGATGAAATTCCTCCCCAAGCCATAAGAAGAATGGGTGTTGGTCATATCCTACCCATTGAGGAACCCCTTGTGGCCGAAGGAGAAGGACATTGTTCCACTCAAGTGGAACCATCACCAACCCAAGACCCACACGCTTTCGAAGAACAAAGTGAAGGCCCTCAACCAAATGAACAAGATCAAGGGCAAGATCAACCACAAGATGGTGGTGAACCACCAAGTGATGCCCAAGGTAAAGTTCTACCACCAAGCAAGCTCATGATCAAGAGCAAGCTCAAGATCAAGAACAAGCTCAAGACGACGCTAAAGATGATCAAGTTTCCGCTCCTCAACTCACTCCTGAGGAGGAATTGGAGCGTCGTGCCACCAAGATTGCATCCAAGCTCACTACCAAGGGTCATCTCATGACGAATGTGCTTGGAATCTTAAGAAAGGGGTAAGCACTCATAGACAATTAGCAAACTATTGTGAACATCACGCGTTTGTTTCTTGTGTTGAACCCCAAAAGGTCTATGAGGCGCTCGAGGATCCAGATTGGCTTAATGCCATGCATGAAGAACTCAACAACTTCGATCACAACAAGGTGTGGAGATTGGTGCCAAGGCCAACGGGAAACCATAATGTCATTGGAACCAAGTGGATATTCAAGAACAAGCAAGACGCTCATGGAATTATTGTTCGCAACAAGGCTCGGTTGGTAGCACAAGGCTACTCCCAAGTCGAGGGTATCGACTATGGTGAAACCTTTGCTCCCATTGCTCGCCTTGGATCTATTCGTTTGTTGATTTCTTATGCCTATCATCATAACTTCAAGTTGCAACAAATGGATGTGAAGAGTGCTTTTCTTAATGGTCCTATTAATGAGTTGGTATATGTCAAACAACCCCCGGGGTTCGAGGATCCATATTTCCCCGATCATGTGTACCAACTCGATAAGGCACTATATGGCCTTAAACAAGCCCCACGTGCATGGTATGAGCACCTTACCAAGTTGTTCCAAGATCGTGGACTTGAAATTGGGAAAATAGACCCCACTCCTTTTACTAAGAAGGTCAAAGGGGAGTTGTTTGTATGCCAACTATATGTTGATGATATTATCTTTGGTTCCCGTAACAAAGCTTTCAATGAGGAATTTGCCGCTCTCATGACCTCGAAGTTCAAGATGTCCATGATGGGAGAGTTGAAGTTCTTTCTCGGGTTCGAAATCAAGCAAAGAAGAGAAGGAACCTTCATCAACCAAGCCAAATATACTCAAGACATGCTCAAGAGATTCAAGATAAGTGATGTCAAGCCGGCTTCCACTCCAATGCCCGTCAAATGACAACTTGTCATAGATCCCAATGGTAAAGCGGTGGATCTAAAGGTATATCGCTCCATGATTGGCTCCTTGCTTTACCTTTGTGCATCTAGACCGGATATTATGTTGAGTGTGGGAATTTGTGCATGGTTTCAAGCCGCACCTAAGGAAAGACACTTTGTGGCGGTCAAGCGAATCTTTCGATATTTGGCTCATACCCCAAACTTTGGCTTATGGTACCCAAGAGGAGCAAACTTCAACCTTGTGGGCTTTTCGGACTCGGATTGGGCGGGAGACAAAGTGGATAGGAAATAAACTTCCGGAGGGTGCCAATTTCTTGGTTGCTCTTTGGTGAGTTGGTCTTCTAAAAAGCAAAGTTGTGTGTCTCTCTCGTCCACCGAAGCAGAGTATGTGGCCGCCGTAGTTGTTGTGCACAACTCCTATGGATGAGGCAAACTTTAAAGGATTATAGTGTCATTTGTGACAAAGTGCCTCTTTGGTGTGACAATGAAAGTGCCATCAAGATTTCTCTCAACCCGGTGCAACACTTCAAGACGAAGCATATTGAGATTCGGTATCATTTCATCTGGGATCACATTAGGCGAGGGGAGATCGAGCTCAACTATGTCAACACCCATGATAACCTTGCAAATATCTTCATGAAGCCCTTGGATGAAGCAAGATTTCGCGAGTTAAAGCATGAGCTAAATATCATTGATTCGAGCAATGTGCCTTGAACCTTTGCACACCCCACCATACTCATTGTGATGTCTAGTTTAGGTGTAGGCATGGACATAGGGGGAGTGTTGTTCTCTCAATGAACTCTCCCTCCCCCATTATGCATAAATTGATCAAGTCTTTCACATTAGCCATTTTTTATGGTACTTGTGCTTCAAAGATGAGTTTTGGTCATGGGCCCAAGGTTAAAATCTTCGCGGTGCCATACCTCTTGACTCAAACATAGGTGGCCTCGGCCACCGCCCTCTCTTGGAGAGGAGTGTGGTTCTTGTCCTCTCGTTGGTGTTTTTCTGCCTTTGTGTTTGCTCTCTCTTCTCGTCGGTTCTTTTTCTTTCTTGAGCTAAGCCCTTTAGTGTCTAGTCCTTGAGTACGTGGTTGAGCGGTACTACCGCTGGTGGAGCGCGGTACTACCGTTGATGGACAGTAAGCGGTACTACCGCCCTCCCCAGCGGTACTACCGCTACGGGGCGGGATTGGGGGGGTTATGTCGGGTAGGGGGAGTTTCTTTCTCCCCCACACCCATTCGCTAACCTCCCTCGACCCCTCTCGTGCTTCAGCGCCGTACTCGCCGCGGGAGGGCTCCGGCGGGCCGCCGTCTCCAGGCCGTCCCTCTCCATTTCCTTCGGTGGAATCGATCCCCACCCTGTCCTCTTGCCATGGATGCCGGTATTGCCCCCGTTCCTCTTCTCTTTGTGTCTAGTTTTCAGATATTGTCTTTAGGGGCAATAGTTGTTGCATTTCTCGATTTTTGGCTAAATCAAGGCTTGAGTAGGTTGGAGAAGGCATCTAGACAGTTTGGATTGATGTTTGGTAGGATTATTTTTTTGGCCACGACAGTAGGGAACCGCCGTTCCCCTTCCTGGAGCGGTACTACCGCTACCCTGGAGCGGTACTACCGCTTGGGCGGTACTGCCGCCTCCAGATCGCGGTGCGGTACCGCTGGATGCCCACTTCCATCATACTCATACCAAATTTGGATCCATGTTGTTTTGTTTGGTGGCTTATGCTCGTTCTTTCGTGTTGTTTCTTGTGTCCGTGTGTTTGGTTCCAGGTGATGGCCCTTCTGAGCAACATGTCCGCCATGTCAACCCCGGGCGTTCAACTTTAAAGCGCTATCGCACCTCTGAGACAGCGGCTGCCTCCTCGAGTGCTCCTCCTCCTCAGCCGAATAAGACGATTGCGACCAAGCCCAAGCCGATGGCCAAGTCTGTGACAGAGATGTCTACAAAGGAGTTCTGGGAGAAGCGCCGGCGGAACCAATATACGAAGATCAAGAACCCACTTTGATCAACCGTCCTTTTTGGAACCGCTTTCAGTGGGCCATCTACTTTGATGTGATCAAAGCGAAGAAGAATCTCTATGTTGATGTTCGCACCATCGACACTGACTATATGGAGAAGGATCCTGCCTACTTTGGCGAAGCTCTTCAGATGTGTTCTCAGCTGAACATTCTCAGGATCATGCAGTTCAACAAGGACTTTGATGCTGATTTGGTGGCTTAGTTTTATGCCACGGTCCATCTTGGAACAGATGAGGAAAGAACTCTGACTTGGATGACAAATGGCAAGCTACTTTTTGTCAAGTGGAAGGCTTTCATGGAGTTACTTGGAGTTGAAGATCACGGACTTGAGGACCCAGTTGGCTTTCGCCCTCACCGCAATGCAACTTCCACTCACAAGCAATCTCTCTGGCCATACTATACTTTGAAGATTAACCCCGAGACTCAGAAGGAGACCTATGAGCTGCCTGCCTTTCTAGACATACTTCATCGCATCTTCAGAGAGACCCTCTTTCCTCGCATTGGGAACTTTGATATGGTTCACTCTTTTCTCGTGGACATGCTTCTTTTCTGCCAGCATGAGAAGGAAGAAAACACTGGAGAATCCTTGGATATCTCTCATGTCATATGGTCTGAACTGGTCTCCGCCATCTCTGAGCGCAAGTGCCCTATCTATGGACCCTTTATCATGTTGCTTATTGAGAAGGCTTGGGCGCGCGTTTATCATAATGTGGTGCTGGAGACTGGCGAGTTAATATCTCATGAGATCAAGCGTCTGAGGAAGAAGGAGAACTGGGGCACCTCGGCTCCGAGGTCGAGGATTCCATCTGGAGCTGCTGACATGGAGACAGAGGCTGATGATGATGATGATGACTATGAGCCCTCTGGAGTGGAGCCCTCATGAGCAAAGAAGCTCAAGCACAAAATGAAGAAACTCTTCTGCATCGAGTCTCATGGACAGTACATGGCTCATGTGTATGAGAAGAAGGCCAGGAGCCGTCACAAGGAGCTCATGCGTCAGTTGGATGCGACCATTGCCAGCGGATCTAAGGGCAAGATCACCGATGAGGAGGAGTGGGTTCAGCAGCACTACCCGTGGACCGATTCAGACACCGAGCAGTTTACTACTATTGACGGCAGTGCAGACGATCCCGCTGGGATGTGATGATGGAGATCCTTAGTTTGCTATCACCTGGAGCCATAGCAGCACTCTTTGCCTTTTTGGTGTTTCGATGCCAAAGGGGGGGGGAGAGTTTAGGGATTTGTCCTTGTCGAGTTGCGAGCGTGTGTTTGTGTGGCTTGTTTGCCTTGCCTTTCTTTCTCGCAAACTCCTTTCTCGTCTTTTGCTTTGGTTTGGTTTGTGCTTGTGAGACATGGTACCCTATCATATGGTGTGAGACATATGCTACCTTATCCTTTTATTATCTATGTTTGTCGAGTACTTTGGTAGTATGTGAGTTGCATGCTTATCCTGTCATATACTTTGCTCACTCCTACTCTACTGCATCCGAGCTATATATGTACTATTATTTGTTGCAAATATTGTCAGACTATAAAATATAGGGGGAGTGTTGATCCTAATGTGTGTGCCTTGCATTTCAAAGGCACCTCTAATTAGGTGCACACATTCAGGGGGAGCCCGTCTATATTTTGTAGTTTTGGGCTTCGTTTACTTTCATGTCTTACCTTTGTGCAAATCCCGTGTTGTCATCAATCCACCAAAAAGGGGGAGATTATTAAGGCATGTCTCTCTCTATGTAGTTTTGGTGATTGATGACAATGCTTTTGCGGACTAATCGTGTGCGTTGAGTATTTCAGAGATTCATTCTTTGCCACGAGATGATTCCTTCCCCTCGGAGTTTTAAGTAAAGACGGTGTAGCTCTTTCGTTTCAGTTGTGGTGGACTTGTTTCGTAGGAGTCACCGCACTATCAAGAGGGGGTCCGCATTGGAAAGGCTAGGATGGAATCAACACGTACACATCTCATTTGCACCCACTGAGCCTTCCCACTTCAATGGAGGATCTTTCGTTGCTTCTTTTGTGAGCTTGTTCGGGTCCCAGCGGTAGTACCGCAGACCCAAGCAGAAGTACAGCTCAAGAGCCACATGCGGCAGTACCGCTGCCCAGAGGTAGTACCGCCCGGGGGCTCTCAGCCGTAGTGCCGCTGAGGTGCTGCGCTACTACCGCCTCGATTCGATAGGTTCGCCTCTTGTGTCGGGTTTTGCGGCACTAGCAGCGGCAGTAGAGGCGGTAGTACCGCTCCTAAGCGGTAGTACCGCCCCTACCACCGCTGCTAGTACCGCCCTGGGACTAGATCTTGCTCTGCCTCTGGTCTCCCTCTGTCTTCACGGTAGTACCGCATGGGGGAGCGGCAGTACCGCGACACTCAGCGGTAGTACCGCTACCCCCAGCGGCAGTACCGCTCTGTGCGGGCTGTTTGGGGGGGGGGGGTTAACGGTTGGATTGCTTCCCCCCTATAAAAGGAGGTCTTCTTCTCCAAGTTGACCTACCTCTTTTCCCCCAAGCTCCATTGTTGCTCCAAAGCTCATTTTCGCCAAATCTCTCTCCCTAACCAATCAAACTTGTTGATTCTTTAGGGATTGGTTGAGAAGGCCTGGATCTACACTTCCACCAAGAGAAATTTGATTCCCCCACTAATCCCTTGCGGATCTTGTTACTCTTGGGTGTTTGAGCACCCTAGACGGTTGAGGTCACCTCGGAGCCATATTCCATTGTGGTGAACCTCCGTGGTATCGTTGGGAGCCTCCAATTGAGTTGTGGAGATAGCCCCAACCTTGTTTGTAAAGGTTCGGTCGCCGCCTTCAAGGGCACCAATAGTGGAATCACGGCATCTCGCATTGTGTGAGGGCGTGAGGAGAATACGGTGGCCCCAGAGGCTTCTTAGGGAGCATTGTGCCTCCACACCGCTCTAACGGAGACGTACTTCCCCTCAAAGGGAAGGAACTTCGGTAACACATCCTCGTCTCCATTGGCTCCGCTTTTGGTTATCTCTCACCTTTACTTGAGCAAGCTCATATTGTGTTGTATTCTTTGCTTGCTTGTGTGCTTGTTGTTGTTGCATCATATAGGTTGCTCACCTAGTTACATATCTAGACAACCTACTTTGATGCAAAGTTTAATTTGGTAAAGAAAAGCTAAAATTGTTAGTTGCCTATTCACCCCCCCCCCCTCTAGTCAACTATATCGATCCTTTCAACCGGTGGTGCTTGAACTTGCCACGGGTGTTCATTTTAGTGCCTGAACTTGAAAAATATGTCGAACTGGTTCTAAAACTTGACGTGAACGTGCAAATACGGTGCTAATCCTGTCCGTAAACATAAAGCGCGTCGACGTGGCATCGTATATGGCTGATGTGCCATTGACATGGCGTGGGGCCCATTCGTAGCTACAAACAAAATTACTTGAGTACTATATATGACTCTATGACTAGTGGGGCCGCATGTCAGTAACTAAGAAAATCAACATAGAAATGCACTCCACAAGAATCGAACCTGCAATATGACGTTGGGGCGATGCTTGCACTGGCCACTCCACAAATATGTTTTGGTGACAACGATATCCCGACCCTTTGGCGGAGCCAGAAAAAATGTATCACCAGGGCCAAGTGCTCTTAGAACTGATTAGGGAGAGCCAAACTATTGAAAAACTGTTTTTTAGCATCAAATCATCACTATTTTCCACTGTTCATTAGCGAATATGCACTAAATCCCAAATGTTAGGGGGACAGGCCCCCTGCTATCCCCTGTCTCCGCCACTGCTGAGACCTAATGTATTTGAATAAAAATCTCTTGTGTACATAAATGGGCTGCAACTAGTAGCCCATTTGCACAAGTTTTTTTAATGTAAAAGGTATGTAAGTAATAATCATAATTATATAAGGTTAGATTTAAATATTCATGTGTTATTAATAATTACCTCATGCTACACAAATATCCGTGTGTACAAAAAATAAATGTATAGAGGTAAGCAATAAAATAACTTACTAAATAAATTTTTTCCTATAATTTTAGAAATATTAGCTTATTATTTAGAAAATAATATTTTAAATACAATCCATGAGTGTTTAAAACTGTTTGTAAACAAACATATAAATTATACTGTCATGGATTATATTTAACAATAGTATAAGGACATTCAAAATATATAGTCATGAAATAATATATATGAATTATAACAATGCTTGTATATATAAATAATTCATTTTCTTTAGACTAAAGTTTGTAAATATTTTTTAGTTATTCAAACATTTGAATAATTATATGCATATTTAAATGTTTTTATTTATAAATATTTTAAACAGTTATGTATTATATTAAAAAATATTTTCTAAAAATTACAGGAACGCTTTTTTGTAATTTATTTTATTTCGTTCCTCTATATATTTATTTTGTGTGCACACGGAAATTTGTGTAGTATGAGGTAATTGTTAATAACACATCAATATTTGAATCTAACTTTTATTATTATGATTATTATTTGCATACTTTTTATATATATTTATAAAAATAACGAGTGTAAATGGGCCACTGGCTGCAGCCCATTTATGCGCGTTAAGTTGGAGAGGCCATTGTTGTCATCAAAACTTGTTTGGTATATTGTCTCAAAAAGAAAAACTTGTTTGGTATAGTGCCTAGCGCTGGTTCGATTCCTGTCCAGCCTAATTTTTCCATGTAAGTTTTTGTAACGTACTGACACGCGGGCTCACTAGTCATATAGAGATGTATATATTTTTCTTCCTAAATACTACTTGTTAGTGCAGCTGCGCTATTTGGTTGCAGCGAGCGCACCAGTCTAAGCCGTTTGATCCCAGTTTTTTAATGCAATTGCATTGCTATTAGTCCCCTGCGTTTCAAAAGACGATACCTGACAAAATAGAAAAAGTACCTGGTCGGTTGGTCCCCCCGCGTCTTCACGTTCCCCTCCGCCCCGCTATTCAACAAGATCCCCAGTGTATGCATTTATTTGGTGCTTCAATTTTTTTTAAAATCCGTAACTTTTGACTCGAGCGTCAAAATTCAATTCTGTTTTCGCCATTGTGTTTGTCGCGATGAGTTCTTCAAAACTAGATCCCATATTGGTACGTTTCCGCAAACTTTTTTTAAAGCAACTTTGGATGCTATGCAGGCAACTTTAGTGCTATAAAGAAGCAACTTCTTATTAGTATTTGTAGTATGATTGCATATCAATGAAAATCCCTTGAAATTGACTACCATTACTACCAAGTTAAATACCTTCACCCTTTAAGTTTCCTATCATAACTAGCTTCGTCGTCAAGTTCATAGTATTGTAGGCAACTTAGTTTTCAAGGTGGGTCAACATTATCCTAAGGTGGCTACCATGACTAGCTAGTAGCTTAACATCATCCTTAGTTGCATACAACTTAGTTTGATATATAGGTGACTTTGGACCTAAGTTGCTAACGCTACTGAGCGTGCACTTGTGGGCTAGCCAGGTCACGAGTGTTGATGAGAAGTTGCATAGGGGGTAATGACAAGGTGACGGATTAGACAATTGCCCACAAACCTATGCAAATTCTTAATTTTCGGTCGAGTAATCTGCAAAAATCATTTAAATCTTTAGATATAATGATTAAAAACACACATGAGTTGGCTAGCCAGGTCAAAACTAAACTTCATATGGATATGTTTCTTTGATGTTTTTTCAAAATCAACTGTGACGCTAGATCAGTCAACTTTAGTACTAAATAGAAGCAACTTCACTCCTAAAAACAACTAATTAGCAACAATAAGCAACTAACAAATAATACAAAACAACTTCGAAACAGAGGTGGATAATATCACATCACCTTCGTAAGCACATTTCCTTCGATAAGAGGCAACCTTAGTGCTAAAAGCAGGCAACTTCACTACATTTTGTGTCCTAATTAATTTATGTAACATTCTCCTAACTTCCTCATCGGTACTTCTAAGTTGTCTATTGTTCATGCTCGTATGTCGTCATTGTTTCTAAATGGCCTATAATACTACGATGTCGTCTACCGATGATGCTCTTGTGTCTGCTATTGCTAGTTATGGTAGACAACATGATGGTGAATCTTGGCCACTTCAGAGTGTTTGTAGGCAACTTAGAAAAACAATGATAAACAACTTCATAATATTGTAGGCAACTATTTTTGCAAAGTTAGGCAACTGAGAAGCAATTGTAGGCAACTAATTACCAATAGCAGGCAACTAGGCATCAATATAGGCAGTTTATATCATTTATAGGTAATTAACCATCAACCGTAGGCAACTAAGCATCAACAATAGGCAATTGAGCAGCCATGATATGCAAGTTGGTACAATGTTACCAAACTCACAGATACACATAGTGCAGTGAAGTTGCTTTGTATGTAGAACTATAGATGCCTTATGTTTTGTGTGACATTTCTCGTTTTTACATAAACCAACCTAATAGTCGGTCCAACTAGGCCAAAAAGAAGAAGTTGCTTCCCTATAGCACTATAGTTGCCTCCATTGTATCCAAAGTTGCTCTCAAAAAAAAGTTTCACGAAACCTACTCATATGAGATCTAGTTTTGAAGAACTCGTCGTTAGAAATCTGATGGTGAAAACAGAATTAGATTTCGATACATGAATCAAAAGTTATGACTTTTGCAACTTTTTAAACCCCCAAATAAATGCACGTGGGGACAGGATTTATGCTGATCCAATCGGCACCCATGTGCGCTACGGAATGTTGCCAAACAATTTCCTTTTTAGCGTAGACAGCTTGACACAAGGACATGCACTTACTATATACGGCGGTGCGCTCCAGACAACAAACGAGCGCAGCGGGGCTCCCTAGCCACGTTCATTTTTCTTTAACACAGTACATACGCAAGCGCTCAAATAAACGCGCATACACTCATCCCTATGAACGCATACACGCACACCCTACCCCTATGAGCACATCCAAAAGACTGAGCCGGCATATTATCTTGAAATTTTACGAAGTCACCGTACGCGCCTCGTAGTCGATGGGAACGTCTCCTCCCACTGCAAGTGTATCATCAGAAATCCTAAAATAAATCTAGGATAAATGCGAGCACCAGGACTTGAACCCTGCTGGGCTGGAGATGTATAGTACATTCAAGTAATTCAGTTTTGTAGCTATAAGTGGGTCCCACGTTATGTCAGTGCCACATCGTCCATATACGATGCCACGTCGACATATTTTATATCTACTGATGAGATTAGCACCGTGTTTGCACGTTTATGCTAAGTTTTAGAACTAGTTGGGCGTATTTTTAAATTTAAACACTAAAGTAAACATTCATGGCAACTTGAAGATGCATAGATAAGAAGTTTTCTGAAAAAAAAAAAGTTGAAGCACCAATGATACGTCTAAGAAAGGTCACTGTAGCTTCATAACTTCCTGCTGCAAGTCAGTGGATCCGGTTCCAACAGACGCAAGAGCCGAGTTGCGCTGCGCCACACTTCCTTCCGCACGAGCCAGGCACGTTCCGCTTGCGCGCGGCGCCGGAACGACAAAGGGGTGCCGTGAACGTGATGGCCGCTTCGCTGGCTGCCTCGCTCTCCTTCCCGCCGCGCGGCCACCCGGCCCCCTTCGTCCGGAGCGCCCCGTTGGCGTCGCCGCGGCGAGGCGCGGGCCGCCGCACCCTCCCCGTCCCGGCGCACGCCGGCGGGGACGGCGGCGGCGAGGGGGGCGCGGAGAGGATACTGGACCCGCTCGCCACGCCCTTCCAGGTCCTCGGCCTCGACGCCTTGGCCGGCTACTCCGCCGCGCAGCTCAAGGCCGCCTTCCGCGCTCGGGTAGTGTACTTGCTCCTTGTTGCTCAGTTCGCGCCCTCTCCGAAACAGCTCACTTTACCGAGCTCGTGCAAGGAGGACGTCGTTAGCAGCGACTTGACATTGTGCGTTCTCGTTACAGGTGAAGGAATTTCATCCTGACGTTTGCAAGGACACGGAGAATGCAGATTTAATAATGAGGCGAGTACTGGAGGCCTATGAGGTAATCGTGTTCGCTAGATGCCTGAATACAGCGACCATTACAAAGTAACAGGACCAGGTGTGGCCTTAAGGCCAGAGTTGCTGAACTTGTTGCTTTTGAATTTGTAAGAATACCCTACTAGTTTGTGATCTTTTGTTCATTTCTTGCACTGCAACACATCTTTACAGGAGGGTCTGGTGTACTTGTGTAAACATTGCCACTTTTTTTTTTGAGAAACATAATTTATCGCTAAAAGAATCAGCACCCCTGAAAGAACTCGATGGCGTAATGCAGGGACATATAGTTATTAACAAAAATAGAATTTATGTAGACTTGTATGTATTCAGTTCTGTTTATTTCTTACTTTTCACCCTTCTGCATCTACAATCAAAGTGTTTAAAATCATGTCGTTATCAAATAACTCAACATTATCCTTTAGATGATCATTTCCTTATTTTCACCTTCCGTTTACATGTTGCTATTAGTCACACTGCTTCGTTTCACACAGATGTTATCTGGCAACATGGGAATGATGCTTGAAAGGTAGTAAATTCTTTCATGAGCTTGTATTTTAACATATGATGCAATGCTGATTGGAACATTTGCTTCCTTCCATAGATTGGGTCGCAAGTCATATCAGCTATTTGTCATGACAATCTTGAATATGTTCCAAGTACAGTGGATGAAGCAGTGATTCTAGTGTCCGGGGATATTTATAAGTTAAAATGACCCTATATAGTAAAATTTTGAAACATGTATAGTTGAAGGAATGAATTGTCAAAGGCTGATCAGGAAATGCTACAGTTGTACAGAGGTTGCCTGAGAATAATTTGTGAAAAAGGGAAGGGAATATATGTGGGTTACTAGATGCTAATGAGGTTTAAGGTACATCGACCAGTAAATCTACTCAATACAAACTGGCTGTGTCATGTCGACTTTACAGTCTTTGTAGGCATCTAAATACTACAAGAAACAGTGATTTCTGCAACTCTGCACAAGTTTAAAAATATTCTCAGCAAAAATCAACTCATGTGTATACATTGGAATGTTGTGCAGGAACAATGTTGACCCATTTGATGAACCTGAGTGTGAAGCTCGCGACATATTTGTCAATGAGCTCCTTTGTATTGGCACTGGTACTTATCGCATCATATTGTTTCTCTTCAGTTGGTGTGAAGGATGTGGTTTAGGGCTAACTAAATACAGTGTTTGCATTGGCACTGAGAAACTAAACTTTACTGAAGCAGATCTTTTCTCCGATAACCCTAACTTTACGAGATTTATGTCCTGCTAATTGATCTACTACTACAAGATATGCTGTCTTCAGAATTTAAACAAATACACTGTTGTTTTACTAAGGATCTGTACGCCGTTAATATTGCGTGTATGGGTTGAAGCCACTGAGTTTGGCCGGTTTCCTTGTTTTGGAGTTAACATATATCTTTTCACGGAGGAGCACACTGTAAATGCATGTACAACTTGACATATTTTGGCAGCTTGATCTGATAACTGAGAAAAAAATGATATCTTCTGCAGGATGCCCATATTCTTGTGTTAAAAGGGCACCTCATGCATTTGCATTTGCAGATGACATTGGTACAGCTCGTGCAATATCTCAAGGTAGGTTGAACATTGCCATTTGACTTGATTGGAAACTTCCATAGTATATCATCTGCCAGTGAATTCTTCGCAGACAGCTTGTGCAATACTCCCATCTCAATCCTTTCTGTTTTCTATGAAATGATGTACCCTTTTATTTTTCAGGTAATGGTGACGATTACCCTGTCCAACTTGCTGTTGGGCAGTGTCCGAGAAAGTGCATATACTATGTGACACCTTGCCAACGTACTATTTTGGAGGAAGTTCTTGCTAGGTAAACATTACCATCTGAACTGAGATATCTTCAGGGTTTACTAAAAGTGATATGTACCTACATATCACTTTTACTCCTCTTTCATAGGTTTCCTCTAATTCCACATTTCATCTTATCTACCATTTTCTGTCGATTAGCATGTCAAAAAGAGCAAAAGAGCTTCCTTAGCTCGTCTTGCAAGTGAAACATTGTTATTTTCAGTCGATCACAATTTTCAGCAGAAAACTACAGGCTACCCGAGATATACATCAGTAGTTGCATGTATTCCCTACCCACAAAACCTGTGCTAATCTCTCTTCCCCAATGCGGATGTATGCCACAGCATATTGATGACGCCATGGGACCTCTCTGAAGCAGCAGTTCTGGATTCGCTCACGTCGAAAGCAATGTTTGAGAATAACAGGTACAGGAAGCCCAAAAGAGAAGCAAAATCATCTTCTGACTATGTTGATTGGATGTGATCTGCTCCTGAAGAACAACCAAACACTGGCAGTCCCGACCAGATTGTTTAGTCGTATGCTATGATGAGCATATTGGTGTAGTCTAGTGTGTAGTGTATATATATTGTTGCAGTATAGAGGGCAAAGCAAAAATAATAACCTGAAATTGGCAAAGTATACTGTTTGTTTTGTGTATAGAATGGAACTGGCTGTGCGTGGAAAAAGGCCAGAAATTCATAGTGGGTTTCAAAGTGTTTTTCTGTATAGTAGACAATGGACTTATACCAGAAATTTGGAGTTGTATCTGTACAAAAATACAATGTTAAAAGAAATTCAACAAAAAAAATCATGCATGTTAATGTTTGAGTCTGCTATTCGTATGTAATTTTGCTGGCAAAAACAATAAGTTTTGTGCTCTTTGCAGAAAAAGACAAGTTAGTAAGGAAAAAATGATTTCTTGGAATTGTTTTTAGTTTTTAAAGTATTTTTTTAGATTTTACTGTCCACCCATGTGTAGGTGGATCCAGTTGTAGGTGTTTAGCCTTTCTTTTATTTGTTCCGTATTGTGTACAAATTATCTGAACGGATCATAGTCCTTGTAATTGCATCCAATGAATCCCAGCAGATAAAATAAGTGTGTTAAAAAAAGCAGATAAAAAAATTTGGCATAGCAAAAGGTTTCGAGTAAATTAATGTATGTAAAAATAACAACACATCTTTTTATATGCAAAAAGAACAAAATCAGGAAAATTTTCTAATTTTCAGAACAAACATAGCACTAGAGTCCAAGGGCTAAAAATAATGTCTTCTATATGGTAGCCTAAATTAAGGTATTTTGATGCACACTAAACAGGTTCTCAACATAAGGATCTGAATGAAGTGTCGTCGGTTTAGTTATCCATTTCTAAACAGTAAACACTTCTCAGGAGATCCTGAATTTTATTAGCACCGTTAGTTTTAGGCAACAAGGTGATTATGCCATAGTTCAGTCTTTGAACATCAAGAGATCCCTTAACAACCAAAGAGATGTATAATGCCAGTTTTTACAATCTCCCAACAGTGCCGACATAATTCAATAGGGATATCATCAGGACCAGGAGCCATATTCTCAACATTAAAGGTTTAATGAGATCAAAATTATTAACCTCGTCAAGGAACTCGGAAGCATATCAAAGATCACTGGACAAACTTGTTAGAGTTGTGTCGAATATTATTATACAAGGTAGGTTATAGTTGAACTTGGTTTTGGACCGTGTGTAGACAGGGTAGGAGTTGTGTCCTAATAGTACACTTGTATCCCAGGCCTCTCATATATATCGGGGATAGACACACACGATGTAACCTATGCCAACATAATAGCACAGGGGCGCAAGGGGGAGCCGACGGCGTGTGCCGGCGCCCGGGCGCCGGGGTGCAGTATTGTGACGGTGTCACGGGGAGGAGCGTCCGTAGTCAGGCTTCGGGATGTAGCCATATCGGTGAACCTCATTAACAAATCTCGGTGTCGTGCTCGTGCGACTGCTTAGTCCTCGGATAATCGACGGAGCGTTTCGGATTTATTCTAACAAGTGGTATCATGAGCAGAGGCACGAAGCAGCGCAGGCGTCTGTCCGTAGCAGGTTACCGGATGGATTGGATCGGGAGTTCTCGGCTAGATCGGAGATGGCGGTGGCGGCAGGCCGCGCGGAGTATCCGGTCCAGCGGCTGTAGCGGGGTCGAGGCAGAGGCGATGACGCGTTGGCAGCAGTCTCTCGACGACTCGGATCGGAAGGGCGGCGGTGGCTGCGTAAAGTGCGTGCATCGGACGCCAGACGTGCAGCAGCGGGAGGCAGATCGGATCAGGAGCGCGTGAAAGCGGCAGCGGCGTGACATGCTATAGGGCAGATACTGGTGCGTGCGGGCAGGCAACAGCAGCCCACGCGTGGGCCAGGCAGAGTAGCGGCCCAGCAGGGCGGGGCTGGCTGGTGCGGCGCGAGGCTGGCATAGGCTGCGAGGCCCAGCTTCACCTCGTGGTTGCGCTGCTATTTTCCGGGGCTGTTGTGCTTGGCGTTGAAAGCTAGTACGTGAGAATTGTTTAGAAAAAAAAGGGCTTGCTGATACGTGGAGAAGGTAACTTATGGAAAGACAAGAAGGAATTGTGTAGAGAAGGGATCTAGCGTGGTCAAGTTTTGCACAGATATTTTTTCTTGGGACGCGGCTAGGGAGCGGCCGGATGCTCCCTAGTATTCCCTGACAGCCGGCCATAAAAGGAAGGTTTTGGCCCCCCTGATGAAAAAGGAAACCCACCTGTTCGCACTGTATCACGCGAATTGCATGCCCACCCTCCCCGCAACCCAACTCCCCCTGGTCCCCCATCACGTGACTCCCAGCCGTTCCCTTCTCCTGAGCAAACCAGCCCCGAATCCCCATCTTCTTCTCCCCCAAGCCTCATTCCCAGATCTACAGACCTCGGCTCACCCTGCAATGGCGACATAGGAGGGGTGTCAGTCAAAGGAAATTGACAAAAACTGAAAGAAAATACAAAGCAAGGACGCACAGGGAGATCAGGTTTGCCCAGCTCTTTCATATAATTTGCCTGGGATTTGCTAAAGTACCTACTCCTGTCCCTGTTGATTCTTCCTGCAATTTTTGGATTATTTTGTTCAGGTTTATACAAAAAGACTGCATATACTCATCTAAATTGTGCTAGAACTTCTTTTTCATGAGTGCTAGTAAAAAAAAGAGATCTTTCTGTGGTTATTTTTATCCCAAAAATTACTAGGATTTAGGATCTTCTGTGAGCAAATTCTGTTGATTTTGAGAGCAAATTGTGATGTTATTTCAAGCAACGAAAAACTGTGATTGACAAACAGGGCTAGGATAGCTTTGTTTCATGAAACCTTTTATGTGGTCTCCAACATTAGTGAAACCCCCTGGTCCTGAGCAACTACCTTACTTACTTTAGGCAAAAGCTATGTTCCTTTTAAGCAAATCCTATGGTTTTTAAGGCAAAAAAGAACTCTGCTGGTCTCAAGAGTATAATCTGTAACTACTATTGATCTACTGTGGTTATTTTTATCCCAAGAATTCCTAGAATTTATAAACACATCTTTAAGCAAAATTTTGTTGATTTCGAGAGCAAATTGTGATATTATTTCAAGCAATGAAAAAACTGTGATTGGCAAACAGGGCAAAGATAGCTTTGTTTCATGAAACCTTTTAGGTGGTCTGCAACATTAGTGAAACCCCTTGTTCTGAGAAAGTACCTTACTTACTTTAGACAAAAGCTATGTTCTTTTAAAGCAAATGCTACAGTTTTTAAGGCAAAAAAGAACTCTGTTGGTTTCAAGGAGATAAACTGCTGATACTGTCATCGGCTAAAAAGTGTTGGGGGAGATATTAAAACCCTTCTTATTGGGATTCTTATTTCAAGCAACTACTGTTGGTTATCTGAAGCAACTAACATGATAATTTCAAAAAAAGAACTAACATGATTGTTGTCAACTACTATACTTAAAGCAATATTGTTTTCAGCATCTACTGAATATCCTAAGCAACTCATACGAGATACTGCATATTACTACAACAAGAAAAAAATGAATGAAATAAAAAAAACTGCCCAGTAGTGAATATTACCTTCAAGGAAAAACGGTTGAACATTGTTTCCTACTTTAAACATGGACATGTTATGAATAGTAGGATGCTCCAGTTGCATTCTGAAAAAGTATGTTAGTTTGGAATGACCATACTAACTGCCTAATAATGATTCTGCAAAGAAGGATCATATAGAAACAGAAAGACAAAAGGAAAATAGCAAATGAAAACGGTCTTGTGCATAAAAGATAAATGTTCTGTTCCTCCCAAAACAAAGCAACTGAAAACTTATTTGAACACAAAGAGTGCATCACCCTTGACTACTCCTAAAAAATCGAACATATAACAATCTACTCTCGATATCAGTCATGTTGACACAAGTTTCGCAAAAGATAAAAAGATGCACTTTGATGAAGAAATAATCTTCTCCATGCGCCTTGCTTCACCAAAACCTTGAATCACATGGTGAACTGTTGCTCTCCTGTGAACATTTAGAAAACAAAAGAAATTACATCACGGAAAAAATACGTATGTTGTAAGAAACTACTGTTGATATATTGTGCCCAGATAAATGAAAACATGTGTAGAGAAAGAGCGACTTGTGTTTGGTTTTTCATGCATGTATGTTTACTGGATTTTCTAGCAACGCTCTGGTAAAAAAAGAAAATCGCATCAAGCTGAATGTTGTCTCTTATTAAATTTCTTGCCTACACTCCGTGTGTTGGATGCTTACTTGATTCACCTGACTTGCTTCGTCAACTTGGTGTGTGCAGGGTGGAGATGATTGACCTAAATGAGTTGCCAACAGAATTTGACCCTCAAATGCAAATTCCTAACAGCAGTAATCTTGGAGAACATGCATTCTGCACACAGCACAGCAACCCCCGCGGTGGTGCTTAGTCTCCTAATCCTATGCTTACACAAAATGTTGCAACACCTGTGACGGGCACAGTGGACAGGGCTGAGCACTCCACTGACGCTGGGGGGACAGCAAGAGGTGCAACTGTCCTTGGAGAAGAAGCAACGGATACGGATGCACACACCCTTGATGTCACAGCGACTGCAGATGAAACTGGAGGCACTATTGGAAATGGTTTGGCAGGCTTGGAAGGTGAAAACGATGATGAAGCTTGGTCACAGCCTAAGGTGCCATATGTTGGAATGAGGTTTGACACTATGGAGGGCGCCAAAGAACACTACAACGCATATGCTTTGCAACTTGGGTTTTCTGTCAAGAAGAACACTCCAAGGAAGTCTGTTAAAACTGCTGAGCTGATAAAGCAGCAATTTGTGTGCAATAAGTTTCGCAAACCTAAAGTTGATGATGGAGGAGCAGAAACAATTCCTGCCCTAGACAGATTGTAGAACAAGGTGAAAATATTGATGCAGAGGATGAAATTGTCTTTCTTGATGATGAAAGCAAACTAAAAAGAAAACCAAGAAGCGGAAGCGGGATACAATAGTGCAAACAGGTTGCAGAGCCAAGATGCTGGTGAAGTTATTAGATAGCCGTTGGGAGGTCATTTACTTTGTTGCTGAGCACAACCACCCGTTAGTTGACAAACCATCTTTGACTAAGTACTTGAGATCACACCAAGGGATACCACCAGAAGAAAGGGCTTTCCTCACACATCTCCATAATTGCAACTTGACAACAGGTTTGGTTCCCTCCTAAACTATGACTAGGAAGAATCATGAACTATCCTTGGCTTCATGTGTTAGTTGGTCATACCTTATGCATGTACTTCTTGGTTTCTCTTGATTGTGGAAAATTAACTTTGTTCCAAAGACTGACCTTGGTTTGAGATGCTTACACCCCACCTTGTGTTATTATTAACACCAAAAAAGATGGGAATTTTAGGTTTGTTCCATGATTTGCCTTTGTATGCTCTGTAAGTTGCTCAAACCCTACAAACCTGCTTGCCTGTATTGTTTTTTAAACCCTTAAAATGATGGAAATCTGTTTTCTTCCTACAATTGCCTTGGTTTCTGTGTGAGTTGCTTGCACCCTACTTGTATGCACTATTATATAAAGCCTGAAAAAATGATGGAAATTTGTTTTTTTCGTGTACTTCACCTATCTTGTTGCATGAGTTGCTCATACCCTACCCAACTACTTGCCTGGTTTATTATTCAAAAAGCGGGATTTTGGTTTCCTCCTGGACTTGCCTTGTCCTGCTGTGTAAGTTGCTCAGACCCTAACCAAGTGTTGCCTATAGTACACTTCCTTGTCCCTTGGTTTCAGTGTGTTAGTTATTCATACCTTAGGTGAAAAAAGGTCTATACTTCACTTCAAGACTCCGTTTAAACTTGTATGCCTTTATTTGCTTGCAAATGATGTATTAGTTGGTTGAAGATCTTGTGGTACTGTCCAACTACCTCTACATACAAATGCACTAAACTAACTAGCCACTATGTTTTTGCTTGCAGGTCGTATGATGCACATCATGTCAGATTACTATGGGACGGAGCTGATTGTTCCTTATGGTACTAAGCATATTTCAAACTTGAAGTCAGAATTGAACAAGCATGCCACGAAAGAAGGTGATATGATTGAGACAGTTGCCTACTTTAAAGACCAGCAAAAAGAGGATCCAGATTTCTTTTACAAGATAAAGTATGATGAGGAGGACAGGGTGGAGAATATTTTCTAGGTTGACGGTGCAGCAAGGAAGGCTTATGCAGAGGCATACCACGACTGTATCTCATTTGACACCACGTACATGACTAACATGTATAACATGCCCTTTGCACCATTCATTGGAATTAATCGGCATGGACAATCATTCATGTTGGGATGCGGGTTTGTGAGGCAAGAATTGGCTACAAGCTTTGATTGGTTGTTTGGGACCTTTCTTGAAGCAATGCATGGTCTAGCACCTACTAACATCATAACCGACCAAGACATCGCGATGGCACAGTCAATTAAAAGGATGTTCCCAACAAGTGTCCACCGTTGTTGCTATTGGCATATAATGAAAAAAGCTCAAGAAAAGCTTGGTGCCTTGTTGGGGCGAAACCCTGGATTGTCGGAAGATTCAAATAACTGTATTGACTTCAGCTTGACGCCGGAGGAGTTCGAGGCTGCATGGGTGATACGTCCATTTTGCATCATGCTTTTATATTGATATTTATTGCATTATGGGCTGTTATTACACATTATGTCACAATACTTATGCCTATTCTCTCTTATTTTACAAGGTTTACATGAAGAGGGAGAATGCCGGCAGCTGGAATTCTGGGCTAGAAAAGGAGCAAATATTAGAGACCTATTCTGCACAACTCCAAAAGTCCTGAAACTCGAAGGAAGTTATTTTTGGAAATAATAAAAAATACTGAGCGAAGAAAATACCAGAGGGGGCCCACACCCTAGCCACGAGGGTGGGGGCGTGCCCCCTGCCTCATGGGCCCCCTGGTGGCCCTCCGGTGCCCATCTTCTGCTATATGAAGTCTTTCGTCTGAGGAAAAATAATAAGCAAGCTTTCAGGACGAGACTCCGCCGCCACGAGGCAGAACCTTGGCGGAACCAATCTAGGGCTCCGGCGGAGCTGTTCTGTCGGGGAAACTTCCCTCCGGGAGGGGGAAATCATCGCCATCATCACCACCAACGATCCTCTCATCGGGAGGGGGTCAATCTTCATCAACATCTTCACCAGCACCATCTCCTCTCAAACCCTAGTTCATCCCTTGTATCCAATCTTTGTCTCATAGTCTGGGATTGGTACCTGTAGGTTGCTAGTAGTGTTGATTACTCCTTGTAGTTGATGCTAGTTGGTTTATTTGGTGGAAAATCATATGTTCAGATCCATTATGCACATTAATACCCCTCTGATTATGAACATGAATATGCTTTGTGAGTAGTTACGTTTGTTCCTGAGGACATGGGAGAAGTCTTGCTATTAGTAGTCATGTGAATTTGGTATTCATTCGATATTTTGATGAGATGTATGTTGTCCATCCTCTAGTGGTGTTATGTGAACGTCGACTACATGACACTTCACCATTGTCTGGGCCTAGAGGAAGGCATTGGGAAGTAATAATTAGATGATGGGTTGCTAGAGTGACAGAAGCTTAAACCCTAGTTTATGCGTTGCTTCGTAAGGGGCTGATTTGGATCCATATGTTTCATGCTATGGTTAGGTTCACCTTAATACTTCTTTTGTAGTTGCGGATGCTTGCAATAGGAGTTAATCATAAGTGGGATGCTTGTCCAAGTAAGGACAGCACCCAAGCACCGGTCCACCCACATATCAAATTATCAAAGTACCGAACGGGAATCATATGAACGTGATGAAAACTAGCTTGACGATAATTCCCATGTGTCCTCGGGAGTGTTTTCCTTCATATAAGAAATTGTCCAGGCTTGTCCTTTGCTACAAAAAGGATTGGGCCATCTTGCTGCACTTTATTTACACTTGTTAATCATTACTCGTTACCAATTACCTTATTACAAAACTATCTGTTACCGATAATTTCAGTGCTTGCAGAGAATACCTTGCTGAAAACCGCTTATCATTTCCTTCTGCTCCTCGCTGGGTTCGACACTCTTACTTATCGAAAGGACTACGATAGATCCCCTATACTTGTGGGTCATCAAGACTCTTTCCTGGCGCCGTTGCCGGGGAGTGAAGCGCCTTTGGTAGGTGGAATTTGGTAAGGAAAAATTTATATAGTGTGCTGAAATTTACTGTCACTTGTTACTATGGAAAGTAATCCTTTGAGGGGCTTGTTCGGGGTATCTTCACCTCGACCAGTAGAGCAAAGAGTTTCTCCTCAAACTACTGAACCTACTGAAAATGAAGATGTCTACTTTGAAATTCCTTCGGGAATGATAGAGAAACTGCTAGCTAATCCTTTTGCAGGAGATGGAACATTGCATCCCGATTTACACCTAATCTATGTGGATGAAGTTTGTGGATTATTTAAGCTTGCAGGTATGCCCGATGATGTTATCAAGAAGAGGGTCTTCCCTTTATCTTTGAAGGGAGATGCATTGACATGGTATAGGCTATGTGATGATATGGGATCATGGGACTATAAGCGATTGAAATTGGAATTTCATCAGAAGTTTTATCCTATGCATCTCGTTCATCGTGATCGTAATTATATATATATAATTTTTGGCCTCGCGAAGGAGAAATCATCGCTCAAGCTTGGGGGAGGCTTAAGTCAATGTTATATTCATGCCCCAATCATGAGCTCTCAAGAGAAATGATTATTCAGAATTTTTATGCTCGGCTTTCTGACAACAATCACACCATGCTCGATACTTCTTGTACTGGTTCTTTTATGATGAAGACTATTGAATTCAAATGGGATTTATTGGAAAGAATTAAATGCAACTCTGAAGATTGGGACCTCGACGAAGGTAAGGAGTCAGGTATAACACCTAAGTTTGATTGTGTTAAATCTTTTATGGATACCGATGTTTTCCGTAAATTTAGCACTAAATATGGACTTGACTCTGAGATAGTAGCTTCTTTTTGTGAATCATTTGTGACTCACATTGATCTCCCTAAGGAGAAGTGGTTTAAATATCATCCTCCCATAGAAGTAAAAGTAGTTGAACCTATTAAAGTTGAAGAAAAGACTATCACTTATAATGATCCTATTGTTCCTACTACTTATGTTGAGAAACCACCTTTCCCTGTTAGAATAAAGGATCATGCTAAAGCTTCAACTGTGGTTCGTAAAAGTAATATTGGAACTTATACACCTCCTGAGCAAGTTAAAGTTGAACCTAATATTGCTATTGTTAAATATCTCTTGGCTGATAATATTGAGGGGCATGTTATTTACTTTTCTGAGGAAACGGCTAGAATTGCTAAACCTGGTGCTAAAGATAAACATAGACCTGTGATAGGCATGCCTGTTATTTCTGTTAAAATAGGAGATCATTGTTATCATGGCTTATGTGATATGGGTGCTAGTGCTAGTGCAATACCTATTTCTTTATATCATGAAATTATGCATGATATTGCACCCGCTGAGTTGGAAGATATTGATGTTACCATTAAGCTTGCTACTAGAGATACTATTTCACCGGTTGGGATTGTTAGAGATGTTGAAGTCTTGTGCGGGAAAACTAAATATCCTGCTGATTTTCTTGTTCTTGGTTCCCCACAAGATAGCTTTTGTCCCATTATATTTGGTAGACCCTTCTTGAACACTGTTAATGCTATGATAGACTGCGAAAAGGATGTTGTTACTATTGGTTTGGATGATATGTCTCATGAGTTTAATTTCTCTAAATTTCGTAGACAACCTCGTGATGAGGAATTGCCTAGTAAAGATGAAATTATTGGTCTTGCTTCTATTGCCGTACCTCCTAGTGACCCTTTAGAACAATATTTGCTTGACCATGAAAATGATATGTTTATGAATGAAAGAAGGGAAATAGATGAAGTATTCTTTAAACAAGGCCCCATTCTGAAACACAATTTGCCTGTTGAAATCCTAGGGGATCCTCCTCCACCCAAGGGTGATCCCGTGTTTGAGCTTAAACCGTTACCTAATACTCTTAAATATGCTTACCTTGATGAAAAGAAGATATATTCTGTTATTATTAGTGCTAACCTTTCAGAGCATGAAGAAGAGAAATTATTGAAAACTCTGAAGAAGCACCGTGCTGCTATTGGATATACTCTTGATGATCTTAAGGGCATTAGTCCCACTCTATGTCAACACAAAATAAATTTGGAGAAAGACGCCAAACGACGGCTAAATCCTAAGATGAAAGAAGTGGTAAGAAAGGAAATATTAAAGCTCCTTGAGGCAGGTATAATTTATCCCGTTGCTGATAGTCAGTGGGTAAGTCCTGTCCATTGTGTTCCCAAGAAAGGAGATATTACTGTCGTTCCTAATGATAAAGATGAATTGATCCCGCAAAGAATTATTACAGGTTATAGAATGGTAATTGATTTCCGCAAATTAAATAAAGCTACTAAAAAGGATCATTACCCCTTACCTTTTATTGATAAAATGCTAGAAAGATTATCCAAACATACACATTTTTGCTTTCTAGATGGTTATTCTGGTTTCTCTCAAATACCTGTGTCAGCTGATGATCAAGCAAAGACCACTTTTACTTGCCCTTTTGGTACTTTTGCTTATAGACGTATGCCTTTTGGTTTATGTAATGCACCTGCTACCTTTCAAAGATGCATGATGGCTATATTCTCTGATTTTTGTGAAAAGATTTGTGAGGTTTTCATGGATGATTTCTCCGTTTATGGATCCTGTTTTGATGATTGCTTGAGCAACCTTGATCGAGTTTTGCAGAGATGTGAAGAAACTAATCTTGTCTTGAATTGGGAGAAGTGCCACTTTATGGTTAATGAAGGCATTGTCTTGGGGCATAAAATTTCTGAAAGAGTTATTGAAGTTGATAAAGCTAAAGTTGATGCTATTGAAAAGATGCTGTGTCCTAAGGACATCAAAGGTATAAGAAGTTTCCTTGGTCACGCCAGTTTTTATAGGAGGTTCATTAAGGACTTCTCAAAAATTTCTCGGCCTCTGACCAATCTATTACAAAAAGATATACCTTTTGTCTTTGATGATGATTGTGTAGAAGCATTTGAAATACTTAAGAAAGCATTAATTTCTGCACCTATCGTTCAGCCAACCAATTGGAATTTACCCTTTGAGATTATGTGTGATGCTAGTGATTATGCTGTAGGTGCTGTTCTAGGGCAAAGAGTTGATAAGAAATTAAATGTCATTCAATATGCTAGTAAAACTCTAGACAATGCCCAGAGAAATTATGCTACTACTGAAAAAGAATTCTTAGTAGTTGTATTTGCTTGTGATAAGTTCAGACCTTATATTGTTGACTCTAAAGTAACTATTCACACTGATCATGCTGCTATTAAATATCTTATGGAAAAGAAAGATGCTAAACCTAGACTTATTAGATGGGTTCTCTTGCTACAAGAATTTGACTTGCATATCATTGATAGAAAAGGAGCTGAGAACCCCGTTGCAGACAACTTGTCTAGGTTAGAAAATGTTCTTGATGACCCACTACCTATTGATGATAGCTTTCCTGACGAACAACCGAATGTCATAAATGCTTCTCGTACTGCTCCATGGTATGCTGATTATGCTAATTACATTGCTGCTAAATTTATACCACCTAGTTTCACATACCAGCAAAAGAAAAAGTTTTTCTATGATTTAAGACATTACTTCTGGGATGACCCACATCTTTATAAAGAAGGAGTAGATGGTGTTATTAGGCGTTGTGTACCTGAGCATGAACAGGAACAGATCCTACGCAAGTGTCACTCCAAAGCTTATGGAGGGCACCACGCTGGAGATAGAACTGCACATAAGGTATTGCAATCTGGTTTTTATTGGCCTACTCTCTTCAAGGATGCTCGTAAGTTTGTCTTATCTTGTGATGAATGTCAAAGAATTGGTAATATTAGTAGACGTCAAGAAATGCCTATGAATTATTCACTTGTTATTGAACCATTTGATGTTTGGGGCTTTGATTATATGGGACCTTTTCCTGCCTCTAATGGGTATACACATATTTTAGTTGCTGTTGATTACGTTACTAAGTGGGTAGAAGCTATTCCAACTAGTAGTGCTGATCATAACACCTCTATTAAGATGCTTAAAGAAGTTGTTTTTTCGAGGTTTGGAGTCCCTAGATATTTAATGACTGATGGTGGTTCACATTTTATTCATGGTGTTTTTCGTAAAATTCTTGCTAAGTATGACGTTAATCATAGAATTGCACCTCCTTATCACCCACAATCTAGTGGTCAAGTAGAATTGAGCAATAGAGAGCTCAAATTAATTTTGCAAAAGACTGTTAATAGATCTAGAAAGAATTGGTCCAAGAAACTTGATGATGCATTATGGGCCTATAGAACTGCATATAAAAATCCTATGGGTATGTCCCCGTATAAAATGGTTGATGGAAAAGCATGTCACTTACCTCTCGAACTAGAACATAAGGCATATTGGGATATTAAAGAGCTCAACTATGATTTCAAATTTGCCGGTGAGAAGAGGTTATTTGACATTAGCTCACTTGATGAATGGAGAACCCAAGCCTATGAGAATGCCAAGTTGTTTAAAGAAAAAGTTAAAAGATGGCGTGACAAAAGGATACAAAAACGTGAGTTTAATGTAGGTGATCATGTGTTGCTATACAACTCTCGTTTAAGATTTTTTGCAGGAAAACTTCTCTCTAAATGGGAAGGCCCTTATGTTATCGAGGAGGTCTATCGTTCCGGTGCCATAAAAATCAACAACTTCGAAGGCACAAATCCGAAGGTGGTGAATGGTCAAAGAATTAAACACTATATCTCAGGTAATCCTATAAATGTTGAAACTAATGTTATTGAAACCGTAACCCCGGAGGAATACATAAGGGACACTTTTTGTCGGAGTAAATGGCCACGGGTAGCCTAACCGACTGCCCCTGGTTCTTCTAAAAAATTATCAGGCCTTTGGGCCTCCAAGCACTCCAAGCATTGGACCACCTCCCCTGGCCGGCTACCTCTGAAGCCGACTCACGGAAGGCGGCCCAGCCTCAGCAACCTCCCCCCCCCCGGGATGACCGCGGGGTGGCCGACTCCAGGAAGCCGGCCTCGAGGAAGTGCCGACTCCTAGAAGCCGGCCAAGACCGCAACCACCAAAGCAACGCCACATAACGGCGACAAGACGGGTGTGGCCACAGTGCGGCCCACTACCCCCGAAGCCCGAGGCAGGCATGGCCACAGGAGGCCGTACGGGACGGCCGTCCCCCGTCCGGCTCGGCACTGTAGCCATGCTAGCCTCGACGTCACCCACGGCAGACGCCGGTATGGCCCATGGGCGGCGGGCCCCTTCAGCCAGAGAGAGGTGCGGAGGCGGCCCGGCCTCCCCCAGTCGGCCAAGGGCGTAGCCGGCCCCCAGAAGTCGGCTACCCCCTTCCTCGAAGCATGCGCCACATTAAGGAGACAAGACGAAGTAAGGCTACAGTGAGGGCCCTCGAGGCGGCTCACTGTAGCCACGATTACCTCAACGAAGCCCTCGTCATCAGGGGCGAGGCAACAGTAAGCAGCCGCCGACAAGATCCAAGGCGGTGGGACCGGCCTGTCGACCAAGAGGCCGGCAGCCGGCGGGACCCACTAGTCGACGGGCCCCAACAGCCGGCGGAGAAGCCGGCGAGCGTAGACACTGACGGCTGGGACCAGAGCCCAGCCGGATTACAATTGTACCCCCAGGGGGTAGGCCTATATAAACCCCCCGGGGCACCCATGCAAAGGGTTGGCTTCTGAGCATAGCACACACACCATAGAGAGAGAGAAGCAGGAGCTAGCTTGTTCTTCTTCTCCCTTGAACCCAACAGCTCTAGGAGTGATTGTAGCTACTTTTCCTGATCTAGTGATCATGCGGAGACCCCGCAGAGCAGGACTAGGGGTGTTATCTCCTCGGAGAGCCCCGAACCTGGGTAAGATCCGCCGGCGTGCATGTCTTCGCCTCATCCCGTTTCTAGGCACCGACGACGTCTTATTGGCACCCACAATGATAAGCCACCCGTTGGCATATGTCGCACCTACCACCCGACATTTGGCGCCCACCGTGGGGCCAGGTGCACCGTCGTCCGGAGACCTATTCTGGACGGGAACCCTCTTCCTCCCCCGCGAGCGCAGCCAGCCAGCTGCGCCCGATGGCGTTTGCCTCGACGCGCTGCAAGGCGTCGACGACGCCTGCGCAGCGAGCCGCCTCGCCGATCTGCTCGGCGAGACTCGCATCTCCGACGAGCCTGCGTCCGACGCAGGCACCGACTACCCCGAGAGCCGCCTCGTCAGCCTCCTCGACCAGCTTCACGTCTCCAGCGAGCCTGCTGCGGACATGGAGTCGGTCGGCTCCACCGACCCGATGCTCATCGACTCCGACACCGCGTCGCTTGACGCCTACCCCTCAGACGTGGTGGTCTTTGACGACCCCCTCCCTCAAGCTGACAGCGGCAGCAGCGCTGTCACCAAAGTGCTGGTCATCAGCCACGTCTCCAACTCGGGCGAGAATGCCCGCGATGCTCAGCAAGCGGCGATGCACGACCTCTCCGTCCCCATCCCGGCTGACGCCGACGCCGAGACCCTGGAGGCACGCCGCCTTGCCCTCATCGCGGAGGGCCAGAAGATAGCCTCGATGAGACGCCTCACCGAGGCCCACCAGCGCGAAGTCGACCGCGCCGCCTTCGGCACGCCGCCGCCTAGCGGCCCGAGCCGAGCCGGTTTCGTCCAGAAGCGCGGCGCGGCCGTCGCCAGCATGCTGGGCGCAGATCGCCCCGTCTACGCCACCCCGCTCGAGAATCTGCGAGCCGCTCAGGCGACTGCAGAAGAGCTCAATGGGCTGGGAGCCGATGAGCTCCCCTACATGACGAGACGGATCCAACAGCTGCTCGACGCGGCTGCAGAACGGCACGAAGCCGGCGCCCGTGCTGATAGTCATCCCCCGCGCCGGGAGCACGCCGCGACGTCCCGCTCGCCGACTGCAAGCGGTGCGCTCCAGAAGAAAGACAAGGAGCTGGCTGCCAGCCGCAGCCGGCCTCGCATCACCATCGAGCGCGACGCGGATGGCCGCCCTCGAGCTGTAGAGCACCAAGGAAATATGCCTCCTCCCCCGCCTCGAAGAGAAAGACGCCTCACTCCGCCGCCTATTACACACCCGACCCTTGGCGACCGACTCGGCCGCCGAGAAGGAGTCGGCGAGAACGACGCCCGCCACAGGATCGACCCCCTTGCTCGATCCTTGGTGTTAGAAGAAGAAGACGATGTCGGCCCGCCATGCTTTGGCCCCCGCATCCGCGACGAGCCCTTCCCCAAAGGGTTCTCGCTCCCCAGAGACACGCCCAAGTACAACGGCTCAGTGAAGCCAGAAGATTGGCTCATCGACTACTCCACGGCCGTCAGCATAGCCAACGGCAATCGGCGCGTCGCTGTGAAGTACGTCCCCCTCATGCTGCAAGGCATGGCGCGCACATGGCTCAACAGCCTCAAGCCCTACAGCATCAACAGTTGGCTGTACTTCACAGAAGTCTTCGTCCGCAACTTCACCAACACCTACAAGCGGCCTCCCAAGCCTCGCCAGCTCTCCCTCTGCGTCCAAGGGCCCAACGAGTCGACCCGCGACTACCTCACGCGGTGGGCCGAGCTCCGCAACTCCTGCGAGGGAGTGCATGAGGTCCAGGCCATCGAGTACTTCACCGCCGGGTGCCGAGAGGGCACCCTCCTCAAGCACCGACTCCTCTGCGACGAGCCGGCTACCCTCGACGAGTTGCTGGTCATCGCTGACAAGTACGCCACGGTCGACTCCTCGATGAAGACCGAGCTCCGAGTAGACGCCTCGGGAAAGGTGATTGCTCCAGCTCCCAAGACGCCGGCCGGCGACCCTAATCGGCGCCCCTACCAGAACGATCAGAAGCGCAAGGCCCCCATGCCGACTTCCACCAGTCGGCAGGTGGCCACCGTTGAAGATGAGCAGCCCGAAGAACGGCCCGCTCCCAAGAAGAAGGGTGGCAGGCCGGCTTGGCAGCCGGCTTTCTCCTACGAGCAGGCTCTTGACGCCCCCTGCAAATTCCACAGCGGCGCGAAGCCGTCCAACCACACAACCAGAAAATGCCACTGGCTCACGCGAATCACCAAGGGCGAGGGGATGTTGCCGCCTCCGCCTCCCGGCCCGCCGCCTCCAGCCCCCCAGCAGCCGGCGGCTCGGCCGGCAGTCGGCGCCATCCAAGACGAATTCCCTGAAGAGCACGCCGCATCACCAGTGAAGCCGACGACAAGCGCAGTCGACGCCGACAGCATCAAGAAGTTAACGCAGTCGCCTCTAGCACCCCCGAGTTCATGCACTGGTCAGAGAAGCCAATCAGCTGGAGCCAGGCCGACCACCCAGAGGTGATGCCCTCTCCTGGCTCCTATGCAATGGTCTTGGATGTCACCCTCGCGACGGAGAGGCGAGCTGCCCGATTCTCCCACGTCCTGATAGATGGCGGAAGCAGTATCAACATACTGTACCGCGATACCATGGAGAAGCTGAACATCAAAGCAAAGCAGCTTATGCCGAGCCGCACCGTCTTCCATGGTATCGTCCCCGGCTTGTCTTGCTCCCCAATCGGCAAGATTAAAATGGATGTTCTCTTCGGAGACAAAGATCATTTTCGCCGAGAAGCAATCTGGTTCGAGGTAGTGGATTTGGAGAGCCCCTATCATGCTCTGCTTGGCCGACCCGCTCTGGCCAAGTTCATGGCTGTACCCCACTACGCCTACCTGAAGATGAAGATGCCGAGCTCGAAGGGGATCATCACGGTAGCCGGCGACTACAAGAAGTCCATCAAGTGTGCCATGGCCAGCAGCCGGCTGGCCGAGTCCCTCATGGTGGCAGAAGAGAAGAAGATGCTGGAGCGGGTTGTGGCCATGGCCGGCAAGCAGCCGGCCCTGTCCCCCAACCCCAAAGATTGTGATGTGCAGGGCTCCTTCCAGCCTGCCAAAGAGACGAAGAAGATACCTCTGGACCCGGAGAACCCGGAGAGGTTCGCTGTCATTGGGGCGAACTTGGAAAGTAAATAGGAAGGCGAGCTCGTCGACTTCCTCCGTGAGAATCGAGACATTTTTGCATGGTCCCCAAAGGACATGCCGGGTGTCCCGAAGGATTTTGCCGAGCACAAATTACATGTCCGCGCCAACGCGAAGCCGGTCAAGCAACCCCTCCGCCGACTGTCAGAAGAGAAGCGAAGAATCGTGGGAGAAGAGATAGCCCGGCTCCTTGCCGCTGGCTTTATCATGGAAGTATTCTTTCCAGAATGGCTTGCCAACCCAGTTCTGGTTCTGAAGAAGACTAACAAGTGGCGTATGTGTATAGACTACACCAGCCTGAACAAGGCCTGCCCAAAGGATCCGTTTGCTCTGCCACGGATCGACCAAGTGATAGACTCCACAGCCGGATGCGAGCTGTTGAGTTTTTTGGATGCCTACTCAGGGTACCATCAGATCAAGTTGGACCCAGCTGACCGCATGAAGACTGCCTTCATCACACCCTTTGGAGCTTTCTGCTACCTGACTATGACATTCGGCTTGAGGAATGCCGGTGCCACTTTTCAGCGTTGCATGCAGAAATGCCTCTTGAAACAACTCGGCAGAAATGCCCATGTCTATGTAGACGACATTGTGGTGAAGACAGAGAAGCGCGACACCTTGCTGGAAGACCTGAAAGAAACATTCGCCAACTTGCGCCGATTCCAAATCAAGCTCAACCCCGAGAAGTGCGTGTTCGGAGTGCCAGCCGGCCAGCTGCTAGGCTTCCTGGTCTCCGAACGCGGCATCGAATGCAACCCCGTCAAGATCAAGGCCATCGAGAGGATGGAGATTCCCACCAAACTGCGAGATGTGCAGAAGTTCACCGGCTGCTTAGCCTCCCTGAATCGTTTTATCAGCCGACTAGGAGAGAAGGCTCTCCCCCTGTACCGACTCATGAAGAAGTCCACTCACTTCGAGTGGAACGACCAAGCCGACCAAGCCTTCCATGAGTTGAAGAAAATGCTGACCACTCCGCCTGTCCTGGCAGCGCCGACTGAAAAGGAGCCCATGCTCCTCTACATCGCCGCGACTAGCCGAGTCGCCAGTACTGTTGTTGTGGTCCAGCGCCCGGAAGAATGCCGAGCCCAGCTAGTCCAGAGGCCGGTGTACTATCTCAGCGAAATGCTATCCAGCTCAAAGCAAAACTACCCGCACTACCAGAAGATGTGCTATGGGGTGTACTTCGCTGCCAAGAAACTGAAGCCCTATTTCCAAGAGCACCCCATCACGGTCGTGTGCACCGCCCCGCTCGCCGAGATCATAGGCAGCCGGGATGCATCCGGCCGGGTGGCTAAATGGGCCATCGCACTGGCGCCCTACACGATCTTCTACCAACCCCGCACCGCCATCAAGTCCCAAGCATTGGCCGACTTCCTCGTCGACTGGGCCGAGACCCAGTACCTACCGCCGGCTCCCGACTCCACCCATTGGCGGATGCACTTTAACAGGTCCAAGATGCGCACCGGCTTGGGAGCCGGCATCGTCCTCACCTCTCCCAAAGGCGACAAGCTCAAGTACACACTGCAGATCCACTTCGCCGCCTCCAACAACGTGGCCGAGTACGAGGCGCTCGTACATGGGCTCCGGCTAGCCAAAGAGCTCAGCATACGCCGGATCCTGTGTTACGGCGACTCAGACTTGGTGGTCCAGCAGTCGTCTGGTGACTGGGACGCCAAGGACGCGAACATGGCGAGCTATCGATTCCTCGTCCAGCAGATCAGCGGATACTTTGAAGGGTGCGAGTTCCTTCACGTGCCAAGGGCCGACAACGACCAAGTAGATGCCCTAGCATGGATCGGCTCCACCCGACAAGCCATACCGATTGGCGTCTCCCTCCAGCGCCTCCTCAAGCCGTCCATCAAACCATCTCCAGAGTCGGACTCTATCTTCGTACCGCCTGCGCCAGATGCAGCGGGATCCGACTGGAGAAACCCCGCAGGCGGCACGAGGACTTCGACAACTGGCCTGGGGACTGCCGTAGTTGCACTCGGCCCGGAGACTTCAGAACCCGGCCCGGGGACTGCAGCAGTCGGCCCGGGGACTGCAACGACACAAGAAGCGGTGGCCGACTCCAATTCCACGCCACCCAACCCACCCATCCGAGTCATGGTGGCTACACTAACAGAAGAAGAAGTCACAGCTCCGTCATGGGCCCAGCCCATCCTCAAGTTCCTAGTCAGCAGAGAGCTGCCGACTGATGAGATCTCAGCAAGACTAGTGCAACGACGAGCCATAGCATATGCAATAATCAACAAAGAGCTTGTGAAGCGCAGCGTCACGTGAGTCTTCCAGCGTTGTGTCGAGCCAGAAAAAGGAGTGGCAATCCTCAAGGACATCCACCAAGGCGAATGCGGCCATCACGCAGCCTCAAGATCACTTGTGGCCAAGGCTTTCCGCCATGGTTTCTTCTGGCCGACTGCCTTGGAGGATGCTAAAGAAATAGTCAAGAGCTGCAGAGGATGCCAAGTTTTTAGTTCCAAGCAACACCTGCCGGCTTCTGCCCTCAAGACCATTCCCCTCACCTGGCCTTTTGCTGTCTGGGGACTGGACATGGTGGGCCCTTTCAAGACAGCCCGCGGCGGCTTGACGCATCTACTTGTCGCTGTGGACAAGTTCACAAAGTGGATCGAAGCAAAGCCGATTAAGAAGCTGAACGGGCCGACTGCCGTGACATTCATCACTGACATCACTACTCGGTATGGCGTGCCGCACAGCATCATCACCGACAACGGCACGAACTTCGCCAAAGGAGCACCGGCACGTTTCTGCGCGACGCAGGGCATCCGACTGGACTTAGCGTCCGTTGCCCACCCGCAGTCAAACGGCCAGGTCGAGCGAGCAAATGGACTCATCCTCTCCGGCATCAAGCCCCGACTGGTTGTACCACTGGAGCGATCGGCCGGCTGCTGGCTCGATGAGCTGCCGGCTGTCCTTTGGAGTCTGCGCACTACACCCAACAAGTCAACCGGCTTTACTCCATTTTTCCTCGTGTACGGTGCCGAGGCTGTCATCCCAACAGACATCGAGTTCGACTCGCCTCGGATCACCATGTACACGGAGGAGGAGGCCAAGGAAGCAAGAGAAGACGGCGTCGACCTACTGGAAGAAGGCCGGCTGTTAGCACTCAGTCGGTCCGCCATCTACCAGCAAGGGCTGCGCCGCTACTACAACTGCAAGGTCAAGCCAAGATCCTTCCAAGAGGGCGACCTTGTGCTCCTGCTGATCCAGCGAATAGCCGGCTAGCACAAGCTCTCGGCCCCTTGGGAAGGACCCTTCGTCGTCAGCAAGGCACTCGGCAACGACTCCTACTACTTGATCGACACACAAAAACCAAGAGCATGAAAGAGAGATGACTCCGGCAAGGAGTCGGAGCGACCATGGAACGCGAACCTCCTGAGAAGATTTTACAGTTGAAAGCAGTATGTATCATGCTACCCTTTTGTATTAAGCACGAACCAACAGGCCCCCCGAACAATACTCGGGGACTGCCTTTATCTATCTATGAATGACGAGTGTCATATCCATGAATGTATTATTACATTTGAGTTCTTGTCTGGCACCGGGTTCGACTAGTCGGCCCGGGGACTGGCCGCTTTGAGCTATATTAAAAGTTCTACCTGAAGTCAGACAAGTAGTGTGCCGGCTCGCGAGTCCTCTCTTGTTGAAAGTCGCAGCTCGAAGAACCGACTGTCCGACTAGCAAGAGGCAAGGAAGAAAGGATGCCCACATGAAAAACGGCTAAGGAACAACGAACTCATATGGCAAAAAGACGGCCTCCAAACACGCCTGCCGGCTATCAGAACAGCCGGCTGGCCGGCTTCCTAAACACTTAGCTTTAGTCCAGCAAAGCTAGAGTACTTCCCCCCCAATTGGCCAAGCACTCCTCCAGCTACAGATTGCAGAGCAACTGTCTGACTGGGGAGGCGGCAACCAAGGGAGGGCGGCAAAGGAAACAGCAGAAGGACAAAAAGCAAAGTACGAGGAAAAAGCCAAATGCATGCATAAGTTATATATACATATAAAGCCCCCAACAGGCCGGCAATCAACATGGTTCGAATACACCCCCAGTGGGTGGAATTGTGCAGACTTAACAGAGTATTGTTCCGAAAGTAACAGGACAGACAAACAAAAGACGGCAGACTAGACCAGGGCGCCGTGCGGGAGCCGAGCTGGTCGGTGAAGACGGCCTCGCCGGCTGAAGGAGTGGCCGCCTAGCGGGTCTCGGCTTGGTCACCACCAGTGGCAGGCGAAGCACTCGCGCGCGATGTGGTGCTGGAGGCGCGGTCAAGCTGAGGCTGGTCGGCTGCTCCACCAGCCGGCTCGGCGTCTTCACCCTCCTCCTCCTCCTCTTCACCCGCGTCGCTGGAGTCGATCTCCTCCGCCGAGTCTTCACCGTCTGCCGGGTTCAGCCCGAACCACTCCTCCGGCTGGGCGACACCGTTGTCATCTACCTCGGGGGCGAAGACGCTGGTGTCGGTGTAGTCGGCGATCGCCGAAGCCCGCCGGATGATAGCCGGCCGCGCCGGCTCCAGCTGCGTGTCGGCTTGCTGCCGCCAGGTAGCCAGCTGATCCAGGCTCAGGCCGGGATACCAGGCCTTGACGAACTCCAGCGGCCGCCTGGCGCCGGACCGAGCCACCGAGGCCTTCCAGGCTTCAAAGCGGCCGACTGCCACCTCCAGCCAATCGGCGGTCCGACTGGGGGTGCGAGGAACCACTTGGCCGGGCCAGAGGGTGGCCAACACTTGCGCCCCGGCACGCTGAAGTCGGCGGAGCAGTCGGTGAGCCGGCTGGATGCGGGCCTGGATCGCCAAGAGCTGCTCCTCCAGCGAACGGCCGGCGGTTGGCGAAATCTCGAAGCCAGCCTGCCTCCGCGCCTGGCGGCGGGCCTCGATGACCTGGTTGGCGGTGTTAGAATAGCCAGGGAAATACTCTGTGCAAGAAAGAAGAAGAAAAAAAGAGAAGAACACCAAGTCAGAAAATGAGCAAAAACGGCAGACGGTAAGAAAGGACGAAGAAGTAGGCGGCTTACCGACAACCAGATCTTCGATCTGACCATAGCCAGAGATCAGAGTTTGCCTGACTTCAGCCCAGCCAGCCGCCTCCGTCTCGTACTCGGCCTGGAGGGCGGCTTCGCGGTCCTGCACCGCCTTCAGAGCCGCCTTGTGGCCTTCCTCCTAGTCGGCCAACTTCTTGGCCAGGCGGTCGCGTTCCTGCACCAAGGCGGCGAGCTCGGCATCCGTGGCACGAAGGGCAGTCTGAGACTCTCCCAGCTGTGCGCTCAGACCGGCGTTGGCCGCTGCAGAGACGGCAGAAAAAGAAAGAACAGTAAGAGGAAGTCGTCAAGGAAGATCCGACCCGACTGCTCAGCAGTCGGCCCGAATCTCGGGGACTACACGCAGTGGGTGCGCTGACGCGCCCCCACATGAGATAAAGAACAAAGCACGTACCTCGGCTCTCAGTAAGGTCGGCGGTCTTCTGGGTCAGCTCCCGAGCCTGGGAGTTGAAGGCGGCCGCACGAAGATTGTGGTAGTCCTGCAAGATAGACAGAAGATCGAAGTAAGAACAAGAATAGCAAAGCCAAATCCACTAAGAAGTTCCAAGCCGCCTGCTCAGCAGCCGACTCGGAACTCGGGGACTACACCCAGTGGGTGCGCTGACGCGCCCCCACGGAAGAAATCAAGATCAAGAAGAAGCAAGATGGGAAGACTAACCCGGATGGCCGCCCGCGTCGCAAGGAACTCGTCGGTGAACTGCCTCAGCGCCGTCGCTTGGGCCTGGAGCCGGGTCCGGACGTCCTGCGCGGCCACGTTCATCACGGCCGTCCCTCCGCCTGGCGTCCACCCCGAGGTAGCACTGGCCACCTCCACATCCTGGGCCGACGAGCTGGAGCCCACGGTCGGCTGCGGCTCCGACGTGGCCTTCTGTGGCTCCGACGCAACCTTCCCCGCACGACGGCTCGGCGGCATCCGGACCGCCATCTCAGTCCTCGCGGCCGGCTCGCCCCCCACCGACTGCGCAGGCGGCAGATCAGGCCGGCCGCCTTGAGCCGCCCCAGTTGGCGGGGTCGGCACCGGCGCCCTCTCCAGGACGACGACGTCGTCGTCCCTCTCCAGCCCTGGCTGGTCGCCGCTGGCTCCTTCTGGCGAGGGCTCCATGGCCCCAGGCGCTATGACGCGCTGCGGGGTGACCATCAAGACTTCCTCCGCCGCCGCCGCAGCTGCAGCCTCCGCTTGGGCTTTCGCTGCGGCGTCGGCGAGCGCCTTCGCCGCCTCCTCCTCCTGCGCCGCCTGGGCGGCGGCCGCCTTCCGTGCCTACGCCTCTCGCGCCTCCCGTTCCTCCCGTGCCTCCCACGCGTTCCGCTCTGTCGCTTCCTGAAGGTCGGCACGGGGGTCCACGCGGCGAGTGGTGCTCCCAGACCCCCTCGGCGACTCGACGACGGAGGCGGCAGCCGCCCGCTCAAGCGACAACGGAGCTCTGGTTGTTTGGAGAAAAAGACAAGGGTTCAGGAACCACTAGAGAAAAAAAAGAAAAAAGAGTATACAAAAGAATTCGAACTTACGCCGACACGGTCTGTGGTTGCTTCACCGTCTTGCAGAAGCGAGCCGCCTTCGCGGCCGCCTCCTCCCGCCTGGTCGCTGCCGCCCCGCCCTGGGTTTCTTCGTCCGACCGCTAAACAAACCCTGGGCGGCGCGACGCTTTTGCCCTCCGCCCCGAGCAGGCGGTGCAGCGGAGGAACCCGCGCCACGTCCAGACGCCGGCCGGCGGCGCGGGACGACTTCGGCCTCATCGTCGTCCGGCCAGTCGTCGAAGGTGACTCCATGCCCGGAGCCGCCTGCTTCGCCGCCGGCTTGGCCACCACCCGGCTCGATGTTGTCGTCCATAGCGGCCGCCCCAAGTCGGGGTCCTCCAGATCGTGCTCCGTCCGGTCGGGGACGAATCGACGCTCCGCGTCTGACCCGCCGGCAGGCCGAAGAAGAGGGCTCTCTCGAAAACAAGCCGACTAAGTTAGAGTCGGCCAAGAGGAACTCGACAACAAAGTTAAGAGAAAAAGAAGAGACAAGGAGAGCATACCGTGGGCGGTGGATTGGCTCGGCTGTATGGCTCCTTGCCGAACTGCCACTCTTCGGAGAGTTTGCAGTTCGCGAGGTAGTTCACCATATAGGCAATCTCCTCGTGCGGCATGTCCTTGGTGCACATCCGGCTCGGATCGAGCTGGCCGCTCATCTGACAGATCAGATGAGGACGGCTCTGGAGCGGAAGTACCCGGCGCGTGACGAAGGCGGCCAGCAGGTCGGGCCCCGTCAAGCCCTCCGACTGGGTCATCGCTCGCACTCGGGCGACGGCTGCGGACCCGGCCGGCGTCAGAGTCACGGCCCGGAAGGACCACTGGGGCCGCCTGCCCGCCGGTGGGCCGGCTACGTAAGCCGGCAGGTTGATGTAGTCGCCCCGTGGGGCGATGTTCCGCACGTAGAAGTACGACTTTTGCCACTTCTTCACCGACTGGATCAGCGTGATGACAGGGAAGGGGTTGTCGGCGACCGACCTCCGCGACGCGATGAAGGTGCCAGTCTGAGCCGGCACGCCCTGCATGCGCGTGCCCAGCTTGGACTGGAAGAACTCCCCCCAGAGCTTGAGGGTAGGGAGGACGCCGAGGTAGCCTTCGCATAGGGTGACGAAGGCAGACAGCAGCACCACCGCGTTTGGGGTGAGGTGGTGCGGCTGGAGCTGGTAGAAATCGAGCCAGGAGCGGAAGAAGGCGCTCACGGGCAGGCCGATGCCGCGCAAGAAATGCGAGCGGAAGACCACCCGCTCGCCCTCCCGCGGCTCCGGCGTAATTTCCTTCGCCGGCGCGAGACGGACCTCCACCTTGTCTGCGCCGGGCAGCCGCCGCGTCTTGCGGAGGAACTCGACGTGATCCTCGTGGACGTTGGAGCCGTCCCAATCCCCGCCATACTGCTCCGTGGCGGGAGGCATGGCGAAAACGAGCGCGGCGGCAGAGGAACGTGTGGTGGAAGAGCGCGGCGGCGAGGCGCTGTCGCAAGAAACGGCAAGAGAAAGGAGATGGTGGAAGGAGGAGGAGCGTGCGAGAGCCTGCCGCTCTCCCTCTCCCCCTACTTATAGCCTCGCGAGGTGAGGCCGGGGAGGCCGGACGTGGGGGGAGACGTGGGATTAACTGCACCCACTCCCTCCACGCCTCGCGATTATTACGCCCTAAAGGCGAGCCGAAACTGCCGCAAGGAGACGTGCGGGCGGTTTCGGGCTGCAGAGAATCCGCGCCTGGGCCCGGGCGTGGACGTGGCGGGCCCCCGCCCTGCGGCGACGTCCCGTCGCGCGCGTGGGCTGGCAGGCTTTTTGGCCGAGAGAGGCCACGTGGTTCGCAGGCGGCAAGTGGCTGGCCCGCGGCCCGGTGCACGCACTGGCGAGCTCCCGTCCTCCGACTCCGGAGTTTTTCGACCAAGGCGGCGCACCTAACCAAAGCCGGCTCCCAGCTGCCGACTTGTCAAGATAGGAAGCTGATCGAGCTTCTCAACTCCTACCCAACCTCGAAGCCCAATCAGCTTCGGGGACTACTGTCTGAGTAAATGGCCACGGGTAGCCTAACCGACTGCCCCTGGTTCTTCTAAAAAATTATCAGGCCTTTGGGCCTCCAAGCACTCCAAGCATTGGACCACCTCCCCTGGCCGGCTACCTCTGAAGTCGACTCACGGAAGGCGGCCCAGCCTCAGCAACCTCCCCCCCGGGATGACCGCGGGGTGGCCGACTCCAGGAAGCCGGCCTCAAGGAAGCCGACTCCTAGAAGCCGGCCAAGACCGCAACCACCAAAGCAATGCCACATAACAGCGACAAGACGGGTGTGGCCACAGTGCGGCCCACTACCCCCGAAGCCCGAGGCAGGCATGGCCACAGGAGGCCGTACGGGACGGCCGTCCCCCGTCCGGCTCGGCACTGTAGCCATGCTAGCCTCGACGTCACCCATGGCAGACGTCGGTATGGCCCATGGGCGGCGGGCCCCTTCAGCCAGAGAGAGGTGCGGAGGCGGCCCGGCCTCCCCCAGTCGGCCAAGGGCGTAGCCGGCCCCCAGAAGTCGGCTACCCCCTTCCTCGAAGCATGCGCCACATTAAGGAGACAAGACGAGGTAAGGCTACAGTGAGGGCCCTCGAGGCGGCCCACTGTAGCCACGATTACCTCAACGAAGCCCTCGTCATCAGGGGCGAGGCAACAGTAAGCAGCCGCCGACAAGATCCAAGGCGGTGGGACCGGCCTGTCGACCAAGAGGCCGGCAGCCGGCGGGACCCACTAGTCGACGGGCCCCAACAGCCGGCGGAGAAGCCGGCGAGCGTAGACACTGACGGCTGGGACCAGAGCCCAGCCGGATTACAATTGTACCCCCGGGGGGTAGGCCTATATAAACCCCCCGGGGCACCCATGCAAAGGGTTGGCTTCTGAGCATAGCACACACACCATAGAGAGAGAGAGAAGCAGGAGCTAGCCTTGTTCTTCTTCTCCCTTGAACCCAACAGCTCTAGGAGCGATTGTAGCTACTTTTCCTGATCTAGTGATCATGCGGAGACCCCGCAGAGCAGGACTAGGGGTGTTATCTCCTCGGAGAGCCCCGAACCTGGGTAAGATCCGCCGGCGTGCATGTCTTCGCCTCATCCCGTTTCCAGGCACCGACGACGTCTTATTGGCACCCACAATGATAAGCCACCCATTGGCATATGTCGCACCTACCACCCGACACTTTTCAGAACGTTTCAGACCCCGAGAAGGAATAGGTACATGTCGGGTGGTAGGTGCGACATATGCCAACGGGTGGCTTATCATTGTGGGGGCCAGTAAGACATCGCCGGTCCCTGGAAACGGGATGAGGCGAAGACATGCACGCCGGCGAATCTTACCTAGGTTCGGGGCTCTCCATGGAGATAACACCCCTAGTCCTGCTCTGCGGGGTCACTGCATGATCACTAGATCAACACAAGTAGCTACAAGTGCTCCTTGAGCTGTTTGGCTAGAGGAGGAAGAAAGGCAAGGCTAGCTCTCCTCTTCCCTCTACGTGGTGGCTAAAACTATCTTCGAGATCAACGCTTTGCATGGTTGCCCCGGGGGGTTTATATAGGCCTACCCCCCAGGGGTACAATGGTAATCCGGCTGGGTGCGGGTCCCAGCCATCAGTGTCTGTGCTCGCCGGCTTCTCCGCCGGCCGTTGGGGCCCGCCGACTGGTGAGTCCCGCCGGCCTCTTGGCCGACAGGCCGGCCCCACCGCCTGGGGGCCTTGTCGGCGGCTGGTACTATTGCCTCGCCCTGATGACGAGGGCTTTGTTGAGGTAAGCGTGGCTACAGTGCCGCCGCCTGGCGGGCTCTCACTGTAGCCTCACCTCGTCTTGTCTCCTTAATGATGCACATACTTCGAGGGAGGGAGATAGCCGGCTATTGGGAGCCGGCTATGCCGCAGGCCGACTAGGGGAGGCCGGGCCGCCTTCGAGCGTCCCTCTGGCTGAAGGGACCCGCCGCGCGCGGGCCGTACTGGCGCCTGTCATGGGTGATGTTGCGGTCAACATGGCTACAGTGCCGCGCCGGACGGGGGATGGCTGACCCGTACGACGCGCTGTGGCCATGCATGCTCTGGGATTCGGGGGTGGCAGGCTGTACTACGGGCACGCCCCGTCTTATGACCGTTATGTGGGTGCAGCCCTGGTGGGTGCAGTCTTGGCCGGCTTCTGGGAGTCGGCCTTCTTCATGGTCAGCTTCTGGGAGTCAGTCCTCTTGGGGCCGGCTTCCTGGTGTCGGCCATCTCGTAACTCTCTTCGGGAAGGTTTTTGAGGCCGGGTCGCCTTCTAGTAGTCGGCCTTGGTGATAGCCGGCCAGAGGAAGGCGGCCCCGTGCTCTGGATGCTTGAAGGCTCGATTGGCCTGGTAATTTCTCGAAGAGCCAGGGGGAGTCGGTTAGGCTACCCGTGGCCATTTACTCTGACAGTAGTCCCTGAAGCTGGTTGGGCTTCGAGGCTGAGAGGAGGTCGAGAAGCTCGATCAGCTTCTTATCTTGACGAGCCAGCAGCTAGGAGCTGGCTTCGGTTGGGTGCGCCGTCTTGGCGAAATTTTTGAAGTCTGAAGGCGGGAGCCAGCCGGTGCGCTCGCCGGGCTGTCGGCTGGCCGCTCGCCTTCCGCGCGCCACGTGGCACCTTCCGGCTGAAAAAAGCCTGCCAACCCACGTGCGCGACGGGACGTCGCCGTAGGCCGGGGCGCACCACTTCCACGCCTAGGCCCAGGCGCCGATTTTCTGTGGCCCAAAGCGGGCCGCTCGCCTTCCGACGGCAGTTTCTGCATGTCGTTAGGGCGCTATAATCGCGGGACATGGGGGAGTGGGCGCAGTTAATCCCACGTTCCCCCCACGCCTCGCCTCCTCGGCTTCGCCGCACGAGGCTATAAGTAGGGGGAGGAGGGGGAGCGGCAGACGCTCGCACGCTCATCCTCTCTCCGCCATCTTCTTCCTCCTTCCCATCGCAGCAGCCTCTTGGCGCCGCGCCGTCCCACCAATCTTCGTACTACCCCGCAACCTCGCCACCGCGGGGCCATGGTTTCTCCGCCGCCGCACCCTTTCTCGTCAGCTTCTTGCCATCATGCAGTACGGCGGAGACTGGGCCGGCTCGAACGTCCACACAGACCACATCGACTTCCTCCGCAAGACGCGGCGGTTGCCCGGCAAGGACCAGGTGCAGGTCCGTCTCGCGCCGGAGAAGGAGATCACGCCGGCGCCGGAGGAAGGCGAGCGGGTAATCTTTCGCTCGCACTTCCTGCGCGGCCTCGGTCTGCCCGCGAGCGCCTTCTTCCACTCCTTCCTCGACTTTTATCAGCTCCAGCCGCACCACCTCACTCCAAACACGGTGGTGCTGCTGTCCGCCTTCGTCACTTTGTGCGAGGGCTTTCTTGGCGTTCTTCCCACCCTCGAGCTCTGGGGGGAATTCTTCCAATCCAAGCTCGGCACCCGCATGCAGGGCGTGTCGGCTCAGAGCGGCGCCTTCATCGCGAAGCGGAGACCGGCAGTCGACAACCCCTTCCCTGTCATCACGCTAATCTAGTCGGTGAAGCGCTGGCAGAAATCGTACTTCTACGTGAAGAACGTCGCCCCACAAGGCGACTACGTCAACTTGCCGGCTTACATAACTGGCCCGCCGGCTGGGAGGCGGCCCCAGTGGTCCTATCGGGCCAGGACGCTGTCGCCGGCTAGAGCCGCCGCCGTCGCCCGACTCCGGGTAATGATCCAGTTGGAGGGCTTGACTGGGTCCGACCTGCTGGCCGCCTTCTGTGACACCCAAAATTTTATTTGACTTGAGGGAGGTGATTTAATTTTTTTCAAAAGAACCCTCCCTTTCAAAATATTTTTTTATGGCAAGAGTTCTATTTGGATTCACCCAAGACTTGTTTTTTTGTCTTGGAGGTTCTTGCTTTTATTTGGACTCAAACCAAAATGCTTTTCACTTGAGAAAAATGCCTTTTGAAAATCTCTTTGAAATTGCACTATGGCTTTTGGAATAATCCTTTACCACTTTCCACAATTCCCTCTTGCCATGGCCTTAGTGCAAATCCACTCTCCTAAACCTTCCCTCATTTTTGGATCGTGATCTACTTCAAATCCAGCAAGATGGACCTCTGCATATAATTATTTTCCTTTTAAACCTTATCAAAACAATTTCTGCCCTCTATTCTAGCTCTTGGAGATTTACAAAGGAACTACTCTTTCTGCTTTGATTTTTGCCCTCAAACCTTTTTCCCTTCCTAGTCCTTTGAACCCTCAACCAAGATCCATGAAGATCCACTGGTCTTCAGTTCAAATTTTTCAAACTACACTTGCTGCAAGTTTGGACCAGATTTGTCAAATTTGATGAAATTCATTCAAATCCTTCTCCAAAAATTCTGAGTAAAATCAGGCAGCCCCTGGGTGCATTGAGAGGTCACCTCACCAAGTCCCAGCACCAGGAAAAAATTTCTGCACACCAAATCATTCTGTCGAACACCTGCAGTGCTTTGTCAATGTCAAGTTCAGAAATTCAGAGAACAGTTCAGTGATCTACTGTCGTTTTCTTCAGAACTTGTTGTCGATCTCGACAGTGCCCCGATGTCGCCTTGTTCCTCGTCCCCTCCCCCTTGTTCCTGCACCGCACGAACGCCTGGCAGCTTGCGGACGTCGGCGACGTACTGGAGGAGGTGCGCCGCCCCGTGACCGACGCCAGCGGCGGCTTTGCGGCCGCCAGAGAGAGGCGCGGCGCTGACGGCGCCACCCAGCGCCGCCCAAGCCACCGGAGGTCGCCGCGTGGCCTTCCACTCCCCAGAACGCGCTACCACTCTCGTCGTGAACCACTGGGCGCGGAGCGCGCTCTCTGCCACCGTCGTGCCCGTGCGGCCACCCCACCGTGGACCGGCGCCGTTACGCCAAGACCAACCGGGATTAGCGGGGGAACGACACCAGTAACTCCCACTGATGCTGCCTGGCCACTCAAACCTCATGCCAATCCACTGCATCGCCGTAATTGCTCGCCGGAGATTCTCCGTTCACGGCCACCCCTCGATCCGCCTATAAATAGAGGCCCCGAGCTTCAACTCGAACCCACACCACCTCTGCACTCCACCTAGAGCACGCCTAGCCACTGGTAGAGCCACGGGAGAGCTTTCTTCCCCGACTCCGGCCGCCGCGACCCGCCACGGGATCCAGCTCGATTCGCTCACGTGCGTGCACCTCTGCCTCCCATTTCTTGCCAGTAGCTCCCCTATGCATCCACTCTTCTGACCCGCGCTTCAATTCGAAGTTTGCAGCCCTCCACCGGAGTTCTCCACCATCACCCGAGCCGCCGTCCGCCGGAGAAAGTGTCGCCGTCGACGTGGTGCTCTCCGTCGGTCGAGTCCACTACCCACCGACGCGGAAGGACACGCTGAAGCTCTTGGTACACTCCGATCTCTCTGTCTCGCCGTGGTTCGA
Organism: Triticum aestivum; assembly: GCF_018294505.1. Taxonomy (NCBI): domain Eukaryota; kingdom Viridiplantae; phylum Streptophyta; class Magnoliopsida; order Poales; family Poaceae; genus Triticum; species Triticum aestivum. The sequence goes on from NC_057796.1 coordinate 343,533,230, forward strand.
CGCCGGCGACCACCGCAGTCTTCGGGCGCCGGCGAGCCTTTTCAAACCTGACATGTGGACCCCCTTGTCAGCCTCTATTCTCTTCTCCCTCGAACCGTTTTCTGTTGGCGCCTTCGGGAAAATACGCTTTCCCTTTGAGCTTGCGCGTTTCTTTCCGAAGCGTTTTCTGTTTTCTCAGTTAAACCCCTGGAACTTTTCTCTTTCATTACAGATGAGTCCCTGGACAGAAACCTTTATAACTTTTTAATGAAAAGAGATTTTTGGGTGATTCTTTTTCTGACAGTCTTAAAATTTTGTCTAGTTTTTTATGGGATTTATTTGGAAATTTTTTGGAGGAGTTTTTATGCACGCGTTGGTTTTCACGTTAGTGCCCGTTTTCGTTATGCCGTAGGTTCCGGAAGAGGTGACGGAGCCGCGAACTCCGCCAAGCTAGACTACGACTTCTCCGAACCAGGCAAGCATGTTTGAACCTTTGATATGATAGATGCTTTGCATGTTTGCGTGAGAGTTTGTGCGTGGCATATGAGTGTCGGTGAGTACCTCGTTGCTTGTGAGGCAACTACTCGCATGTTCCATAGTTGCGATGATCTCTGATGAGAGATGGCCTAATCATGTGGTGACATGAAGGGCAGCAAGGTGGTACTGTTGTAGCATACCAGCCTTGCGTCATCCGACAAATTCCGACGTTAACGTGGACGAAGTCACGTTATCGTTCTTTTCCCTTCCGTGCTACCACATGTTTCTTTGCCAGGATGCGGTTTAGTAAGTTGGTAACCTCTTTCCGTGTACACACCAAACAGAGGGGCTGGGATGATGGTACCATGGCCCTGGATTAAAGGCAGTCATCCGGTCAGGGGGCATGGGTGTTTCCGGTTGGGACCGAGAGGGGGGGCACCCCCTTAGAGCGCGCGTATAGAAATTTGATCCCATGCTATGCGAGGTTGTAGCCTCCCCGTCTCAAGGTTTTTCTTGAACGTTGCCGAGGGTGATCCCTGGCTTCGGAATGTTGAATGGGTGTGTACTGGTTAGACGTGTTTCTTCCAAAACACCGTAAACGGAACTAGTCCCCGTGACTACTGAAATCCGTTGGCTGTGGTTAAGTACAAACTCTGCAGAGTCAAATCCTTTCAAGTCATCATGATCAATTAGAGTAACCAGTATATCCATATCTATCCTCGTGGAAATTTGTCCCCGGTGAACAAGCTCAAGTGGTAAACCCAGTTTAATTATTATTCCTGTGGATGGACTGACCTTATATTCGTCTCGTACTTGTAATAATTTACGTTCTCGAGCTACTGGATTATTGAGTTATAATATAAGCCCTTTATGTGATGTCGCTCAGACGTCCGACTGTGGCATGTATGTCTTTCATTTTTTGTTAAAAGCCCTTTATGTGGTGTCGCCCTGACGCCCGACTGCGGCATTACTATTCTTGCAGTTTCCTCTCGAGGAGTCATTCAGACCCTCGTTTGGCACCAGTATTACTATTCTTGCAGTTTCCTCTCGAGGAGTCATTCAGACCCTCGTTTGGCACCAGTATTACTATTCTTGCAGTTTCCTCTCGAGGAGTCATTCAGACTCTCGTTTGGCACCAGTATTACTATTCTTGCAGTTTCCTCTCGAGGAGTCATTCAGACCCTCGCTTGGCACCCAGTACTTATTATCTCTGTGTCTGAACGCACTGGTTAATCTGTTCATATGCTTCATGTTTACATTTGTTATATCCTTTGTTCGAACTGTCTTGCGAGTACTTTCATAGTACTCACCTGGCTTGTTGATTTGGCCGGATGTTGACGAAGGCGATCTCTTGGATGAAGAGTTTGATAGCGCGTCCGACGCCTAGAGGAGTCCCAGTCAGTCCTGTGCGATCCCGGATATTGGTCACTTGTATTATATACGCTTCCGCCACCCGTAATAAGTCTCCTCGAGCCTCACTCCGACGCTCGAAGAGCTGTAGTCTTCAGGAGTTATATCACCCACTTCGCTGTGATATTTCCACCACCGTTGTTTTCGTGAGTTAGTAGTTAGGACACCCTATCCGCCGTTATGTTTTATCGGCGTGCATGTAATTAATTGTTGAGCAGTCCCCGCTCAACCTCGTATTATATTCAGTACTCCTGGTATCTTTCTTCTGTGACCAAGGTATTGTCTACCAGTGAGAAGGAATTCTTCCTTACTGGTCCGTAAAAGGGATTGGTCTCTCAATAACTATTTTATTGAAAACCGGTCGTGACAAGCTTGGTACCAGAGCCAGGCTGACTGTAGGAAGCCACTAGGTGCGATCGCTAATCGGTTATTAGCGTCTTTTGTGCTTTTTCAGCATTTTGCAATTGTAGCTATTTTCTGTTGGTCATCATAAATTTATGACATGACTACTCAGAATTTTTGCCTACTTTTGTAGATGGCTGGCAGCAGCTGTGAGTCGAGTGTTCACGAACGTGCCCGAGGGGTTTGTCAAGCTCCTCATCTCCATCACCAAGCTCGCGCTCGGGCCAGCGACTCGCCCGGAGTTCACACTCTATCAGCACAAGCTCAGCGACGACGTGTCTATGCACCAAGCTGTGGTGCAATTCAAGGGAGGACGTTCTGCAGCTCGCCACTTCCGTTTTGTGGGAAGGGCCATGCCTATGGAGGGGCATGCCATGCAGATGGCTGCCCGTGAGGCGATAGCTCGTCTTCGGGACATCCTTCCTACGATGAAGACTCGCCGCTACCGCTACCTCCCATGCCATGTGCCATACACCAGTCACTATGCATTCGCCTGCCATCGGGGAGAACAAGATGAAGCCATCGAGATGGTTGTGGAGGAGCCTTTCGACAACCTCGTAGACGATCTGGTGGCTGCCCGCATGGACTTAGTCCGGGGCGGTCCTGCCAGCAGGAAGGAGCTTCTCCACACGGCACCGCCTCTGACATTCGTCTCGTCTTCAGCCTCTTATGCACCGGCCGTTTTGGCCACTGCTCGCCGTCTGCCTACAACTGAGGAGTTCGACCGAGTCATCGCTCCTATTCAAGTCAGAGCTAGACCGCCTGCCACACCCGCTCTGCCACCCGTCGCTCCCGCACCATCACCGCAGCGCAATGCTACGCGCCAGGAACCAGCTAGAGAGGAGGTGGAGGTTGATTCTCCTGGACCGCTGAGTCTTGCCCTCGGCAAGGGAAAGGACATCGTCACCATCTCCGACTAAGAGCGCCGAGTAGCCGCGCGTTATGTCTGCTTGTATGATGTGTTTTCTCTATACGCTAGTTTGTATTAGTGTGTTCGCTGCTTTCTGGAGGAGTACGCTAGTCTAAATAACATGTCAGGATTGTGTACGCACATCCTGAGTGCTGTATCATGTGTTTGTATTTCGCGTGTAAGATTTGTGTTAAGCAGTCTTTTCTCCATGCAAAATCGTTTATGTTTTCTTGAAAACCTTGAGGTCTTTTAAATTGTTGCCCTTGCAAGATTTTCCTTCTGCCACATAGTTCTTCTTATGAGTTTTTGCTAAATAATACCCCCAGACTGGAAAAATGTCTCGCCCGTGGACTCGCTCCATGCCTAATCAGCCAGAAGTGGTTTATGGGACACAGACTAGCAACAATTTCACTCAGGGTCAGTCCAGTCAACAGGACAGCGAGGCAGCCCTGTCTCAAGTATGCCGACTCTTCGAACAAAGCCAGCAACAGCACCAAGAGATGATGACACACGTCATCAATATGGGAAACCACCGTGAACCCTATCAGCCTCATTCCAAGTTATCTGAGTTACAGAAGACTCGCCCTTCAACGTTTGCTCACACCGATAGGCCGCTAGAAGCCGATGATTGGCTCCATGACATTGAAAGGAAACGGATTATTGCTCAGTGTTCAGATCATGAGAAGGTGCTTTATGCACCACACTACCTTACTGGAGCAGCTGCAGCATGGTGGGAAAACTTCCTACACATGCATCCCAGTGAACACAACATCACCTGGGAGGAATTCAAGGAAGGCTTCCGTGGGGCACACATCCCCAGGAGCATCATAAAGATCAAGAAGAGAGAATTTGATGACTTGAAGCAGCGAGGCATGTCAGTGCAGAATACAATGGTCAGTTTACCCAGCTATCTCGTTATGCCTACGACGAGCACATGACAGAAAACAAGAAGATGGAAAAATTCCTGGACGGCCTGGCACCAGCACTAAGATGCCAACTGATTGTACACACCTTTCTGGATTTTAAAACTCTGGTGGACAAGGCCATTACCTTGGAGAATGAGCGCCGTAGTCTGGAAGATATCCGTAAGTGAAAAAGGGACAAAACGACTCTTGCTCGCAACAACCGAAGCAAGACTGAGGTTCCAAGGACAGAAGCAAAGAGACCCACGACTACTGATCCAAGACCCGTCAGACAGTTTCATGCCAGGGACAAAGAGTTCACGTACCGTCCAGGGGTCACGTGCTATGCTTGTGGTGAAGAAGGGCACTATGCTAAGCAGTGCCCAAAACCGAGGAACTCGGCCCCCAAGCCGAACAATGGTGGAAACAATCCAGCTCCCAAGCGCAACAATTTTAATCCCAACAACAACCACAGGAAGGGTCACCTGAACCACGTGACCAGGGAAGAAGCGCAGAATGCCCCAGACATCGTGCTCGGTACGTTCCCTGTCAACACAGTACCTGCCACGGTTTTGTTTGATTCTGGAGCTTCCCATTCGTTCGTTTCGAAGAGTTTTGTTTTGCAACATGGTTTTCCGATACTACCCTTGGAAAAATCTATGATCATCAAGTCCCCCGGAAATAAGCAAATCGCGCAGAGTTACTGCCAAGGAGTGGTCATTGAGTTCGAAGGACTACAGTTCCAAGCAAATCTCATCGTGTTGGAGAATAAAGGACTGGATGTCATTTTAGGGATGGACTGGTTAACCACCAACAAAGGATTCATTGACTGTTTCAATCGGACCGTGATTCTCACTCACCATCACGGCAAGACAATAAAGGTTACCGCTCAAGAAAGGCCACGGACACGGCAACCAAAGCTGAACAAAGTGGACATTGCAGAACTGAGAAAAGTTCTAGTGGTATGCGAGTTTCCTGACGTGTTTCCTGAAGAACTACCAGGCATGCCACCAGACCGAGAGATAGCCCCTTCAATCCTGTATGCACCAATTTCTATGCTAGGTTGAAGCTTCTGTCACTCTTGCCCTCCAATACATAGTCCTATCAACATACAACTAACCCTATGGTGCGATCCACACACGCGCTCATATGATGGGCACCAAAGGACAACAACATAACCACAACCAATTAAACCAATCATAGAAATTCACCAATTACCGATAGGACAATGAAAATCTACTCAGACATCATAGGATGGAAACACATCATTGGATAGTAATATGACGCATAAAGCACCATGTTCAAGTAGAGGGTACAACGGGTTGCGGGAGAGTGAACCGCTGTCAGCATCGAACTAGCACCTGGCACCGCTCCCATCTATAAGAAGCCTTATAGAATGGCACCCTCAGAATTGGTGGAGTTGAAGAAGCAGATAAAGGAATTATTGGACAAAGGATTTATTTGAGCCAGCTCCTCACCATGGGGTTCGCCAGTGTTGTTCGCCAAGAAAAAGGATGGGACACTGAGACTGTGTATAGACTATCGAGCTCTCAGTATGGTCACCATCAAAAACAAATATCCGATGCCACGGATAAATGATTTGTTTGACCAGCTCGCACAAGCCAAGGTATTCTCAAAGATTGATTTGAGATCGGGATATCACCAATTGAAAGTACGGACAGAAGATATCCCCAAGACAGCATTCACTTCCAGATACGGATTATATGAGTTCACAGTGATGCCTTTTGGTCTAACAAACGCTCCGGCATATTTCGTCCACCTCATGAACAAAGTGTTCATGAAATTCATGGACAATTTTGTTGTGGTATTCATTGACGATATTCTGGTTTACTCAAGGACACCAGAAGAGCATGCTGAGCATCTCAGAATTGTTTTGGGAGAATTAAGGAAACATCAGTTATACGCCAAATTTAGCAAGTGCGAATTTTGGCTAAGGCAAGTTGGTTTCCTAGGCCATATATTGAACCAGGAAGGCGTGGCCGTAGACCCAGAAAAAGTCAAAGCCATACTTGACTGGAAGCCACCCGCCAACGTTACAGATGTGCGGAGTTTCCTGGGAATGGCCGGATATTACAGAAGATTTATTGAAAGATTCTCCACTGTGGCAAAACCAATAACCCAGTTGCTCAAGAAGGATAAGAAATTTGTATGGACGGAAGCGTGCGAGAAAAGCTTCCAAGAACTCAAGAAGAAGCTGACAACCGCACCAGTCTTAACTGTGCTAGACATACACAAGAGTTTTGAAGTATATTGTGACGCGTCCCGAAAAGGCCTCGGATGTGTACTAATGCAGGATGGCAAAGTTGTCGCGTATGCCTCCAGGCAGCTGCGAAAACATGAGGAAAATAACCCAACACATGACTTGGAGCTAGCAGCAGTCATACACGCACTCAAGGAGTGGAGGCACTTTCTGTTGGGAAATCGCTGTGAAATATATACGGACCATAAGATCCTTAAGTATATTTTCACTCAACCGGAGCTAAAGTTACGCCAACGACGCTGGTTGGAATTGGTCAAGGACTATGATGTCGGCATTCACTACCATCCAGGGAAAGCAAATGTAGTGGCTGATGCCCTTAGTCGAAACCCCAGCCCGGACAGCGACGGTCCGCAAAACTTGAGGCCTGAGTTTCAGCAAGAGTTCGCTAGGCTCAACATGGTGTTAGTCTCTGAGGGCACCATAACAAATCTGGAGATACAACCCACCCTAGTGGAACAAATTAAGAAGGCTCAATAGGGACATCCCAGCATCGAAGGAATAAAGAAGAAAATGAACCTTGGTAAGGCTTCTGAGTTCATCACAGACAGTGAAGGAATATTATGGTACGGAGACAGACTTTGCGTACCCAACATTGAGGAACTCAGGCAACAAATCTTAACCGAAAGCTACACCGCCCCATACTCGATCCACCCTGGAGGAACCAAAATGTACAAGGACATTCAGGAAAGATTTTGGTGGCACGGTATGAAAAGAGATATAGCCACATTTATTGCTTGTTGCGATTCATGTCAGCGCATCAAGGCCGGGCATCAAAAGCCAGCAGGGCTACTCCAGCCGAACAGGATACCGGAGTGGAAATGGGATGAAATAGGAATGGACTTCATTGTCGGATTACCTCGATCACAACGCGGAAATGACGCCATATGGGTCATCACAGACCGACTAACCAAGGTTGCTCATTTCATTCCCGTGAAGACTACCTACTCCACACAAAGACTGGCCAAACTTTATCTCTCCCGTATAGTTTGTTTGCATGGAGTCCCAAAGACTATAATATCCGACCGAGGCACACAGTTTGTCTCCAAATTTTGGGATCACCTGCAACAAGATCTGGGCACGCAGCTAGCTTTCAGTACAGCGTACCACCCTCAGACTGATGGACAAACGGAACGTGTAAACCAAATCCTAGAGGATATGCTGAGAGCCTGTGTGCTCACCTATGGATCCAGTTGGGAAGAGAGTTTACCGTATGCCGAGTTTGCTTACAACAACAGTTACCAAGCCAGCTTGCAAATGGCACCCTTTGAAGCATTGTACGGACGGAGGTGCCGTACCCCACTGAATTGGTCAGAAACAGGTGACAGCCGTATCTTCGGCCCAGACATGCTTAAAGAGGCCGAGGAGAAAGTTAAGCAGATCAGGGACAGACTCAAGACAGCGCAGAGCCGACAAAAGAGCTACTACGATCAAAAACATCGTGAGGTCAGCTTTGAACCCGGTGATTCCGTATACCTACGAGTGTCCCCTATGAGGGGCCTGCAACGGTTCAAAATTAAGGGAAAGCTAGCCCCGAGATTTATCGGACCATTTTGTGTAAAGGCACGAAGAGGCACAGTAGCCTACAAACTAGACTTACCCAAGGAGCTGTCCGACGTCCATGACGTATTCCACGTCTCCCAATTGAGAAAATGTGTGAGTAACCCGGAGAAGCATGTGCCTCACGAGAGCATTGATGTGCAACAAGATCTCACCTACAGAGAGCGGCCAGTAAAGATACTAGAAGTGTCTGAACGGAGGACCCGTCAGAAAACGACAAAGTTTTTCAGAGTTCAGTGGAGCAACCACACTGAGGATGAAGCTACGTGGGAAAGGGAAGATCTTCTCCAGGCAGAATATCCATATCTATTCGAGGATCAACTGAAATCTCGAGGACGAGATTTTTCCTAAGGGGGTAGGTGTTGTGACACCCAAAATTTTATTTGACTTGAGGGAGGTGATTTAAATTTTTTCAAAAGAACCCTCCCTTTCAAAATATTTTTTTATGGCAAGAGTTCTATTTGGATTCACCCAAGACTTGTTTTTTTTGTCTTGGAGGTTCTTGCTTTTATTTGGACTCAAACCAAAATGCTTTTCACTTGAGAAAAATGCCTTTTGAAAATCTCTTTGAAATTGCACTATGGCTTTTGGAATAATCCTTTACCACTTTCCACAATTCCCTCTTGCCATGGCCTTAGTGCAAAGCCACTCTCCTAAACCTTCCCTCATTTTTGGATCATGATCTACTTCAAATCCAGTAAGATGGACCTCTGCATATAATTATTTTCCTTTTAAACCTTATCAAAACAATTTCTGCCCTCTATTCTAGCTCTTGGAGATTTACAAAGGAACTACTCTTTCTGCTTTGATTTTTGCCCTCAAACCTTTTTCCCTTCCTAGTCCTTTGAACCCTCAACCAAGATCCATGAAGATCCACTGGTCTTCAGTTCAAAATTTTCAAACTACACTTGCTGCAAGTTTGGACCAGATTTGTCAAATTTGATGAAATTCATTCAAATCCTTCTCCAAAAATTCTGAGTAAAATCAGGCAGCCCCTGGGTGCATTGAGAGGTCACCTCACCAAGTCCCAGCACCAGGAAAAATTTTCTGCACACCAAATCATTCTGTCGAACACCTGCAGTGCTTTGTCAATGTCAAGTTCAGAAATTCAGAGAACAGTTCAGTGATCTACTGTCGTTTTCTTCAGAACTTGTTGTCGATCTCGACAGTGCCCCGATGTCGCCTTGTTCCTCGTCCCCTCCCCCTTGTTCCTGCACCGCACGAACGCCTGGCAGCTTGCGGACGTCGGCGACGTACTGGAGGAGGTGCGCCGCCCCGTGACCGACGCCAGCGGCGGCTTTGCGGCCGCCAGAGAGAGGCGCGGCGCTGACGGCGCCACCCAGCGCCGCCCAAGCCACCGGAGGTCGCCGCGTGGCCTTCCACTCCCCAGAACGCGCTGCCACTCTCGTCGTGAACCACTGGGCGCGGAGCGCGCTCTCTGCCGCCGTCTTGCCCGTGCGGCCACCCCACCGTGGACCGGCGCCGTTACGCCAAGACCAACCGGGAATAGCAGGGGAACGACACCAGTAACTCCCACTGATGCTGCCTGGTGTAACGCCCACGATGCGGCTATATCTCCCACGTGTCGAGGCACGACTTAGAGGCATAACCGCATAGTGGTTTTGTCGCAAGAAGGGTCATCTTCACACAATCCCATGTAATGAACAAGAATGGGATAAAGAGTTGGCTTACAACCGCCACTTCACACAATACATAAATAAATATCATACATCATCCGAAATACAATCATATAGACCGACTACGGTCAAAATCCAGATGAAAATAAGACAACCCCAAATGCTAGATCCCCGATCGTCCCAACTGGGCTCCACTACTGATCATCAGGAAAAGACACATAGTAACGACCACGTTCCTCGTCGAACTCCCACTTGAGATCGACGCCATCATCCGCACTGGCATCGTCGGCACCTGCAACTGTTTTGGTAGAATCTGTGAGTCACGGGGACTCAGCAATCTCACACCCGCGAGATCAAGACTATTTAAGCTTGTAGGAAAGAGGAGTAGTGAGGTGGAGCTGCAGCGGCAAAAGCATATATGGTGGCTAACTTGCGCAAATGAGAGCGAGAAGAGAAGCAACGGAACGGTCGTCATCTAGCAATGACCAAGAAGTGATCCTGAACACCTACTTACGTCATACATAACACAGACCGTGTTCACTTCCCGGACTCCGCCGAGAAGAGACCATCACGGCTACACACGCAGTTGATGTATTTTAAATGGGTCAAGTGACAAGTTATCTACAACCGGACATTAACAAATTCCCATCTGCCTCATAACCGCGGGCACGGCTTTTGAAAGATAATACCCTGCAGGGGTGTCCCAACTTAGCCCATCATAAGCTCTCACGGTCAACGAAGGATAAACCTTCTCCCGGAAAGACCCGATCAGTCTCGAAATCCCGGTTTACAATACATCTCGACAATGGTAAAACAAGACCAGCAAAGCCACCCGAATGTGCCGACAAATCCCGATAGGAGCTGCACATATCTCGTTCTCAGGGCACACCGGATGGGCAAGACGTCGGGTTGGCATAGACCCTGGTTGCCCAGGGGGCGCCGGACATCGCCCAGTTTGGGCCAGCATTCGAAGGAACACTGGTCCGGGGGTTAAAATAAGATGACCCTCGGGCTCGTGAAAACCCGGGGGAAAAAGGCTTAGGCGGCGAATGGTAAAACCAAAGTTGGGCCTTGCTGGAGGAGTTTTATTCAAGGCGAACTGTCAAGGGGGTCCCATAAATCACCCGACCGTGTAAGGAACGCAAACTCAAGGAACATAATCCCGGTATAACAGTAACTAGGGCGGCAAGAGTGGAACAAAACACCAGGCATAAGGCCGAGCCTTCCACCCTTTACCAAATATATATAGATGCATTAATTAAATAAGAGATATTGTGATATCCCAACATATCCATGTTCCGACATGGAACAAACTTCAACATCACCTGCAACTAGCAACGCTATAAGAAGGGCTGAGCAAAAGCGGTAGCATAGCCAAACAACGGTTTGCTAGGAAAGGATGGTTAGGGCTGACATGGCTAAAATGGGAGACATGATATAGCAAGTGATAGGTAGCGAGCATGGCAATAGAGCGAACAACTAGCATAGCAAAGATAGAAGTGATTTCGAGGGGTGGTCATCTTGCCTGCAAGGTTCTCAGAGTTGTCGAAAGCTTGATCCTCGTAAGCGTACTCGACAGGTTCCTCGTTCACGAACTCGTCTCCCGTCTCTACCCAAGACAAGAACACAAACAAACGGAACCACAATCAACAACGAGAAATGCGCAAGCAACATGATGCAAAACATGTATGATATGCGAGATATGATATGCGATGCATATGCGTGCTCCGGAAGGGAAATAATGAACATGGCAGTAACTTGGCAAACCAAGCATGCTACTGGAAAGATGAGATGATTTCGGTCGAAATCGATATAAAGATCACCGGAATCGGATGCACGGTTTGCAAATGGCAAGCAAAACAAGAATGACGCTAATCTGCGATAAACAGCAAGATAGCAGTTAAAATGCAACAAGAAACAATGCTACAGCACCCCAACATAGCAACAAAGCACATGGCAGTAATCTACAGGACATGCTTGACAAAAGATGAACACTGAGCTATGGCTAGTTCTCAACATATCAAGCTCAAACAAGCATGGCAAAAGTGCAAAAGATTACAGGTTCACAGACTTAGTGAAAAACTGGACATGGCAGTAAACAGCATCAGGTAGCAATGTTCGGAGCACGAAATCAACATGCTACAGGAACTTAACATAGCAAAACAAGGCATGTCAGTGTTCTACTAAATTCACATGACAAAAGTCCCTTACTGACCATAAGCCAAAAAGGACAAGAAGATATGATGGCAAGCGTGTAAACATAGCAAGTTTCGTTATCAGGTTTCAGACTTGGCAGAAAACAGAGCATGGCAGAAATATTAATATGTAGGCCTCTTTGTGAGCTTGATGCACTCACTACAGAGCAATGCACTACAAACCAAGCACACCTACGGCAAGATGGTATGTTTATGAAGCTATCCATGGTAAGAACAATTGCATAGCATGTATGGATCAACTACAATAAGCTTGGCAAGATTGCAAATCATGTTAAGAATCTGCCAGAAATATTTTATAGCAAAAGTAGATCAAGATTGAGTCATGCTAAGGCACTTCATAATTGCAACCAATTGCAGGAATGGATCAATTACAACTATAGCTACAAAACATCCTTACTGAACATCTCCAAAATATGCATGGATCTCTCTGTAGCATCAAGTTTACATGGCAACAAAATTACAGCAGACAAGGACTTAGAGGATTCACTAAGTCCCTGAAATCAGAAATATTACGGAGCGTACTTTGCATGCTTGTGCTAGTCACCACAGAGATCACAAAAATACGAGGACTACACCACTGGAAATATGGCATGGCATACATCAAAACACATGTAGAGCTCATGCCCAAAAGATGCACAGATTTAATGATACAAAAATGACAATTCTCCAAGTTCTGATAAGAACCAGAGAATAACAGCAACTAGCCCTCTTCCAACAGGGATTTGGGCATCAAGATGACTTCTAATGAACATGGTGCAATTTAACAAAATGAAGAGCATCACGAGGCGAACAATTTGACATATTACACGCGCGAATCAGAGCTACATGCATGGAGTTATCTCATCAGGAACAGAGGCACATGCTGATAAAAATTCCAGACTTAGAAAATATTTGGGGTCGAGGGAAAGTCAACGCGTACGTACAGAGAGAGAGAGAGAGATCTGGATCGGGGAGTTCGATGGGGCTTCGGGCTCGGGCTCGGGGCTCCGGTGGCCGGAGCTTGCCGGAGGAGGAGGAGATGGCCGGCGGGCCGGCGGGCGGCGAGCCGCGGCAGCGGCGATGGCGGCGGTGGCGG
>NC_057796.1:343546518-343558750 GCF_018294505.1 Triticum aestivum
GGGCTGGCGCGGTGGGAGGCCGGAGGCGGGCGGACGTTGTCCGGCCGGAGCGGACGCGTCCGGCGCGGCGCGGAGGGAGAGTGTCGTGGAATTGTCACGGCAGATGTCCTTAAGCTAGGACTTAGTCGTGGAGCCATCGCAACTAGGAAGCTTGAAGGGGTTATGCGGGACAAGGAACACGAGGGTTTATACTGGTTCGGCCCCTTACGGTGAAGGTAAAAGCCTACGTCCAGTTTGAGGTGATATTGATTAGGGTTACGATCGCCAGGGGGCTAAACAGCTATGCCCGGCTCTCGATGAGGTTGTTGTCGCCCTCGAACCGCTGCCGGGTCGTCCCTTTATATAGGGAGGCTGACGCCCAGCAGCTCTTAGAGTCCTGGCCGGCTCATAAGAACGTCCGGCTCGGACTCTAAGCCATACTTGCCTTATACTACAAGTCTACCATAATAATGATTGTAACTACAGGCCCTAAGCCATATCCGGGTCTCAGCCCATCTCTGGCCCATCGTTTTGAGACTTGGCTCCGGGCTTCTGGTAATAACCATCCGAAGAGTAACCCGGCCCCTCCTGGTGGGTGACTCTAAGGTCTATATCCTCAACATTAGGCCCCAGATTGACTTGAGCCGGCTCGTGTCAATCTTCAACTCTGCCGACAGAAAAAATCTCCGGCTTACCATTCATGTGAAGGCCATAACCCGGAGTGACGTCACCCTCTGGACTCCGGATAATCCGCCGTGACGTCATCCTCCATTAAGTCCGTTTTTTACTCTGCTAGATCCGCAACGGATCTTTGCTTTATTGTCATTCCGAAAGTCGAGGCGCCGTGAGGGGGAGATAACCACGCTGTGGTCTCCTTGAATCTCGCGCCCACTTATGACTCTGCCTTATAAATAGGCCGGCCCAACGCTTTCTTCTCACGCTCTCCTTCTTCCTCCTCGCGCCGTCGCTCCTCTGCCCGAGCTCCGCCACTGCCGCCGCCGTCGCGCCCCTGGTCTTCATCAACCCGGCCGCTGCATCACCCTGATTCGGACCAGATTCACGGCAGCGACCTCCGCTCTTTCCAACTCCGGTGAGTCTCCTTTGCCCTGTCAGATAGATCTACGGTAGGGTTCATCTTGTGTTCTTCGCGTTCATCACCATTGCCGCAAACCTCAGTAGCTCTTGTAGTCACTGCACTCGGTTGATCTTTAACCTCACATAGAGTCAGTACGGTAGATGTTTGAGATCCATTTCACCTGCAAAAAACCCCCCTTTTACTGCATAAGAACCATGTTCCACCTCAAGAACTTCTCCTGCCTCTGTTTTTTAGGTCTAGAAATTTTTCATTTCACCCGACCATTTTGATCCAAAAAAGTTACTGCAATATGTGAAATCTGTTTTACCACACTTAGTAAAAACTGCAGCCCTTGAATCTTGGCGGCTTATATTTCCGACTTAAAGAAAACATGCGCCGTAGAACCTTCCGGTTTAAAGAGAACCATGCTCTGTAGAATCCTCCGGCTTAACTGCGGTAAGCCGTAGATGACCAACTTATTCTGAATGCCCCTACGGCTTAGATAACCCACCGTATCCGAATATATATCATTAGTCCCCTTCATAAGCCGCCACTGTAGTTTGAATGATAATCTCCGGCTTACAATTAACCCGGACACTTTTCTCTTTACCATAGACCACCAACCTTCACCATGCCTCCCAAGGCTCCCATCACTTGCAACTGGATGAGATCCAACGTTACTGACGACACCCTGGCCAATTTCGTTAAGTCCGGATATCTGCCCAAGAAGGAAGTGATGTCCTACCGTGCCCCTGATCCATCCGAAGAAAGACCACAGCCGAGGGACGGGGAGGTAGTGATCTTTGCGGACCATATGAGCCGGGGCTTCGCACCGCCCGGCTCAAAGTTCTTCTGGGACGTGCTCAACTTCTTTGACCTTCGGCCTCAGGATATAGGACCCAACTCCGTATCCAACATCTGCAACTTCCAAGTATTTTGCGAAGTGTACCTTGGAGAGGAGCCCAGTTTGCTGCTTTTCAGAGAACTGTTCTACTTAAACCGCCAAAACGAGTGTGCGAACGGGCCAAGTCTGGAATTAGGCGGCATCTCCATCCAACGGCGCAGGGACTGTCTATTCCCTTACGCAGAGCCGCCAAGCCACCCCAAGGACTGGAATATGACTTGGTTCTACTGCCAAGATACGTCCCCGGCTGACGAAAACCCGCTGCCCGGCTTTCGCCCAACACGCCTAGAGCCGACTCATCCGCTATCCGACAAACTGACTGCCGCGGAACGCCGGCCTCTGCTTCCAACGATCAATAAGATCAAGGCCCTGCTAGGCAACGGTCTGAACGGAATAGACCTGGTCCGGGTCTGGATCTCATGGCGGGTGATCCCATTGAGCCGCCGCCCCGGCTTAATGTGTGAGTACACCGGGCGAAAGGATGACCCGCAGAGGCACAGTCGCAATGATCTTCCAGAAGACGTTGCTGAAGAAGAAACCAAGGCTCTGTTAAACGAGAGCCTGGCAGACTGTGGAAGAACCGGGCTAGCCCCGTTCTGCAAGACCAATCCAGCCCCAGCGGTAAGCCGCTGACCTTAACCTTTCAACTTCTTTTGCATGTCACCTTGCTCTGAACCATTTTAAGAATTCATTACTGTATTTCTCAGGCTGATGATAAATTCTGGCGGGTCAAGTATGACCATGAGGCGGCCAAGAAGGCCAGGAAGGCGAAGAAATCCGCCAAGAAAGCCGCCCCTCGCAAAAAGGGAAGCAGACCCACTGCTTCGGAGCTACTGCAACTAAGCGACAGCTCCGAGTCAGAGGTAACCCTTAAACCTTTAAACTCTTGCCATATTTGTTGTTTGTTGCTGTCCGCCTTATCAACATTTTGCTTATTGACAGGATGACACCGGCGCCAGTAACCCGGTGGTTGAAGAGGTAATGTCACCTTCCTCCGACTCGGAGCCTTTGCCACAGCTGAAAATCCGAAGAGTAACCCGGAAAGTAAGCTTTTCACATCCATTAGCTCATCAAGACCCTCAATTTCTTTTGAAGCAGCAGGTTCACGAAAGCCGGCATCACACCCGGGCCCGCAAGGACACCGACCTCTCCGCCGGGTTACCCGAGCAACAAGGAAGCGTTGCACTGAGGTTTTTTCTCACCTGTACCCTTTTCATCCGTTGGCGGGTGTCATCCGTCAGCCACTCAACTCTTCTGACTCTAATTATCAGGAGACCTCCCCCTCTTCGGGTGACTCCATGCAGTCAAGTCTGCCGGCCTTCAAGACTGCACCCAGGTAATAACAATCTCCTTACATTATCTGTCTGTATTTACTTTTTGTACGCCTAACACTTCTGCCTTTTCAGCGCCCAGGCAAAGCTCACCAAAAGAGCAAAGAAGACCAGGTCAGCCAGAGTGCCGGACTTGCCTGAGCCGGAGGCGACGTCTCAAGAGCCGCCAGCTGCCTCCGCCCCCGAAGCCACCATTCCCATGGACACGGCGCCTGAAGCCCCTGCCCCGTCTACCAAGACAACGACCGAAGCGTCGGTTAACCCGGAGGCCTCCGGCTCAGCCGCACCAGCTGACGACCCGGACGTGGTAATTACCCGGACGGAGTATGTTGAGCCGGGGAGACCAACCGTGCTGGCCAAATGCTCCGCGAAGGGGGAGTTGCTGCAGCCCCACCGGGTGAATCTGGACCTCTCCAGCTACACCGACTTGAGCATTGGAGAGCTCGTCTCTGGCTACATCAGCCAAGTTCACAAGTGCCGGGACGCCGAGATCGCCATGGTCAACCAGATCCAACAAAAATCTGAGGTATCCTTTTGCTGTCTTCTTACTTTCTGCATAATGACCCTTATCATGCTAGCCCCCAAGTCGACAATTTATACTTGAATATGTTGTAGACTTAGGTCCCGGCTTACTCAACTAAGCCGGCAGTACGTAGATAGATACGTTCAATATGCATTAGCCCCCAAGTGCCAAGTGTCTTTGCTTGGAAAGCGCTTGGGACTTATAGAATGACTGTTAATAACCCAGAAATATATGCAGGCTGTTGGCAAGAAATTAGAGTCGGACCTTGCGGATCTCAAAAGCCGGCTAAAGACACAAGAGATGGAGACCCGGAAGGCAAACGCCAAGTTTGTCTCCAGCATCGCCGCTCAAGAGAAGCTGAAGACCGAATTTGATGCTGAGCGGAAGGCCTGGGCTGAGGAGAAAGCCGCACTGGTGACCCGGGCAGAACAGGCGGAGAAGGCCCTCACTGAGAAGACCGCTGAGCTCTCTGGCCTAAAGCGCCAGGTTTCCCAAATGGTGGCTGCTATCTTTGGTAAGTCGCCTCGCCGGCTTTCATCAAATCTGTATATGTTATGATTCATCCTTGTCACCGGCTTATCTGATCTTTATTAAACAGGTCCCAGGAGTGCCAACCTCAACCAGAGCGTGGTCACCAAGTTAAAGGCCGTGTACACCCTGGTGGAACAACTCTACACCGGGTCACAGCGCGCCTTAGCTGTGGTGGCCCTATCCAACGAGGTGCCAACCCATCTGGCCGAAGTCCTGCGCCGGCTCGCTGTTCTGCCACAGCGGATCCAGGAGCTACGCCGAGCCTCCGCGAGAGCCGGAGCAATTGCCGCGCTGAGCCGGGCCAAAGCATTCCTGCCGGAGCTAGACCCGGCAGACATCGCCCTGGGTTACCCAAGCCTGAAGGAAGACGGCTCAGCCTTCGACCAGAAGGACTTCGCGGCATGTGTGAAGGCTGTACGCCCGGTGGCCACCATCATCGGGAATGACACCGAGTTAACCAAGTATCAGCCGGAGTACAACGCGGAGAATCAGAGGATTCCAACCCCTCGCTATGAAGCTCTCAATCTGATTCCTCCGGCTCGTCAGCACACCTTCGCCCCGGAGATTGACCCGGCCGGGTTAATTGACGAAGAAGCCCAGTTCGAAGCTCTCAGCGGCATCAACTGGAAGTCGTCAACCTTCGAGGTCTTGGGATCAGCCGGAGCAGAAGACAGGAATGAGCCGGGAACTTCAACTCAGCAGGCGTCATAAGTTAGCGGGCAGCTTATCAAACATTGTTCCATCTTTTAGACTTGAAGAATTATTGTAATAGAATAGGTGCAACAGTTTATCTCTGCCGTGCCATCGTGCACGTAATGAATGCTGAAATCCCTTGAAATTATCCTTTTGGTGTTCCTCCGGGTCATAATTATCCCTTTGTCCTTCTCAACCTTAAAAGGTGCCTTCAAGTATCTGCATAGAAAGGCAAATCACAAGTCTCAAGGCGGCTTACCACCCTGAGAACCAGGTGTCTGAGATGGATAACCCGGAATATGAATCAAAAAGACTGGTCCTTAGTTATACTCTGCACATAGCCGTGATAACACACTTAACGGTCTGTAAACATACTTCCGGATTAAATAACCCGGGTAGCACGGTTAGTATCTTAACTCTAATTTACTTGCCTTGATGACATCCATGATGTTCAACTAGCAAGATAAACCAAAATTAAACCGGCAGGTGAAACCCGGCCATGCACACTTTGTCATAATCAGAGTAAACTGGTGATAAATCAGAACTTAGGGGCTTCCAGTTCGAATACGACCAGAGACCCGGCCCAAAAGGGGTTAAGCCAAGATTCGGATACGATCATATAGCCCCCAGTGGGTGTGGCGATGCCAATCAAAAGGGTACCGACAGCTATGTTCTCTTTGGTTCGAATACGGCCCATGTTTGAACAGGAAGCCCCCAAGTGATTCTTGAAATTGTTTAACGACGCTGATTCGAATACGATCCACGTCGGTTCTCAGTGGGGTTAAACTGTGATTCAAATATGATCAAAGTTAACTTTCCAACGAGCTCGGCACTTTGCCAATCAAGTGGGTATCGACAGCTATGTTCTCTTTGGTTCGAATACGACCCATGTTTGAACAGGAAGCCCCCAAGTGACCTTACTGCTTACGGCTAGACTCAAATACGATCATAAGCCGGATCTTCCTTTAAATCAGCATGTAAAAGACAACACACGCATAATTGGGAGAGAAAAAAGGACAGAGGCCCTGCTTTATTGCTTATCATAATATATACATGTCTAAGATAAATATGTACACCACGAGAGCCGGCAGCTCAAGTGTAGTAAGGCCGAAGCTGAGCTATATTCCACGGCCGACGGGTCTCCTCCTCAGATTTACGCGAATCTTTACATTCCCGAATATCAATGAGGTAATATGACCCGTTGTGCAAGTTCTTACTGACCACAAAGGGCCCTTCCCAAGGTGGGGATAACTTGTGTGCATCTGTTTGATCCTGGATGAGCCGGAGCACAAGGTCGCCTTCCTGGAAGACCCGGGATTTGACCCGGCGGCTATGATAACGGCGCAGGTCTTGTTGGTAAATCGCTGAACGGGCTGCCGCCACATCACGCTGTTTGTCTAACAAGTCCAGAGCATCTTGGCGCGCCTGTTCATTATCCGTCTCAACATAAGCCGCCACACGAGGTGAATCGTGACGGATGTCGCTGGGGAGGACTGCTTCTGCTCCATAAACCATGAAGAAAGGCGTGAAGCCTGTAGACCTGTTAGGAGTAGTGTTGATGCTCCATAAAACGGAGGGCAACTCCTCAACCCAACAACCCGGCGTCCGTTGCAAAGGGACCAAAAGCCGGGGCTTGATGCCCTTCAGAATCTCCTGGTTAGCTCTCTTAGCTTGACCATTGGATTGGGGATGAGCCACTGAGGAAACATCAAGTCGGATATGCTCTCGTTGACAAAACTCTTCCATAGCGCCCTTGGATAAATTGGTGCCATTGTCAGTTATGATGCTGTGCGGAAAGCCGAAGCGGAAAATCACCTTTTTCATAAATTGAACCGCCGTGGCTGCATCGCACTTGCTAACTGGCTCAGCCTCCACCCACTTCGTGAATTTGTCAACGGCCACCAAGAGGTGGGTCTTCTTATCCTTGGACCGTTTAAAAGGCCCAACCATATCAAGCCCCCAGACCGCAAAGGGCCAAGTGATTGGGATCATCCTCAACTCCTGAGCCGGCACATGAGCCCGTTGTGAAAACCTTTGGCAACCATCACATTTACTGACCAAGTCCTCTGCATCAGCGTGAGCCGTCAGCCAATAAAAACCATGACGGAAAGCCTTGGCTACAAGGGATTTTGAGCCGGCATGGTGACCACAATCCCCTTCATGGATCTCCCGCAAGATCTCTTGGCCTTCCTCTGGGGAGATACAACGTTGAAATGCCCCCGAAACACTATGATGATGTAACTCGCCATCGATGACGATCATTGACTTAGCCCGCCGGGTGATTTGCCTGGCCAAAGTTTCATCCTCAGGCAACTCTCCCCGGGTGATATAAGCCAGATATGGTATTGTCCAGTCTGTGGTGTGACATGAAGAGCCGCCACCAGTGGTGCCTCCGGGTCAGGGATAGCCAAGTCCTCTTCTGTAGGTAACTTAACCGAGGGATTATACAGAACATCCAGGAAAGTGTTAGGCGGCACCGGCTTTCGTTGAGAACCTAGCCGGCTTAAAGCATCAGCCGCCTCGTTCTTCCTGCGATCAATGTGCTCCACTTGGTATCCCTGGAAATGCCCAGCAATGGCATCAACCTCGCGGCGATAAGCTGCCATGAGAGGGTCCTTAGAATCCCAGGTGCCCGATACTTGTTGAGCCACCAAGTCTGAGTCACCAAAGCACCTTACCCGGCTTAAGCTCATCTCCTTAGCCACCCGAAGACCGTGGAGCAAAGCCTCGTATTCGGCCGCATTGTTAGTGCAAGGAAACATCAACCGTAGCACATAATGGAACTTGTCACCTTTAGGGGAAGCCAATACAACACCAGCCCCCGAACCCTCCAACTGTCTGGACCCATCGAAGTGGATAGTCCAATAAGTGTTATCCGGCTTTTGCTCAGGCACTTGAGACTCCGTCCAATCATTGATGAAATCCACCAAAGCCTGAGATTTAACAGCAGTGTGTGGCACATATTTGAGGCCATGAGGTCCGAGTTCTATAGCCCACTTAGCAATTCTCCCTGTAGCCTCTCTGTTCTGGATAATATCACCAAGAGGGGCAGAACTGGCCACAGTGATGGGATGACCCTGAAAATAATGTTTAAGCTTCCGGCTTGCCATGAACACACCGTATACGAGCTTCTGCCAATGCGGGTACCGCTGCTTGGACTCAATGAGCACCCCGCTGACATAATAAACCGGCCGCTGAACCGGATGCTCCTTACCCGCCTCCTTGCGCTCCACCACAATAGTCACGCTGACGGCTCGTGCGTTTGTCGCTACATATAGTAGCAAGGGCTCCTTATCAACCGGAGCAGCAAGGACGGGGGGCTCTGCCAGTTGCTTTTTCAAATCCTCAAAAGCGGTATTAGCTGCATCGTTCCAGACAAAGGTATCAGTTTTCTTCATCAACTGATATAAAGGCATAGCCTTCTCACCCAAACGGCTTATAAACCGGCTTAAAGCAGCGATGCGACCTGCCAAACATTGAACGTCATTTATACACGCCGGCTTAGCCAAGGAGGTGATGGCCTTGATCTTCTCCGGGTTAGCCTCAATGCCTCTGTCAGAAACCAAGAAGCCCAAAAGTTTGCCTGCAGGGACACCAAAAACACACTTGGCCGGGTTAAGCATCATCTTGTAAACCCGGAGATTATCGAAGGTTTCCCTTAAGTCATCTATTAGGGTTTCCTCCTTGATGGATTTAACCACGATATCGTCCACGTAAGCATGAACATTGCGCCCGATCTGTTTATGAAGACAATTCTGTACACAACGCTGGTAAGTCGCCTGTGCACACTTGAGTCCAAAGGGCATAGACACATAGCAGAAGGCTCCGAAGGGAGTGATGAACGCCGTCTTCTCCTGGTCCTTGACTGCCATCTTAATCTGATGATACCCGGAATAGGCATCCAAGAAACTTAAGCGTGCACAACCTGCCGTAGCATCAATGATTTGATCAATACGGGGGAGGGCAAAAGGATCAGCCGGACACGCCTTGTTCATGTCCGTGTAGTCCACACACATCCGCCAGGTGCCGTTCTTCTTGAGTACGAGCACCGGGTTGGCCAACCACTCCGGGTGAAAAACCTCAACAATGAACCCGGCCGCCAAGAGCCGGGCCACCTCTTCACCAATAGCTTTCCGCCTTTCTTCGTTAAACCGTCGAAGAAATTGTTTGACCGGCTTAAATTTTGGATCAACATTGAGAGTGTGCTCAGCGAGTTCTCTAGGTACACCTGGCATGTCAGAAGGTTTCCACGCGAAGATGTCCCTATTCTCACGGATGAACTCGATGAGCGCGCTTTCCTATTTCGGGTCCAGATTTGCACTGATGCTAAACTGCTGAGCCGAGTCACCTGGAACAAAATCAACAAGTTTAGTCTCATCAGCTGATTTAAATTTCATTGCTGGTTCATTCTCCGTGGTTGGCTTTTTCAGAGAGGTCATATCTGTTGGATCAACATTGTCTTTGTAAAACTTCAACTCCTCTGTAGCACAAACAGACTCTGCATAAGCCGCGTCGCCTTCCTCGCACTCCAGAGCCACCTTTCGGCTGCCGTGAACCGTAATAGTCCCGTTGTGACCCGGCATTTTGAGCTGTAAGTACACGTAGCACGGCCGTGCCATGAACTTGGCATAAGCCGGCCGTCCAAATATAGCATGGTATGGACTTCTTATCTTGACCACCTCAAAGGTCAGCTTCTCCACCCTGTAGTTGTTCTCATCACCAAAAGCCACTTCCAATTCGATCTTGCCGACTAGATAAGCTGACTTACCGGGTACCACACCATGGAAGATGGTGTTTGACTGGCTGAGGTTCTTATCGACTAGCCCCATACGACGGAAAGTCTCATAGTAGAGGATATTGATACTGCTGCCTCCATCCATGAGTACCTTTGTGAACTTATAGCCTCCCACCTGAGGGGCCACCACTAAGGCCAAGTGGCCCGGGTTATCAACCCGGGGAGGGTGATCCTCCCGACTCCACACTATAGGCTGCTCAGACCACCGCAAATAACGTGGAACCGCCGGCTCAACAGCATGAACAACCCTTTTGTGAAGCTTCTCGTCTCGTTTGCACAAACTAGTGGTGAACACGTGATACTGTCCACCGCTAAGCTGCTTTGGGTTGGTCTGATAACCCCCCTGCTGCTGTTGATGGCCCTGACCGGACTGTTGATTAAAGCCCCCTTGACCGTTCTGAGGACCGGAATTTGAGCCGCCGCTGGGGCCATGAAAACCGCCGGCGCCTGAGCCGCCGCCCGGGCCATTGTAACTCTTAAAGGCCTTCATGATCGCGCAATCCTTCCACAGGTGAGTCGCTGGCTTCTCTCTAGAGCCATGCCTTGGACAAGGTTCATTTAACAGCTGCTCCAGCGTTGGACCTGACCCGCCGCCTCGGGGAGGGGGCCTCTCCTTGCGTCGCTGGTTATTACCTTGGGAGTTGGCATTGGCTACAAACTCTAGGCTGCCATCGGCCTTACGCTTGCCTCCTCCTTGGTTCCCCGGGTTAAACTGAGGACCCTTGCCGTTGCCATTCTTCTTTCCCTTCCCTGCCCTTTCATCGTCTGAAGGGGGATCCTTGGTACCATCGGAATCGGCGTACTTGACAAGAGCCGCCATTAGGGTACCCATATCTGTGCAGTCGCGCTTGAGCCGCCCAAGCTTCATCTTAAGGGGCACAAAGCGACAGTTCTGTTCCAACATTAAGACTGCAGAACCGGCATCCATCTTATCTGATGAATGTATGATCTCCTTGACCCGGCGAACCCAATGGGTCGTGGACTCACCCTCCTGCTGCTTACAGTTAGTCAAATCCACAATTGACATAGATTGCCTGCAGGTATCTTTGAAGTTTTGAATGAACCGGGCTTTCAGCTCAGCCCAAGACCCAATGGAGTTCGGCGGTAACCCCTTCAACCACGTGCGGGCAGTTCCATCTAACATCATGGTGAAATATTTGGCCATGGCCGCCTCACTGACCTCCAGCAATTCCATAGCCATCTCATAACTCTCAATCCAGGCTGCAGGCTGTAAGTCCGCTGTGTAGTTAGGCACCTTCCTAGGGCCCTTGAAGTCCTTAGGTAGACGTTCATTACGGATGGCTGGTACCAAACAAGGGACACCCCCGGTCCTGGTAGAAATTCCCACATCAACGGACGTCGTCGGATAAGCCGGGGGGGGGTCTGATAAGCCGTCAATTGAGGCGCCTGCTCCGCCTCTTGCCGCGCTTGGTCTGTTGCGTGGAAGGCTCCATTACGAGCCGGGCCATGGCCAGGGGGCGGGTCATGGCGTCGTACATTACTTGAACCGGTTGCTGAGATCATGTGCCGGCTGTAACTCGGGCTCTGGCCTGGACGAGGGGTCGAGTGGATCCTGTCGCGGCTATAGGAGTACGCCTCTTGCTGCGCTAATGCCGTCTGCAGGAGTTCCCTGACCCGGCGGGTTTTGATGGCCGCCGGAGAGTCGCCCTCAACAGGGAGAGCCACCAGTCGCGCTGCCGCAGCTACCATGTTCTCCAGCGGGTTATCATAATGACCCGGGGGTATTGGCACATACTGAGGCGGGGCAGGGGGCACCTGGGGAGGCCCCATCACTCGTGGCTGAATAAGGGGTCCAGACCCGGGCGCAATGACCCCTGGCGGGTTACTAGACCCTGCCCCCGGCGTGTTGAAGAGATTGCGTGGATCGTAAACCGGCGGGAGTCGAGACTGGGCCTTCTGATGCCTCCTTCTCATGACCTCATTGGCCGCGTTCTGATCCATCGTGAGTTGGAAGGACTGTGCATGAATCAGCTGAGTCCAGGCGTCGAGAGCCGCCCGCTCCGCAGCCAGCCTGATCCCTTCCGCTGCTAGATCCTCTTTAGCTTTTATCAGATCCAATTTTAGCTGTGCCACCTCCGCATCATGCTGAGCTTGATCCGCCGGGTCAACCGTGGCGGTTAACAGGGCCGTCATCTTGTCCGTGAGATCCATTAGCACCTGATCCGGAGAAGGCACCGGGTTTCCCGCTCTAGTAGCGGGGTTCTGAACAGGCTGCGCACCAGCCATAAAAACTCCAACCTGACTCGGGCTCGAGGGAAAGTCAACGCGTACGTACAGAGAGAGATCTGGATCGGGGAGTTCGATGGGGCTTCGGGCTCGGGCTCGGGGCTCCGGTGGCCGGAGCTTGCCGGAGGAGGAGGAGATGGCCGGGGCCGGCGGT
>NC_057796.1:343559346-343595507 GCF_018294505.1 Triticum aestivum
GAGGCGGGCGGACGTTGTCCGGCCGGAGCGGACGCGTCCGGCGCGGCGCGGAGGGAGAGGGTTAGGGTTCGTCTGTGATTTCGTTTTTCGGGATGCCCACATATAAATAGGTAGAGGGAGCTAGGAGGCTCCAAATGAGGTGCGGTTTTCGCCCACACGATCGTGATCGAACGACCTAGAGCATGGAAGATAGTTAGGTGGGTTTTGGGCTGATTTTAGAGGGGTTTTTTGCTGGACACTCAAATGGACTTTGCGGATGCCCAGTTAACCGTTGGAGTACCAAACGACCTCCGAATGGAACGAAACTTAACCGGTAGTCTCCGGGTGGTATATTAAGACCACTTGACAAGCCTCGGTCCATTCCGAGAAAGTTTGACACACGCACACGAAAGAAAACTACAGGGGTGCACCAGAGGAGATAGGAGCGCCGGATTGGAAAACGGACAACGGGGAAAATGCTCGGATGCATGAGACGAACACGTATGCAAATGCAATGCACATGATGACATGATATGAAAATGCATGACATGACAAAATACAAAACGAAAAACAAAACCCGACAACGGAGGGAAAAAACATATCACATAGCTGAAAATGGCAAGAGTCGGAGTTACAAATATGGCAAGTTACATGCGGGGTGTTACACCTGGCCACTCAAACCTCCTGCCAATCCACTGCATCGCCGTAATTGCTCGCCGGAGATTCTCCGTTCACGGCCACCCCCTCGATCCGCCTATAAATAGAGGCCCCGAGCTTCAACTCGAACCCACACCACCTCTGCACTCCACCTAGAGCACGCCTAGCCACTGGTAGAGCCACGGGAGAGCTTTCTTCCCCGACTCCGGCCGCCGCGACCCGCCACGGGATCCAGCTCGATTCGCTCCCGTGCGTGCACCTCTGCCTCCCATTTCTTGCCAGTAGCTCCCCTATGCATCCACTCTTCTGACCCGCGCTTCAATTCGAAGTTTGCAGCCCTCCACCGGAGTTCTCCACCATCACCCGAGCCGCCGTCCGCCGGAGAAAGTGTCGCCATCGACGTGGTGCTCTCCGTCGGTCGAGTCCACTACCCACCGACGCGGAAGGACACGCTAAAGCTCTTGGTACACTCTGATCTCTCTGTCTCGCCGTGGTTCGACGCCGGCGACCACTGCAGTCTTCGGGCGCCGGCGAGCCTTTTCAAACCTGACATGTGGACCCCCTTGTCAGCCTCTATTCTCTTCTCCCTCAAACCGTTTTCTGTTGGCGCCTTCGGGCAAATACGCTTTCCCTTTGAGCTTGCGCGTTTCTTTCCGAAGCGTTTTCTGTTTTCTCAGTTAAACCCCTGGAACTTTTCTGTTTCATTATAGATGAGTCCCTGGACAGAAACCTTTATAACTTTTTTAATGAAAAGTGATTTTTGGGTGATTCTTTTTCTGACAGTCTTAAAATTCTGTCTAGTTTTTTATGGGATTTATTTGGAAAATTTTTGGAGGAGTTTTTATGCACGCGTTGTTTTTCACGTTAGTGCCCGTTTTCGTTATGCCGTAGGTTCCGGAAGAGGTGACGGAGCCGCGAACTCCGCCAAGCTAGACTCCGACTTCTCCGAACCAGGCAAGCATGTTTGAACCTTTGATATGATAGATGCTTTGCATGTTTGCGTGAGAGTTTGTGTGTGGCATATGAGTGTCGGTGAGTACCTCGTTGCTTGTGAGGCAACTACTCGCATGTTCCATAGTTGCGATGATCTCTGATGAGAGATGGCCTAATCATGTGGTGACATGAAGGGCAGCAAGGTGGTACTGTTGTAGCATACCAGCCTTGCGTCATCCGACAAATTCCGACGTTAACGTGGACAAAGTCACGTTATCGTTCTTTTCCCTTCCGTGCTACCACATGTTTCTTTGCCAGGATGCGGTTTAGTAAGTTGGTAACCTCTTTCCGTGTACACACCAAGCAGAGGGGCCGGGATGATGGTACCATGGCCCTGGATTAAAGCCAGTCATCCGGTCAGGGGGCATGGGTGTTTCCGGTTGGGACCGAGAGGGGGGGCACCCCCTTAGAGCGCGCGTATAGAAATTTGATCCCATGCTACGCGAGGTTGTAGCCTCCCCGTCTCAAGGTTTTTCTTGAATGTTGCCGAGGGTGATCCCTGGCTTCGGAATGTTGAATGGGTGTGTACTGGTTAGACGTGTTTCTTCCGAAACACCGTAAACGGAACTAGTCCCCGTGACTACTGAAATCCGTTGGCTGTGGTTAAGTACAAACTCTGCAGAGTCAAATCCTTTCAAGTCATCATGATCAATTAGAGTAACCAGTATATCCATATCTATCCTCGTGGAAATTTATCCCCGGTGAACAAGCTCAAGTGGTAAACCCAGTTTAATTATTATTCCTGTGGATGGACTGACCTTATATTCGTCTCGTACTTGTAATAATTTACGTTCTCGAGCTACTAGATTATTGAGTTATAATATAAGCCCTTTATGTGATGTCGCTCAGACGTCCGACTGTGGCATGTATGTCTTTCATTTTCTGTTAAAAGCCCTTTATGTGGTGTCGCCCTGACGCCCGACTGCGGCATTACTATTCTTGCAGTTTCCTCTCGAGGAGTCATTCAGACCCTCGTTTGGCACCAGTATTACTATTCTTGCAGTTTTCTCTCGAGGAGTCATTCAGACCCTTGTTTGGCACCAGTATTACTATTCTTGCAATTTCCTCTCGAGGAGTCATTCAGACCCTCGTTTGGCACTAGTATTACTATTCTTGCAGTTTCCTCTCGAGGAGTCATTCAGACCCTCGCTTGGCACCCAGTACTTATTATCTCTGTGTCTGAACGCACTGGTTAATCTGTTCATATGCTTCATGTTTACATTTGTTATATCCTTTGTTCGAACTGTCTTGCGAGTACTTTCATAGTACTCACCTGGCTTGTTGATTTGGCCAGATGTTGACGAAGGCGATCTCTTGGATGAAGAGTTTGATAGCGCGTCCGACGCCTAGAGGAGTCCTAGTCAGTCCTGTGCGATCCCGGATATTGGTCACTTGTATTATATACGCTTCCGCCACCCGTAATAAGTCTCCTCGAGCCTCACTCCAACGCTCGAAGAGCTGTAGTCTTCAGGAGTTATATCACCCACTCCGCTGTGATATTTCCACCACCGTTGTTTTCGTGAGTTAGTAGTTAGGCCACCCTATCCGCCGTTATGTTTTATCGGCGTGCATGTAATTAATTGTTGAGCAGTCCCCGCTCAACCTCGTATTATATTCAGTACTCCTGGTATCTTTCTTCTGTGACCAAGGTATTGTCTACCAGTGAGAAGGAATTCTTCCTTACTGGTCCGTAAAAGGGATTGGTCTCTCAATAACTATTTTATTGAAAAACCGGTCGTGACACCTTCGTGGTGCGCTGGGTGCTCCCACTTCAAAGCCGCCCTCATTTGATCAGTCAAATGAGCGGCCAACTCGATCCGAGTTGGATGTGCACCAAGGAGATGCCTCATGACGAGGTGGCTCATATGGTGAACTATCTCGCGAACTGCAAGCTCTCCGCAGAGTGGCAGTTTGGCAAGGAGCCGTACTCCCGTGCCAATCCCCCGCCTACGGTATGATTTCTTTATCTTCTCTTCTTTTAGTTTTGTCACCAAGTTTTTCTTGGCCGACTCTGACCAGTCGACACATCTTTGCAGAGCCCTTTCCTTCGACCTGCCGCCGGGACAGCGGGGGCGGATCGCCGATTTCTCCCCGACCGGGCGGAGCATGACTTGGAGGACCCCGACTTGGGGGCGGCCGCCATGGACGACAACACCGAGGCGGGAGGCGGCGAAGCAGGCGGCTCCGGGCTTGGAGCCAGCTTCGACGACTGGCCGGATGACGACGAGGCAGAAATCGTCCTGCGCCGCCAGCCAGCGTCCGACGATGGCGCGGGTTCCTCCGCCGCGCCGCCTGCTCGAGGCGGCGCGCAGAAGCGTCGGGCCGCATCGGGCTTGTTCGGCAGTCGGCCGAAGAAGCCCAAGGGTGGGGAGGCGGCTGCAAAGGCGGCCCGCTTCCGCAAGGTGGTGAAGCAGCCGCAAAAGGTTTCAGCGTAAGTGTCGATTCTCTTGCATATTCCTTCTTCTTTTCTTGTCGATTTCTGAATCCTTGTCTTGTCTCAAAAAATAGGGCTTCACTCTCTCTTGAGCGGGTTGCTGCCGCCTCCATGGTTGGATCGCCAGGAGGATCCGGGAGCACCCGCCGCGTGGACCCCCGTGCCGAGCTTCAAGCGGCGACGGAGCGAAATGCGCGGGAGGCGCGGGAGGCAGGAGAGCTGAAGGCGGCTGCCGCCGAGGCGGCGCAGGAGGAGTCGGCGAAGGCACAAGCCGACGCGGCGGCCAAGGCCCAGGCGGAGGCTGCAGCGGCAGCGGCAGCGGAGGGGCCTTGCTTGTCACCCCCTGCGTGTCGTGGCGCCCGAGATCCCGGAGCCCTCGCCGGAGGAAGCCGGCGGCGACCTGACGGGGATGGAGAGGGAGGAGGACAACGTCGTCGTCCAGGAGAGGGAGGCGGCACCGCCATCGCCGACTGGGGCGGCCCAAGGCAGCCGGCCTAACGCGCCGCCTGTGCAATCGGCTGGAGGCGAGCCGGCTGTGAGGACAGACCTGGTGGTCCGGTTGCCATCGCGCCAGCGCGCGGGGAAGGCAACTTCGGCTCCGGACCCGCAGAAGGCCGCGGGCTCCAGCTCGTCGGCCCAGGACGTGGAGACGGCCAGCGCCAGCTCGGGGTGGACGCCGGGTGGTGGGACGGCCGTGGTGAATGTGGCGACGCAAGAAGTCCGGAACCGGCTTCAGTCCCAGGCTGCCGTGCTGAGGCAGTACAATGATGAGTTCCTCACGACACGGGCGGCCATTCGGGTGAGCCTTCCCGCTTTTCTGTTTCTTGATCTTGCTCTCTTCCGTGGGGGCGCGTCAGCGCACCCACTGGGTGTAGTCCCCGAGTTCTGAGTCGGCTGCTGAGCAGGCGGCTTGGAACTTCTTAGTAGACTTTGATTGCTTAGCTTGCTCTTGTTCGCTTCTCTGTCCGACTTGCAGGACTACCACAACCTCCGTGCGGCTGCCATCAACTCCCAGGCTCGGGAGCTGACCCAGAAGACTGCTGATCTAACTGAGAGCCGGAGTAAGTGCTTCATCTTTTATCTCACGTGGGGGCGCGTCAGCGCACCCACTGGGTGTAGTCCCCGAGATTCGGGCCGACTGCTGAGCAGTCGGGTCGGATCTTTCCTGGCGACTTCTTTCTTATTGCTATTTTCTTCTCTGCCATATCTGTAGCGGCCAACGCCAAATTGAGGGAGCAGCTGGGTGGGACCCAGGCCGCCCTTCGCGCTAAGGAAGCCGAGTTCGACGCCTTGGCTCAGGAGCGTGACCGCCTGGTCAAGAAGCTGGCCGACCAGGAGGAGAGCCACAAGGCGGACCTGAAGGCGGTGCAGGATAGCGAGGCCGCCCTCCAAGCTGAGTACGAGACCGAGGCGGCGAGCTGGGCTGAGGCGAGGCAGTCGTTGATCAACGGCTACGGCCAGATCGAAGACTTGGTTGACGGTAGGCCGACTTCTTCTTCGTTCCTTGCTTGCCGCTTGCCGTTTGGTTCATTCTCTGACTTTGTATTTTTCTCTTCTTTCTCTTTCTTTCTTTCTTGTGCAGAGTACTTCCCTGGTTACTCTACTGCCGCCAACCAGGTCGTCGAGGCCCACCGCAAGGCGCAAAGGTAGGCTGGCGCCGAGATCGCGCCGAACGCTCGCCGGTCGCTTGAGGAACAGCTCCTGGCGATTCAAGCCCGCCTCCAGCTGGCTCACCGCATGCTCCGCCGGCTTCAACGTGTTGGGGCGCAAGTGCTGGCCGCTCTCTGGCCCGGCGAGGTGATTCCCCGCACCCCTAGTCGGACTGCCGACTGGCTGGAGGTAGCGGCCGGCCGCTTCGAGGCCTGGAAGGCTTCTGCAGCTCGGTCAGGCGCCAGGCGGGCGCTGGAGTTCGTCAAAGCCTGGTATCCTGAGCTGAGCTTGGACCAGCTGGCCACCTGGCGGCAGGAGGCCGACACGGAGGTGGAGCCGGCGCGGCCGGCTATCATCCAGCGTGCCTCGGCGATCGCCGACTACACCAACACCAGCGCCTTTGCTCCTGAGGTGGATGATAACGGCGTTGCTCAGTCGGAGGAGTGGTTCGGGCTGAACCCAGCAGATGGCGAGGACTCGGCGGAGGAGATCGACTCCAGCGACGAGGGCGAGGAGGAGGAGGATGGTGAAGACGCCGTGCCAGATGGTGGAGCAGCCGGCCAGCCTCAGCTTGACCGTGCCTCCAGCAACAAGGCGCGTGCGAGCGCACCGCCTGCAGCCGGCGATGATCAAGCCGAGACTCGCCAGCCGACCACTCCTCCAGCCGGCGCTGCCGTCTCCACCGACCAGCCCGGCTCGCCTGTTGCGCCCTTAGCCTAATCTGCCGCCTTTACTTTCCTGTTTTATTACTTTTTGAACAATATTTTGTTAAATTTGCGCAGTTCCACCCACTGGGGGTGTATTCAAACTATGTTAAGTGCCGGCCTTTCGAAGGCTTTTGTGTAAATATAATCATCCATGTGTTTGGCTTCCCATTGTTCTTGCTTTTCATCCTTTGGCTGTTTCCTTTGCCGCCCTCCCTTGGTTGCCGCCTTCCCAGCCGGACAGCTGCTTTGCAGTCTGTGGCTGGAGAAGTGCTTGGCCGGTTGGGAGGGAAAGTACTCTAGCTTTCTTGGATTGTAGCGAAGTGACTGGGAAGCCGGCCAGCCGGCTGTTCTGACAGTCGGTAGGTGTGGTGGGAGGCCGGCTTGTGTTATATAGGTTCGTTAGTCCTTAGCCGTTTTTTGTGTGGGCATCCTTTCCTGCCTTTGGCTCTTGCCAGTCGGACAGTTAGTTCTTCGAGCTACGACTTTCAATAAGAGAGGGCTCGGGTGCCGGCACACTACTTGTCTGACTTCAGGTAGAACTTTTAATATAACTCGAGGCGGCCAGTCCCTGGGCCGACTAGTCGAACCCGGTGCCAGATAGAAAATCAAATGTAATAGTACATTCATGGGTATGACACTCGTCATTCATAGATAAAGGAGGGTAGTCCCCGAGTGCGCCTCGGGGGGCCCATTGTCTTGTACTTAATACAAAAAGGTAGCGTGATACATACTGCTTTTAACTGTAAAATCTTCTCAGGAGATTGGCGTTCCATGGTCGTTCTGACTCCTTGCCGGAATCATCCCTCTTGCGTGCCTTTGGCTTCTATGCGTCGATCAGGTAGTAGGAGTCGTTGCCTAGGGCCTTGCTGATGACGAATGGGCCTTCCCAAGGGGCCGAGAGCTTGTGCTGGCCGGCTGTTCGCTGGATCAGCCGGAGCACAAGATCGCCTTCTTGGAAGGATCTTGGCTTGACCTTCCGGTGGTGGTAACGGCACAAACCCTGCTGGTAGATGGCGGACCGGCTGAGTGCTAACAGCCGGCCCTCTTCCAGCAGGTCGACACCGTCTTCTCGCGCTTCCTTGGCCTCCGCCTCCGTGTACATGGTGACCCGAGGTGAGTCGAACTCGATGTCAGTTGGGATGATAGCCTCGGCACCATATACAAGGAAGAAAGGAGTGAAGCCGGTTGACTTGTTCGGGGTAGTACGCAGACTCCAGAGAGCAGCCGGCAGCTCATCGAGCCAGCAGCCGGCCGAACGCTCCAGTGGTACGACCAGTCGGGGCTTGATGCCGGAGAGGATGAGGCCGTTTGCTCGCTCGACCTGGCCGTTTGACTGCGGGTGGGAAACGGACGCTAAGTCCAGTCGGATGCCCTGTGTCGCGCAGAAACATGCCAGTGCTCCCTTGGCAAAGTTCGTGCCGTTGTCGGTGATGATGCTGTGTGGTATACCATACCAAGTGGTGATATCTGCGATGAATGTCACGGCAGTCGGCCCGTTCAGATTCTTGATTGGCTTCGCTTCAATCCACTTGGTGAATTTGTTCACGGCGCCAAGCAGATGTGTCATGCCGCCGCGGGCTGTCTTGAATGGGCCCACCATGTCTAGCCCCCAAACGGCAAAGGGCCAGGTGAGGGGGATGGTCTTGAGTGCAGAAGCCGGCAGGTGTTACTTGGAGCTGAAGACTTGGCGTCCTTTGCAGCATTTGACTAATTCCTTGGCGTCTTCCAAAGCAGTCGGCTAGAAGAAGCCATGGCGGAAAGCTTTGGCGACAAGTGATCTTGAGGCCGCGTGGTGGCCGCATTCGCCTTGGTGGATATCCTTGAGGATTGCTATGCCCTTCTCTGGCTCGACGCAGCGCTGGAAGACTCCAGTGACGCTACGCTTAACAAGTTCTCTGTTTATTATTGCGTATGCTCCGGCTCGGCGTTGAACTAGTCTTGCCAAGATCTCATCAGTCGGCAGCTCTCTTTTTACTAGGAAGTTGAGGATGGGCTGGGCCCATGATGGAGCTGTGACTTCTTCTGTTGTCAGTACGGCTACTGTGACCAGGGTGGGTGGGTTGGGTGGTGAAGAGTTGGAGTCGGCCACCGCCTGTTGTGTCGTTGCAGTCCTCGGGCCGACTGCTGCAGTCCCCGGGCCGACTGCTGCAGTCCCCGGGCCGGGTTCTGAAGTCCCCGAGCCGGGTGCGACTATGGTAGTCCCCGGGCCGCTTGTCGAAGTCCCCGAGCCGCCTGCTGAGTTCCCCAAGTCGGATCTGACTGCATCAGGGGCAGGCGGTACGAAGATGGAGTCCGATTCTGGAGACGGCTTGACAAACGGTTTGAGGAGGCGCTGGAGAGAGACGCCGGTTGGTATAGCTTGTCGGGTGGAGCCGATCCGTGCCAGGGCATCTGCTTGCTCGTTGTCGGCCCGTGGCACGTGGAGGAACTCGCACCCATCAAAGTATCCGCTGATTTGCTGGACGAGGAATCGATAGCTCGCCATGTTTGCGTCCTTGGCGTCCCAGTCGCCAGATGACTGCTGGACCACCAAATCCGAGTCGCCATAACACAGGATCCGGCGTATGCCGAGTTCTTTGGCTAGCCGGAGCCCGTGTATGAGCGCCTCATACTCGGCCACATTGTTGGAGGCGGCAAAATGAATTTGCAATGTGTATCTGAGCTTGTTGCCCTTGGGAGAGGTGAGGACGATGCCGGCTCCCAAGCCGGTGCGCATCTTGGATCCGTCGAAGTGCATCCGCGAATGAGTGGAGTCGGGAGCCGGCGGTAGGTACTGGGTCTCGGCCCAGTCGACAAGGAAGTTGGCCAATGCTTGGGACTTGATGGCGGTGCGGGGCTGGTAGAAGATCGTGTAAGGAGCAGCGCGATGGCCCACTTAGCCACCCGGCCGGATGCATCCCGGCTGCCTATGATCTCGGCAAGCGGGGCAGTGCATACTACCGTGATGGGATGCTCTTGAAAGTAGGGCTTCAGCTTCTTGGCGGCGAAGTGCACTCCATAGCACATCTTCTGGTAATGCGGGTAGTTTTGCTTCGAGGTGGACAGTACTTCGCTCAAATAATATACCGGCCTCTGGACTAACTGAGCTCGGCCTTCTTCTGGGCGTTGGACCATGATGACTGTACTGACCACTCGGCTAGTCGCAACAATGTAAAGGAGCATGGGCTCTTTCTCAGTCGGCGCTGCCAGGACAGGTGGTGTGGTCAGCATCTTCTTCAACTCGTGGAAAGCTTGGTCTGCTTGGTCGTTCCACTCGAAGTGGGTGGACTTCTTCATGATTCGGTACAGGGGGAGAGCCTTCTCTCCTAGCCGGCTGATAAAGCGGTTTAGGGAGGCCAGGCACCCGGTAAACTTCTGAACGTCTCGCAGCTTGGTAGGAATCTCCATTCTCTCTATGGCCTTGATCTTCACTGGGTTGCACTCAATGCCGCGTTCGGAGACCAAAAAGCCTAGAAGCTAAACGGCTGGTACTCCGAACACGCATTTCTCAGGGTTGAGCTTGATCTGAAATCGGCGCAAGTTGGCAAATGTTTCTCTGAGGTCTTCCAGCAGGGTGCCGCGCTTCTCTGTCTTCACCACAATATCGTCTACATAGACGTGGGCATTTCTGCCGAGTTGCTTGAGGAGGCATTTCTGCATGCAACGCTGAAAAGTGGCACCGGCATTTCTCAAGCCGAATGTCATAGTCAGGTAGCAGAAAGCTCCGAATGGTGTGATGAAGGCGGTCTTCAGGCGGTCGGCTAGGTCCAACTTGATCTGGTGGTAGCCTGAGTAAGCATCCAAGAAACTCAACAGCTCGCATCCGGCTGTGGAGTCTATCACTTGATCGATCCGTGGTAGGGCAAACGGATCTTTGGGGCAGGCTTTGTTGAGGCTGGTGTAATCTATACACATACGCCATTTATTGTTCTTCTTCAACACCAAGACCGGGTTGGCAAGCCACTCTGGAAAAAACACCTCCATATTGAAGCCGGCTGCCAGGAGTCGGGCTATCTCTTCTCCTACGATCCTTCTCTTCTCCTCCGACAGTCGGCGGAGAGGCTGCTTGACTGGTTTCGCGTCCGCTCGGACATGTAGCTTGTGCTCGGCGAAATCCTTCGGAACACCCGGCATGTCCTTTGGGGACCATGCAAAGATGTCCCGATTCTCACGGAGGAAGTCGACGAGCTCGCCTTCCTATTTGCTGTCCAGGTTTGCAGCAATGACAGCAAACCTCTCCGGGTTCTCCGGGTCCAGAGGTATCTTCTTTGTTTCCTTGGCCGGCTGGAAGGAGCCCTGAGCATCATATTCCTTGGGGTTGGGGGACAGGGCCGGCTGCTTGCCGGCCATGGCCACGACTCGGTCCAGCATCTTCTTCTCTTCAGCAATCACGAGGGACTCGGCCAGCCGGCTGCTGGCTGCAGCACACTCGGTGGACTTCTTGTAGTCTCCGGCTATGGTGATGATCCCCTTTGAACTCGGCATCTTCATCTTGAGGTAGGCATAGTGGGGCACAACCATGAACTTGGCCAGGGCAGGTCGGCCAAGCAAGGCGTGGTAAGGGCTCTCTAGATCCACTACTTTAAACCAGATCGCTTCTCGGTGAAAGTGATCCTTGTCTCCGAAGAGAACATCCATCTTGATCTTACCGATTGGGGAACAGGACAAGCCGGGCACCATGCCATGGAACACAGTCCGGCTTGGCATTAGTTGCTTCGCCTTGAGGTTCAACTTCTCCATGGTGTCGCGGTACAGTATGTTGATGCTGCTTCCACCATTAATCAGCACACGGGAGAAACGAGTAGCTCTCCTTTCTGTCGCGAGGGTGGTGTCTAACACCAATGCATAAGAGCCGGGAGACGGCATCACCTCTGGGTGATCGGCCCGGCTCCAGCTGATAGGCTTCTTAGACCAATGCATGAATTCAGGGCTGCTGGAGGCGACCGTGTTGACTTCTTGGTGCTGTCGGCGCCGACTGCGCTTGTCTTCAATTTGGCTCGTGAAGACGACGTAGGCATCGTGCTCATCTGGGAACTCATCTTGAATGGCTCCGACTGCTAGTCGAATAGCCGGCTGCTGAGGGGCTGGAGGCGGCGGCCCAGGAGGTGGAGGCGGCAGCAGCCCCTCGCACTTGAAGATCCGCGTGAGCCAATGGCACTTCCGGGTCGTGTGGGTGGACGGCTTCGCGCCGCTGTGGAACTTGCAGGGGGCATCAAGAGTTTGCTCGTAGGAGAAGGCCAGCTGCCAAGCCGGCCTGCCGCCCTTCTTCTTGGGCGCGGGCCGCTCTTCGGGCTATTCGTCTTCGACGGTGGCTACTTGCCAACTGGTGGAAGGCGGCATAGGGGCCTTGCGCTTGTGGTCGTTCTGGTAGGGGCGTCGGTTGGAGTCACCAGCCGGCGTCTTGGGAGCCGGAGCGAGCACCTTTCCAGAGGCGTCCACTCGGAGCTCGGTCTTCATTGAGGAGTCGGCCGTGGCGTACTTGTCTGCTATGATTAGCAGCTCGTCGAGGGTAGTCGGCTCATCGCAGAGGAGTCGGTGCTTGAGGAGGGTGCCCTCTCGGCACCCGGCGGTGAAGTACTCTATGGCTTGAACCTCGTGCACCCCCTCGCAGGAGTTGCGGAGCTTGGCCCAACGCGTGAGGTAGTTGCGAGTCGATTCGCTGGGCCCTTGGACGCATAAGGAGAGCTGGTGGGGCTTGGGAGGCCACTTGTATGTGCTGGTGAAGTTGCGGACGAAGACTTCCATGAAGTCTAGCCAGCTGTTCACGCTGTAGGGCTTGAGGCTGTTCAGCCAGGTGCGTGCCGTGCCTTGAAGGATGAGAGGGACGTACTTCACGGCAACGCGCCTGTTGCCGTTTGCTATGCTGACTGCGGTAGAGTAGTCGATTAACCAATCTTCCGGCTTCACGGAGCCGTTGTATTTTGGCGTGTCTCTTGGGAGTGAGAACCCTTTGGGGAAGGGTTCGTCGCGGATGCGGGGGCCAAAGCAAGGCGGGCCGACATCATCTTCTTCTTCTAGCACCAGGGATCGCGCTAGGCGGTCGATCCGGTGGCGGGCATCATTCTCGCCGACTCCTTCGCGGTGGTCTAGTCGGCCGCCGAGAGTCGGATGCGTGACAGGCGGCGGGGTGGGATATCTCTCCCCACGGGGCGGGGGGGGGAGAGGCGGATTGCCTTGTCGTTCCACTGCTCGGGGGCGGCCTTCTGCGTCGCGCTCAATGGTGACCCGAGTCCGGCTGCGGCTAGCAGCCGGCTCCTTGTCTTTTCTTGCGCGGGCGCCGCTTGCAGTCGGCGTCCGAGATGTCGCGGCGTGCTCTCGGCGTGGGGGAGGACTCTCAGCGCGGACGCCGGCTTCATGCCGTTCTGCGGCCACGTCGATCAGCTGCTGGATGCGTCTAGTCATGTAGGGGAGCTCATCAGCCCCCAGCCCGTTCAGTTCATCTACGGCCGCCTGAGCGGCACGCAGGTTCTCGAGTGGCGTGGTGTAGACTGGGCGGTCTACTCCCAGCATGATGGCGATGGCCGCGCCGCGCTTCTTGACGAGGCCGGCTCGGCTCGGCCCGCCAGGAGGCGGCGTACCAAAGGCGGCGCGGTCGACTTCGCGTTGGTGAGCCTCAGTGAGGCGTCTCATGGATGCTATCTTCTGGCCCTCCACGATGAGGGCGAGGCGGCGTGCCTCCAGAGTCTCGGCGTCGGCGTCGGCCGGGATGGGGACGGACAAGTCGTGCAGCGCCGCTTGTAGGGCGTCGTGGGCGTTCTCACCCGAGATGGCGCCGTGGCTGATGACCAGCACCTCAGTGACAACACTGCTGCCACTGTCGGCTCGAGGGAGCGGGTCACCGATGATCACCACGTTGGTGGGGAAGGCGTCAAGCGATGCCGTGTCGGAGTCGACAAGCATCGGGTCGGTGGAGCCGACCGACTCCAAATCCACAGCAAGCTCGCTGGAGACGTGAAGCTGGTCGAGGAGGCTGACGAGGCGGCTCTCGGGGCAGTCTGTGCCCGCGTCGGACGCAGGCTCGTCGGAGATGCGAGTCTCGCCAAGAAGATCGGCGAGGCAGCTCGCCGTGCAGGCGTCGTCGACGCCTTGCAGCGCGTCAGGGCAAGCGCCATCGGGCGTAGCGGGCTAGCTACGCTCGCGGGGGAGGAAAAGGGTTCCCGTCCAGAACAGGTCTCCGGACAACGGTGCACCTGGCCCCATGGTGGGCGCCAAATGTCGGGTGGTAGGTGCGACATATGCCAACGGGTGGCTTATCATTGTGGGAGCCAGTAAGACATCGCCGGTGCCTGGAAACGGGATAAGGCGAAGACATGCACGCCGACGAATCTTACCCAGGTTCGGGGCTCTCCATGGAGATAACACCCCTAGTCCTGCTCTGCGGGGTCTCCGCATGATCACTAGATCAACACATAGCTACAAGTGCTCCTTGAGCTGTTTGGCTAGAGGAGGAAGAAAGGCAAGGCTAGCTCTCCCCTTCCCTCTACGTGGTGGCTAAAACTATCTTCGAGATCAACGCTTTGCATGGGTGCCCCAGGGGGTTTATATAGGCCTACCCCCAGGGGTACAATGGTAATCCGGCTGGGTGCGGGTCCCAGCTGTCAGTGTCTGTGCTCGCCGGCTTCTCCGCCGGCCGTTGGGGCCTGCCGACTGGTGGGTCCCGCCGGCTGCCGGCCCCACCGCCTGGGG
Source organism: Triticum aestivum (assembly GCF_018294505.1). NCBI lineage: Eukaryota > Viridiplantae > Streptophyta > Magnoliopsida > Poales > Poaceae > Triticum > Triticum aestivum. Next base: position 343,573,432 of record NC_057796.1, read on the forward strand.
GCCTTATCGGCGGCTGGTTACTGTTGCCTCGCCCCTGATGACGAGGGCTTTGTCGAGGTAAGCGTGGCTACAGTGCCGCCGCCTGGCGGGCTCTCACTGTAGCCTCACCTCGTCTTGTCTCCTTAATGATGCACATACTTCGAGGGAGGGAGGTAGCCGGCTATTGGGAGCCGGCTACACCCCAGGCCGACTAGGGGAGGCCGGGCCGCCTTCGAGCGTCCCTCTGGCTGAAGGGGCTCACCGCCCGCAGGCCGTACTGGCGCCTGTCGTGGGTGACGTCGCAGTCAACATGGCTACAGTGCCGCGCCGGACGGGGGATGGCTGACCCGTATGGCGCGCTGTGGCCATGCATGCTCCGGGATTCGGGGGTGGCAGGCTGTACTGCAGCCACGCCCCATCTTATCACCGTTATGTGGGTGCAGCCCTGGTGGGTGCAGTCTTGGCCGGCTTCTAGGAGTCGGCCTTCTTCATGGCCGGCTTCTGGGAGTCGGTCCTCTTGGGGCCGGCTTCCTGGAGTCGGCCATCTCGTAGCTCTCTTCGGGAAGGTTTTTGAGGCCGGGTCGCCTTCTGGTAGTCGGCCTTGGTGATAGCCGGCCAGAGGAAGGCGGCCCCGTGCTCTGGATGCTTGAAGGCTTGATTGGCCTGGTAATTTCTCGAAGAGCCAGGGGGAGTCGGTTAGGCTACCCGTGGCCATTTACTCCGACAGTACGTGGTACGGTAAGTAAACTGACTCCAAAACAGTTCTAATGGCAATTTTTCTCCGTTTTGGAATATTTAGAAAAATAGGAAAATAAGAAGCAGTACGGGAAGGACACGAGGCTTCCACGAGGGTGGAGGGCGCGGCCTACCCCCTGGGCGCGCCCCCCTGCCTCGTGGGCACCTCATGCGCTCTCCGGACTCCGTTTTCTTGCACGATACGTATTTTGGTCGGTAAAAATTCATTATATAATCTCCCGAAGGTTTTGACCACCGTATCACGCAAATATCCTCTGTTTTTGTTTCGAGCTGTTTCTGTAGCAGATTTGGAGCAAGATGTCATCTCCGGATTCCGACGGAGAGAGCTACGTCTCACACCTCATTGCTGACCCAAAGACTTATGGGGACCTATCTCCTTGTGGTCGAACTACGGATGAGGAGGAGGATGCTCATCTAATGAGGATCAACGATTCAAGCTCGGAGGAGGAGGATGTCCCTCTACCTCAACCTGGGGATATGCACGTGGAGTTCAAGAAGTCTAGTCTCCCTAAGATGGCTAAACTATCTAACAATCGATCTATTCCTTCTTGTTTTCGGCAGAAAAGCAAAGGAGATTTATGCGACAAGATCTTGAAGCTGGAGTCGGAGGTCGATGATTTAAAAGAGGAAATTGCTCTTCTCAATTATAATATGAAGAAGCTGAAGGCACAAATATCCCCATCACCACCTCCGAAGAAGGAAATCTAATCACATGGGTATGGGCACTCCCCTTGGCAACTGCCAAGCTTGGGGGAGGTGCCCCGGTATTGTATCACCATCACACTCCTATCTTTACCATTTTTCTTAGTTCGATCCTTTTGGTAATATCTTGATCTAGTAGAATAAGGTTTTTAGTATGATCTAGTTTTGAGTTTTTGCTTTATGATTCCTCTATGTAATCGAGTCCGTGAGCTATATAATAAAGATTAGTGTTGAGTCAAGGGCTTGATTATTTTGCTATGATCTTGAGGAATAAAAGAAAAAGAAAGAATAAAAAGAAATAAAGAGATCATATTGATCTTATGAAGAGTAATGACTTCACATAGAGAGAGTATGATGATTAAAAGTTGTTGAGAGTTGACAAACATAGTTTTGGTCATCGTTGCAATTAATAGGAAGTAATAAAGAAAGAGAGGTTTCACATATAAATATACTATATTGGACATCTTTTATGATTGTGAGCACTCATTAAAATATGACATGCTAAAGATTGGATGTTGGACAAGGAAGACAACGTAATGGGTTATGTTTTCTTATATCTGAGAGAAAGTATATTTTCATGGATCATCCAACATGTTGAGCTTGCCTTTCTCCCTCATGCTAGCCAAATTCCTTGCACCAAGTAGAGATACTACTTGTGCTTCCAAATTCCCTCAAACCCAGTTTTGCCATGAGAGTCCACCATATCTACCTATGGATTGAGTAAGATCCTTCAAGTAAGTTGTCATCGGTGCAAGGAAAAAAATTGCTCTTTAAATTTGTGTGACTTATTAGTGTGGGAGAAAATAAGCTTTATACGATCTTGTGATGCGGAACAAATAAAAGTGACGGACTGCATAATAAAGGTCCATATCACAAGTGGCAATATAAAGTGACGTTCTTTCGCATTAAGATTTTGTGCATCCAACCCTGAAAGTGCATGACAACCTCTGCTTCCCTCTGCGAAGGGCCTATCTTTTACTATTATCTTCTACTTTATGCAAGAGTCATGGTGATCTTCACCTTTCCTTTTTACACTTTATCCTTTGGTAAGCACAGTGTGTTGGAAAGATCCTGATATATATATCCAATTGGATGTAAGTTAGCATGGGCTATTATTGTTGACATTACCCTTGAGGTAAAAGGTTGGGAGGCGAAACTATAAGCCCCTATCTTTCTCTGTGTCCGATTAAAACTTCGTAACCACAAAAATTGTGTGAGTGTTAGCAATTGTGAAAGACTAAATGATAGTTGAGTATGTGGACTTGCTGAAAAGCTCTTGTATGACTCTTTCTGATGTTATGATAAATTGCAATTGCCTCAATGACTGAGATTATAGTTTGTTAGTTCTCAATGAAGTTTCTGATTCACACTTGACATTGTGAATAGATTATTACTTGAGCATAAGAAATCATATGACAATATCCATATATGTTGTTGTTATAAGAATGATCATGATGCCCTCATGTCCGTATTTTATTTTATCGACACCTCTATCTCTAAACATGTGGACATATTTATCGTTATCGACTTTCGCTTGAGGACAAGCGTGGTCTAAGCTTGGGGGAGTTGATACATCCAGTTTGCATCATGCTTTTATATTGATATTTATTGCATTATGGGATGTTATTACACATTATGTCACAATACTTATGCCTATTCTCTCTTATTTTACAAGGTTTACATGAAGAGGGAGAATGCCGGCAGCTGGAATTATGGGCTGGAAAAGGAGCAAATATTAGAGACCTATTCTGCACAACTCCAAAAGTCCTGAAACTCCACGGAAGTTATTTTTGGAAATAATAAAAAATACTGAGCGAAGAAAATACCAGAGGGGGCCCACACCCTGGCCACGAGGGTGGGGGGGCGTGCCCTACCCCCCTGGGCGCGCCCCCTGCCTCGTGGGCCCCCTGGTGTCCCTTCGGTGCCCATCTTCTGCTATATGAAGTCTTTCGTCTGAGGAAAAATAATAAGCAAGCTTTCGGGACGAGACTCCGCCGCCACGAGGCGGAACCTTGGCGGAAGCAATCTAGGGCTCCGGCGGAGCTGTTCTGCCGGGGAAACTTCCCTCCGGGAGGGGGAAATCATCGCCATCATCATCACCAACGATCCTCTCATCGGGAGGGGGTCAATCTTCATCAACATCTTCACCAGCACCATCTCCTCTCAAACCCTAGTTCATCTCTTGTATCCAATCTTTGTCTCATAGTCTGGGATTGGTACCTGTAGGTTGCTAGTAGTGTTGATTACTCCTTGTAGTTGATGCTAGTTGGTTTATTTGGTGGAAGATCATATGTTCAGATCCATTATGCATATTAATACCCCTCTGATTATGAACATGAATATGCTTTGTGAGTAGTTACGTTTGTTTCTGAGGACATGGGAGAAGTCTTGCTATTAGTAGTCATGTGAATTTGGTATTCTTTCGATATTTTGATGAGATGTATGTTGTCTATCCTCTAGTGGTGTTATGTGAACGTTGACTACATGACACTTCACCATTGTTTGGGCCTAGAGGAAGGCATTGGGAAGTAATAATTAGATGATGGGTTGCTAGAGTGACAGAAGCTTAAACCCTAGTTTATGCGTTGCTTCGTAAGGGGCTGATTTGGATCCATATGTTTCATGCTATGGTTAGGTTCACCTTAATACTTCTTTTGTAGTTGCGGATGCTTGCAATAGGAGTTAATCATAAGTGGGATGCTTGTCCAAGTAAGGACAGCACCCAAGCACCGGTCCACCCACATATCAAATTATCAAAGTACCGAACACGAATCATATGAACGTGATGAAAACTAGCTTGACGATAATTCCCATATGTCCTCGGGAGCGTTTTCCTTCATACAAGAAATTGTCCGGGCTTGTCCTGCGCTACAAAAAGGATTGGGCCATCTTGCTGCACTTTATTTACACTTGTTACTCGTTACTCGTTCCAATTACCATATTACAAAACTATCTGTTATCGATAATTTCAGTGCTTGCAGAGAATACCTTGCTGAAAACCGCTTATCATTTCCTTCTGCTCCTCGTTGGGTTCGACACTCTTACTTATCGAAAGGACGACGATAGATCCCCTATACTTGTGGGTCATGAATGGGCTACTCTGATGTTGAAGTATGAGGTTATGACTAACACACACTTTGAGACCCTATATAAATACCGGGAAACATGGGTTCCTTGCTACTTCAAACACCAATTCTTCCCATTCCTGCAGTCAACCCAACGCAGTGAGGGTTTCAACGATGTCCTTAAGAGATATGTGAACCCACAAAATTCCATCCTCAACTTTGTCAAGCAATATTCAAAAATCCAGACTCACATACTTGTCCGGGAGGGTGGAAAAGACTACCGGACTGAACATTTGGAGACTGAAATGTGGTCGTCTTTTCCCATTGAGAAGCAAGCGTATGGTGCCTATACTAGGGACTTGTATGAGAAGTTCCGTAACGAATTCAAGTTGACTGGGAGATACAATGTACGACCGCATGGGGGTCACTTGTATGAGATTTACCCCAACAATACCAACCCCGACAATACATAGAAGTGGGTTTCTAAGTATGGTTCTAGGAGTTATTTCGTGACATCAGACCCTGCTGCTGGAGACTACACATGCCAATGCTGCAAAATGGACAGGGACGGCATGCTCTGCTGCCACATCTTGAAGGTTTTCACCTACCTTGGTATAGATGAAATCCCTGCACAGTATATTCTGAGGAGATGGACACCTAAAGCAATACCCAGTGCACCACCTACAAATGACGGTCAGCCCGATGAGTTGCCTGCGCAGTCCAAGAAAGAACTTAGACATGCAAATTTGTCCTTGGATTTTGCAAGCCTTGCTCGTGTTGCTAGTGCGTCAGATGCTGCTTCAGACATCGCGAGGAGGCATATGCGGGCAGCTCGCACAGAAATAAAACACTTGAACTTGTCGAGAAAAAAGAAGCCAACAACAGGTCCTAGTGCCCCCCGGTGGTCCACCCCCGAGTAGTGGTTCTGCCCCACAAGGCAACCCTCCTCCAACGAATAGTGCCCCTCCACCACCTCCTGCTGCAGATGCACAACCACCAGCTAACTCTATGCAGCGTCCCACTACTTCTGCACCACAACAAAGAAAAGCAGCCCAAATGGCTGATCCTTCTGGAGTGCTTGCACACCCCAATATGGGATCTGCACGCCAAAGCACAACAACGCCAACCCTGCCAGTGGTGCCTACACCACCAGGAATGTTTGCAGCACAGCCGAGAGGGGCTGCACAAACAATTAGAGGGCATGCACAACCAGGTTGGTGGCCTCTACAACTACCAACAGGGGAAGCACAACTAGCCAGGGGTTCCCCAGCACAAAACAGGTGGCCAGCAGTACCACCGAGGGGGGGCACCCCGCTGCCCCCATCAGGACTTCAACAAATGCCTGCTGGAATTGGAGAGCATTCTACTTCCTCCACATCACAACAGAAAGGGCAACGAAAAAGTGGAGGGGCACTGTTGTCTTCTTCTGCAGCACCGCCTGGGAGACATGCGCAACCACCTCCCCAAATTGAGCCACTACACGGGGGTACTGGAATGCAACCAGGAGCTTTTACAATGGACCAAAACCTTGGATATCCTACTCCTACTGTGGCTAACCTGCCAATCCCTAGAGACCCGCCAAAGTCAACAACCAAAGGAAGAGCAAAAATGAAAAGGATCCAGTCAGCACTTGAGCTGCACCCTAAGAGAAAGAACAAGTGTATTTATTGTGGTTCTGTTGATCACAACTCTGCGTTATGCAAAACAAGATTGGTGTGAACGTAAAAAAGGAGTGGAAACGGTGCTGACAAAGAGGAAACCCGAGAGGAAAAGGTTGAGAAGACCAAATACCACTATTTGAATTCTACAGCTTGGGCTCTTTTTTTACTTTGTTCTTATTCTGCAAACAATTTGTATTGGCATTTCTTGCAAGTTGTATGAATGATTTAGGCAACTATCTATTATCTATTCTTTTCGCATGTGGAGATTTTACATTGATAAAAAAATTCCATCATGGGAGACAATCATTGAAAATTATCATGACTGCGGATTAATTTGCAGGCAAACTCTTGTGTAGTGTTCAGGCAAGTATATGCAGAAATGCAAGCAACTAAGTCATACAAAAACAACTATCTGTTATCTGTTCTCTTCGCATGTGGAAAATTTACATTGATAAAAAAATTCCATCGTGGGAGACAATCATTGAAAATTATCATGACTGCGGATTAATTTGCAGGCAAACACTTGTCTAGTGTTCAGGCAAGTATATGCAGAAATGCGAGCAACTAAGTCATACAAAAAACGAAAAATCATGAGCAAAGAACTGACCTATTTCAACTTCAGGATGTCTTTCCAGGGAGCCTTGTTGCAATCAGTGTTGACCCAATTACTTGTCAGTTGTTTCCTGATGTTTGGGATGTCGTTTGGGTGAATCTTGGAACAACCCTTGCTTCCCAACCATTAGTGAATGTAAGAGCATAAACCCCGCAGTCAAAACTAGACGACAAAAAATATGGAAAACAGTATGTTCTTAGTTACCTAATTACATATATGTACTATCACTTGAATGACTTAAAAAGAAGAAGAACATGACATATCAACCAGTTTGGAGAGGTATGGTTGCTTACTCATTGTTTTTCTTGGGTACATCGATATTGAATAGTTTGAAATCGTCCATGACAATATGAGATTTTGGGTAATGAGTCTCCCATAGACTTCAAACACTTGCAACCATGCGCCTTGCGCAATCATCCAGGGACTTGTCGGCAAGCGTCCTCCATGAATCAAGCACCTCAAACTTTCTGTCCCTTAAATTCACATTGAAAACCTAGTAATGATTCCCTGTAACTGGCTTCATTTCATCAATGTTTTCTATGACAGGGAACATGATCTATATGTGGAGAAAACAAGTATGTATAAAATGTTAGGAACTAAATACATGTGGTGAAAAAATTGCATGCAAATTATACTTGTGTCATCAGGCAAATTCCCTGCATGTTTGTAGGCAACTTTTTGCTGCATGGAAGCAACTTGGAAAAAAGAACACATGGTGGTGGAGAAGGGGGTGTTGTGTGGAAACTTATGTTGCTACTTAAGCAAGTCCCAAAAAACATGTCAATGTTTTCTACTTAAACAACTACTACCATACTCTATGTGTATTTGCTCATGTGCGAAAAAGAACACAAATATCAAAAACGTAATAAAAAAACTGTCTGACCATATCTTTACGGTCCAACCGGTTGGATTTGCTGAATCTGACAATGATCTCTTTCTTGTCAATATCCATCTTCTGCAACCATTTCTACCAAAGAAAAAAACATGAAAAAGGTGGAAATGAAAATAGAAAAGGAAGACCTGATTACTGATATAACTGCCAGTTTCTTACCGAGGATCTCAATGGCATCACCACCTTCTTTGAATCTGGTGGCAAGTTCATCACGATGGACTGTATGCCAATCTCGACAACATGGTCCAACAGGAATCCTTCCTTTTTCATCGTGTTTGCCAGCTCCCTCACAGTTACATAGTATCGACCATAGTCAATTACCTTGGGGCTGCAGTAAAAAAGATGAGAAAGTGAAAGATAAGTTCATCATGATGGCCTGTGCGCCAAAGATAAATGTGTTATTGATAACGAACTTTCTGCTCACCACCACAATGTCTAACTTATTGCTGTACATTAAGTCACATACTACTGTTTTTTTATGAACTTGCCTGATGATAGTATATCATATGCCTACATGATAGTAAACAGGTTGCTTAAACAAAAAGTTTAGTTAGACAACATTGTACCTGGTATCTACATGTGGGGAAACTTCTTCATTTAATCTCCCATGTAAGATAACCGATGAATATAACCGATTGACATCAGGTTTGCGGTGAAACATTTTTTTCTCATTGTAGTCCGTGAATGGTGACCTGATGTAGGGTGATGGTTTGATGATCCTCCTCTCAAATTTGTTAGGGACAGGCTCTCCAGAGCTGCTGCTAGTATAGTTCTTGCTACCTGAACCATCTTCTATTTGTTCAGCAGTTTTTTCTAGTGTAGATAACACATTTGGCAACCGGCTACCCTCTGCACGAGCTCCGAGACTCTCATTGGACCTTTGATTTGGTAATTGACACGCTTCATTGACGCCTCCAAGATCCCACTCCTCACTGTCATCGAGTATTTGTATGAACTCGGGGTCTGCAAGTATGCTTGGCCCATCATGTACAACTGCCTCGACTGCTGTTTCTGGGACAAAGTCATCTATGCCAAGAGAGAATGATGGGGCTGGGCAGTATTCATGAACAAAGTTGTTTGATCCTGAACTTTTGGTTTGCTGAAACTGCAATCCATCAGTCTCTGATCGAATGGAATTGGATGATTTGTTGCTTGAGCTTTCTGCATACTTATTCCTTGGAGGTGCACACCTAGCTATGAGCTCACTGATTTCCAAGACGTTTACTTCTAGAGAATTTCTCGTATTCTCCTTGAATTGCATGGTTGGACAATTCTCTTTGTTTCCATCGCAAATGTTGAATCTCTTGGCTTGAGGGTTAACTGTTTGGGCAATCTCGATGATGGAAGCTGAGTTTGCAGGAAACTTGCCTTGTGACCATGAATTGCTGCTTTTCAATGAGAGGTCAATGGTGCTTATTGCCTCACCTGAAACATGAGGAGATGGCAGGGGGCAAAAAAAATCTTGTGCTGGTGCTTTCATCTTCTGCTCTTTGCCACCCTGATGACCATTTAGCTCAACCATTTGTGCTTGACCATTTAGCTCAACTAATGGTTGCCTACCACATGTTTTTGTTGTGCGCCCCGGTATTTCTGCTGGCATATTGGCTGTTGGTTCTTGTGTGTAGCTTAAGTTCCTCTCTGAAGGATTTGCCTGATTGGTCATGCAAATTTCTTCCTTCTTGGCTTGAATTGCCTCACTCTGTCTGACATTTGCCTGGCATTTGGGATACATGATCGCAGCCTCATCTTGCTCTAGCGTTGTTGGTACTCCACAAACTGCAACCTTGTTGCATCCTGGGCCATTAGATGCTAATGTCGAGCTTGATATTCCATTCGCATGCAGCTGGGGCTTGTCAATGACACGCCTTGCCTCATTTTCTGAAGTAGTTCCCTGTTTTTGCTCCTGGAAATGTCTGGATTTCTTAATAGCTGGCACCCTTTGGTTGGCACCTTGGCCTTGCAAGTTATTATTCACCCGGCTTGCTTGCAGCTCCTCTACTGTTGCTGTCACTGTTGTTGGCTGCAGGATGAAGCTGACATTCTTTTTCTTCTTGGGTGGGAGAGGTGGTAGTTGGTTCTGTACAACTACCTTATCTTTGCTTTCCAAGACATGTTCTGCACCTATTTCCTGCATTATTCTCTTGCGAGTGGCTTTCGGGCATAATTCCTCAAAGTTCATTGTGCACACTTCCTTCATCTCTAATCCATCCAAAAGGTCTTGAAAAAGCTTTTTCGCTTCCCATGCAGCTGATGGCCCATCACAAACATCATTGGCTTCAAGCAGTGGGATTTCTGGCAATTTATTTTCCCGCTCCATCATCACAATGTCTCTGATATTAAATGAGTAAGACTCATCAGACACTTTAGCTTCGAAAACCTTCTTCTTTTGAAGCAGAAACTGTAGTGTGCTCTCCTCTTCATCGCTGTCTGAGCTGCCAGCTGCTGCATCCTCGTACCTAGCGTCCCCACCACCATCATCGTGGCCACTGTTGTTTCCTCCACTATTCTGTTCATCAGGCTTATCACCACCCTTTCCATCCTCCTCCTTATCTTCATCCTTATCACCACCTTTACCCAAATCATCATCGTCATCGTTGTCATCATCATCATTCTCATCATCTCCCTTCCCATCCTCTTCATTATCTTCATCTTCATTCTCTTCATCATCTTCCTCTTCATCATTACTTTCCTCTATGTTACCTTGTTGAACCTCATCGTGATCATTTTCCACTCTTCCTTCATTAGGGTTGCACCCACCATCTTTGCTTCTGACTTCATCACCATCATCATCGCCAGAGTCTCCATCACTATCGCTAGCAATTTTGTCTGCATCATCATCTGATTCCTCAAAATCGTTGTCGCCTTCGTCGCTACCATCAGTATATGTTGGTACAACACTTCTTCGCTATCACTGGCCGGTTGTTTCCTTCTTTTCTTAGAATGTTGCCTACTTGTTCCAACTTTACTAGGCTCTGCCCTGTCTGTCTCAGTTTCCTTGTCATCAATCCTGCCAAATGCATGAACAAGCTTCCCAACTGAGTGCGAAATTTCTGAGCACATTTCATGGACAATGACTGAGAGCTTCTTTTGTTTCTGCAAAAAACAGGGAGAATTGAGGGGAAGCTTAGCACATCCAAACATACTATGACAAAGTTGCCTATAAAAGCAGTTCATGATAAGTTTAAAATCTTGGGTTATAATCACAGAAATTCAGACCTTTTGCAGATTTAAAATAACAATAAAATTGAAAAATTGAGTTGCCTACTCTCAAGTAAGAAATTGCCTGCACACTTGGTTAGAAATTGCCAAGGGATAAAATGACTTACTTGTTTATCATAGGAGTTGGGTAATCTTGCTGCAACAAATTTTGTGATGTGATCCATGCTTCCGAATAAGCTGTCGTCAGCACACCGTGAAAACTCAGTCTTCAACTGATGTGAGTCATCACAAAAGAAATGATGAGTACATGATGTGCATGTGCACTAAAAGTTAAACTCGATCACTACCATAAAAGAACATTGACAGTTACCCACCACCTCCCGTTGAATCATAAAACACATACTCCGTACATAACATAAAATGTGGGGTGCTTCTTTGGAAAATTGTCTAAAGAGTTGCTTGCCAAGATGACAAGACTTGCCAGACTTAAATACATGAGTTGCTATTTTTTGGTTAAATGTTGTGACTTGCACTTTAGACAGAAGACAACTAAAAAGACATATGTGGCCTAATAAAAAAGACTTACCCGCAGTTTGCCATATTGACCCGGGCCCTTCTTATCCTTCTTCACAACTTTTGCAATTAGAGCAGAATTCCAAACCGAAACTCTTGGTGTAGAACTTGGTATAGGTTCATCCACATCCAGCGAGTCTAGGTACAAGAGCTGCAAATGAAAAATATGATATTAAAAACAGAAAACATATAAGTTTGCAATATAACAAACAAGATGGAGGATAGTGTTGAGAATGAGAGATAATCGTTTGAGTTTAATGCACTCACTACGAGATGGAAAACACAGTACCATACGACATTCTTCTTGGTACCTGCATCTTTAAATGCTGCCTTTAACTGATCAACAACAAACTAGCAAACATTCATCTCTGTTATACCATTGACATCCATGACATAAGGGAAGCTTTTTGGCGAGATGCTTAGACTTGTTGATGGTGCAAGGAAGCAGGAAAAGGCAACTGCTAACCAAGCACGAAGAAAATCGTCATCGTAAGCTCCATTCATATTTCCAATCATCTTACACCATGCTGTGAGGGTTGGTGAGTTCTTGGTCGTGATATTATAGATGTTGTAGATGGCCTTTGTGATGTCAGGACGATTCTCAAAGCAGACCTTCCTGCCCCTGTTTGGCAATCCCCAAATTCGATGCACGCTCGCTGCATCAACAGGAATCTTCCCCCTATCTGGTATAACAATTTGGGACATCTCAGGGTCGTAGTGCTTCATAATCCATTGGCTGAGATCTGCATCCATACTAGTTGCTGCAATATCCAACAAACCCCCAAACTCTTTATTAATGATCACAGCCTTCTGAAGAGGAACAAGTGACTGGTTTAGTTTGTACAGCCTTGCAGGCGATCCCCTATTCCTAAAACCCTAAAGAAACAAAACAGGCACACTAGAAAAAGTTCATTAGAAGAATTAACATGATAGATTTATGTATAGATATATTGGTTTGGCAACTCAAACACAATTAGTTGGCAAAAAAGTGACTGCAAAAAGTGAGGCAATAGTGCATTACCTCGTTTCTAGCAGTCTTCTGGCGCTTTCCTTTTTTGGTACGATGTTCAGGGTCTTTGTCGAGACATACATCTGTGTCAACTCCGGCGGCGTTATCAGCATCGGTGGATATCTCTTCATTGCTATCAATATCTGATGGCCGCGTCCCACGAGTTATAATACCTTTTGCCCCTCGTCGACGCTTGTAACCAATTATGGGTGCATTACTACGACCCTACAGGAGAGACAATGGAACAAACGAACAATAAAAAACAGGACATGAAAGAACATATGGAGACTACTAACCAGTATATGCACCACATATAAAAAAAGAATTCAGAATTTTTTTCTGCCCGCGTATATCTGGTTGGGTATCTCTGATGATAAGATGAGAAGGTTCGTCATCAAGGTTGGCTGTAGGCGGGTCTTGCTCGATGCCCTTACTACTGCTCCCAGACATTATTCGCTGCAAAAATAATAAGGACAAGTATAAAACAGTGTTATGTGACAAACCGCGCAGGCAAGTTCGCATGCATCTGCCAAGCAAAAACCATGAAAATATCACGCATGTGGCTAGCTAAAGGATGCCAATATTGGCGTTTAAATGAATGAGCTAAGCAAGCTTCCAATTACTACCCTCCCGTGATAAAGTTTGACAGGCCAACTCTCTGTCTTCCAGTGTAACACTAGCAATCTGTATAGGTCAAAAAATGCTTTTAGGCAACATACAATATTAACCATTTAAAGCCCTCTCCAAAAAGATCAAAGCATAAGTGAAAATGTAGGACAATTAGCAACTGTGTGCATGCAAGTTGGTGTTCATCTCCTAGGCAAGAGCAGTGTAGATGTTAGGCAAAAAGAAAAAAACTGGTGGGGCAACACTGCGGCGTAGCAATTGAGATGTAAAAACAATGAGCACCTATGTGCAGGCAAGTTGGTGTTCATCTTCTAGGCAATAGCAGTTTGAATATCAGGCAAAACAAAGGACAAATTAGCAACTGTGTGCAGGCAAGTTGGTGTTCATCTCCTAGGCAAGAGCAGTGTAGATGTTAGGCAAAAACAAAAGCTGGTGAGGCAGCACTGGGGCATAGCAATTGAGATGTAAAAACAATGAGCACCTATGTGCAGGCAAGCTGGTGTTCATCTTCTAGGCAATAGCAGTGTGAATATCAGGCAAAACAAAGGACAAATTAGCAACTGTGTGCAGGCAAATTGGTGTTCATCTCCTATGCAAGAGCAGTGTACATGTTAGGCAAAAACAAAAGCTGGTGAGGCAGCACTGCGACTGCGTGCAACTGAAAAATGTAAAACAATGAGGCACCTATGTGCAGGCAAGTTGGTGTTCATCTCCTAGGCGAGAGCAGTGTATATGTCAGGCAAAAGTTGGTGTTCATAACCCATCTAATATATCTCTAACCGCCAAAACAAACTAGCATCCCCTGGCAAAAAGCACTCTACGTCATGTAATAGTGCTGCAAAAAATCAACTCAACCCCGTAACGCAAGAGCTTGAAGTCGACAGGGTGCGGGGTAGCATAGCGCAGCTACATCGAGTCATGTTGAAGGTGGGGCTGGAGTCTAGCGGAAGACTTCACTCCATGCTGATGGAGGGGCTACGGCGTAAGTCGATAGAGAGTCGAAGCCTATTTCAGCGGGATAGCAAGAGACACGTGGTTCAGACTGGGTACCAGTGGTCTGATGGAGACGTGATACTCAGCATCGGTCGGTGATGATCAGTGGTTCTTGAAGGAAATATGCCCTAGAGGCAATAATAAAGTTATTATTTATTTCCTTATATCATGATAAATGTTTATTATTCATGCAAGAATTGTATTAACCGGAAACATAATACATGTGTGAATACATAGACAAATAGAGCGTCACTAGTATGCCTCTACTTGACTAGCTTGTTAATCGAAGAGTTGTCATTTGATTAACGGGATCACATCATTAGGAGAATGATGTGATTGACATGACCCATTCCGTTACCTTAGCACTTGATCGTTTAGTATGTTGCTATTGCTTTCTTCATGACTTATACATGTTCCTATGACTATGAGATTATGCAACTCCCATTTACCGGAGGAACAGTTTGTGTGCTACCAAACGTCACAACGTAACTGGGTGATTATAAAGGTGCTCTACAGGTGTCTCCAAAGGTACTTGTTGGGTTCGCGTATTTCGAGATTAGGATTTGTCACTCCGATTGTCGGACAGGTATCTCTGGGCCCACTCGGTAATGCACATCACTTAAGCCTTGCAAGCATTGCAACTAATGAGTTAGTTGCGGGATGATGTATTACGTAACGAGTAAAGAGACTTGCCGGTAACGAGATTGAACTAGGTATTGAGATACCGACGATTGAATCTCGGGCAAGTAACATACCGATGACAAAGGGAACAACGTATGTTGTTATGCGGTTTGACCGATAAAGATCTTTGTAGAATATGTGGGAGCCAATATGAGCATCCAGGTTCCGCTATTGGTTATTGACTGGAGACGTGTCTCGGTCATGTCTACATAGTTCTCGAACCCGTAGGGTCCGCACGCTTAAAGTTCGATGATGGTTATATTATGAGTTTATGTATTTTGATGTACCGAAGGTAGTTCGGGGTCCCGGATGTGATCACGAACATGACGAGGAGTCTCGAAATGGTCGAGACATGAAGATTGATATATTGGACGACTATATTCGGACACCGGAATGGTTCCGGGGGTTATCGGATATATACCGGAGTACCGGGGGGTTACCGGAACCCCCCCGGAGGTTATTGGGCCTCATGGGCCCAAGTGGTGGAAGAGGAGAGGCGGCCAAGGGGCAGCCGCGCGCCCCTCCCCCCAAGTCTGAATTGGACAAGGAGGGGGGCGCCGCCCCCCTTTCCTTTCCCCCTCTCTCTCCTTCCCTCTCCTCTCCTACTCCAACATGGAAGGGGGGAGTCCTACTCCCGGTGAGAGTAGGACTCCTCATGGGGCGCGCCAAGGGTGGCTGACCCCCTCCCCCTCCTCCACTCCTTTATATACGGGGAGGGAGGCACCCCCTAGAGACACAACAATTGATCCCTTGGATCTCTTAGCCGTGTGCGGTGCCCCCCTCCACCATAATCCACCTCGGTCATATCGTAGCGGTGCTTAGGCGAAGCCCTGCGTCGGTAGAACATCATCATCGTCACCACGCCGTCATGCTGACGGAACTCTCCCTTAAAGCTCGGCTGGATCGGAGTTCGAGGGACGTCATCGAGTTGAACATGTGCTGAACTCGGAGGTGCCGTGCGTTCGGTACTTGATCGGTCGGATCGTGAAGACGTATGACTACATCAACCGCGTTGTGCTAATGCTTCCGCTTTCGGTCTACGAGGGTACGTGGACACACTCTCCCCTCTCATTGCTATGCATCACCATGATCTTGCGTGTACGTAGGATTTTTTTTGAAACTACTACGTTCCCCAACAGTGGCATCCGAGACTAGGTTTTATGCGTTGATGTTATATGCACGAGTAGAACACAAGTGAGTTGTGGGCGATACAAGTCATACTGCTTAACAGCATGTCAAACTTTGGTTCGGTGATATTGTTGGATGAAGCGGCCCGGACCGACATTACGCGTACGCTTACGCGAGACTGGTTTTACCGCCGTGCTTTAGTTGAACCGAGTGTGGCTACGCCCGGTCCTTGAGAAGGTTAAAACAACACTAACTTGACGAACTATCGTTGTGGTTTTGATGCGTAGGTAAGAATGGTTTGCTCAGCCCGTAGCAGCCACGTAAAACTTGCAACAACAAAGTAGAGGACGTCTAACTTGTTTTTGCAGGGCATGTTGTGATGTGATATGGTCAAGGCATGATGCTATATTTTATTGTATGAGATGATCATGTTTTGTAACCGAGTGATTGGCAACTGGCAGGAGCCATATGGTTGTCGCTTTATTGTATGCAATGCAATCGCCCTGTAATTGCTTTACTTTATCACTAAGCGGTAGCGATAGTCGTAGAAGCAATAGTTGGCGAGACGACAACGATGCTACGATGCAGATCAAGGTGTCGCGCCGGTGACGATGGTGATCATGACGGTGCTTCGGAGATGGAGATCACAAGCACAAGATGATGATGGCCATATCATATCACTTATATTGATTGCATGTGATGTTTATCTTTTATGCATCTTATCTTGCTTTGATTGACGGTAGCATTATAAGATGATCTCTCACTAAATTTCAAGATAAAAGTGTTCTCCCTGAGTATGCACCGTTGCCAAAGTTCGTCGTGCCCAGACACCACGTGATGATCGGGTGTGATAAGCTCTACGTCCATCTACAACGGGTGCAAGCCAGTTTTGCACACGCAGAATACTCAGGTTAAACTTGACGAGCCTAGCATATGCAGATATGGCCTCGGAACACTGAGACCGAAAGGTCGAGCGTGAATCATATAGTAGATATGATCAACATAGTGATGTTCACCATTGAAAACTACTCCATTTCACGTGATGACTGGTTATGGTTTAGTTGATTTGGATCACGTGATCACTTAGATGATTAGAGGGATGTCTATCTAAGTGGGAGTTCTTAAGTAATATGATTAATTGAACTTAAATTTATCATGAACTTAGTACCTGATAGTATTTTGCATGCCTATGTTTGTTGTAGAGAGATGGCTCGTGCTGTTGTTCCATTGAATTTTAATGCGTTCATTGAGAAAGCAAAGTTGAAAGATGATGGTAGCAATTAAACGGACTGGGTCCGTAACTTGAGGATTATCCTCATTGCTGCACAGAAGAATTACGTCTTGGAAGCACCGCTAGGTGCCAAACCCGCTGCAGGAGCAACACCAGATGTTATGAACGTCTGGCAGAGCAAAGCTGATGACTACTTGATAGTTCAGTGTGCCATGCTTTACGGCTTAGAACCGGGACTTCAACGACATTTTGAACGTCATGGAGCATATGAGATGTTTCAGGAGTTGAAGTTAATATTTCAAGCAAATGCCCGGATTGAGAGATATGAAGTCTCCAATAAGTTCTATAGCTGCAAGATGGAGGAGAATAGTTATGTCAGTGAGCATATACTCAGAATGTCTGGGTATAACAATCACTTGATTCAACTGGGAGTTAATCTTCCGGATGATAGCGTCATTGACAGAATTCTTCAATCACTACCACCAAGCTACAAGAGCTTTGTGATGGACTATAACATGCAAGGGATGGATAAGACGATTCCCGAGCTCTTCGCAATGCTAATGGCTGCGGAGGTAGAAATCAAGAAGGAGCATCAAGTGTTGATGGTCAATAAGATCACCAGTTTCAAGAAAAAGGGCAAAGGGAAGAAGAAGGGGAACTTCAAGAAGAACAGCAAACAAGTTGCTGCTCAAGAGAAGAAACCCAAGTCTGGACCTAAGCCTGAGACTGAGTGCTTCTACTGCAAGCAGACTGGTCACTGGAAGCGGAACTGCCCCAAGTATTTGGCGGATAAGAAGGATTGCAAGGTGAACAAAGGTATATGTGATATACATGTTATTGATGTGTACCTTACCAGAGCTCGTAGTAGCACCTGGGTATTTGATGCTGGTTCTTTTGCTAATATTTGCAACTCGAAACAGGGACTACGGATTAAGCGGACACTGGCTAAGGACGAGGTGACGATGCGCGTGGGAAATGGTTCCAAAGTCGATGTGATCGCCGTCGGCACGCTACCTCTACATCTACCTTCGGGATTAGTTTTAGACCTAAATAATTGTTATTTGGTGCCAGCGTTGACCATGAACATTATATCTGGATCTTGTTTGATGCGAGACGGTTATTCATTTAAATCTGAGAATAATGGTTGTTCTATTTATATGAGTACTATCTTTTATGGTCATGCACCCTCGAAGAGTGGTCTATTTTTGATGAATCTCGATAGTAGTGATACACATATTCATAATGTTGAAGCCAAAAGATGCAGAGTTGATAATGATAGTGCAACTTATTTGTGGCACTGTCGTTTGGGTCATATTGGTGTAAAGCGCATGGAGAAACTCCATACTAATGGACTTTTGGAATCACTTGACTATGAATCACTTGGTACTTGCGAACCATGCCTCACGGGCAAGATGACTAAAACGCCATTCTCCGGAACTATGGAGCGAGCAACTGATTTGTTGGAGATCATACATACTGATGTATGTGGTCCAATGAATGTTGAGGCTCGCGGCGGGTATCGTTATTTTCTCACCTTCACAGATGATTTAAGCAGATATGGGTATATCTACTTAATGAAACATAAGTATGAAACATTTGAAAAGTTCAAAGAATTTCAGAGTGAAGTTGAAAATCATCGTAACAAGAAAATTAAGTTTCTACGATCTGATCGTGGAGGAGAATATTTGAGTTACGAGTTTGGTCTACATTTGAAACAATGCGGAATAGTTTCGCAACTCACGCCACCTGGAACACCACAACGTAATGGTGTGTCCGAACGTCGTAATCGTACTTTACTAGATATGGTGTGATCTATGATGTCTCTTACTGATTTACCGCTATCATTTTGGGGTTATGCTTTAGAGACGGCCGCATTCATGTTAAATAGGGCACCATCAAAATCCTTTGAGATGACGCCTTATGAACTGTGGTTTAGCAAGAAACCAAAGTTGTCATTTCTTAAAGTTTGGGGCTGCGATGCTTATGTGAAAAAAGATTCAACCTGATAAGCTCGAACCCAAATCGGAGAAATGTGTCTTCATAGGATACCCAAAGGAAACTGTTGGGTACACCTTCTATCACAGATCCGAAGGCAAGACATTCCTTGCCAAGAATGGATCCTTTCTAGAGAAGGAGTTTCTCTCGAAAGAAGTGAGTGGGAGGAAAGTAGAACTTGATGAGGTAACTGTACCTACTCCCTTATTGGAATGTAGTTCATCACAGAAACCGGTTCCTGTGACGTCTATACCAATTAGTGAGGAAGCTAATGATGATGATCATGAAACTTCAGATCAAGTTGTTACTGAACCTCGTAGGTCAACCAGAGTAAGATCCACACCAGAGTGGTACGGTAATCCTGTTTTGTAGGTTATGTTACTAGACCATGACGAACCTACGAACTATGAAGAAGCAATGGTGAGCCCAGATTCCGCAAAATGGCTTGAGGGCATGAAATCTGAGATGGGATCCATGTATGAGAACAAAGTGTGGACTTTGGTTGACTTGCCCGATTATCGGCAGGCCATCGAGAATAAATGGATCTTCAAGAAGAAGACTGACGCTGACGGTAATGTTACTGTCTATAAAGCTCGACTTGTTGCAAAAGGTTTCAACAAGTTCAAGGGGTTGACTACGATGAGACTTTCTCACCCGTAGCGATGCTTAAGTCTGTCTGAATCATGTTAGCAATTGCCGCATTTTATGATTATGAAATTTGGCAAATGGATGTCAAAACTGCATTCCTGAATGGATTTCTGGAAGAAGAGTTGTATCTGATGCAACCGGAAGGTTTTGTCGATCCAAAGGGAGCTAACAAAGTGTGCAAGCTCCAGCGATCCATTTATGGACTGGTGCAAGCCGCTCGGAGTTGGAATAAACGTTTTGATAGTGTGATCAAAGCATATTGTTTTATACAGACTTTTGGAGAAGCCTGTATTTACAAGAAAGTGAGTGGGAGCTCTGTAGCATTTTTGATATTATATGTGGATGACATATTGTTGATCGGAAATGATATAGAATTTCTGGATAGCATAAAGGGATATTTGAGTAAGAGTTTTTCAATGAAGGACCTCGGTGAAGCTGCTTATATATTGGGCATCAAAATCTATAGAGATAGATCAAGATGCTTAATAGGTCTTTCACAAAGCACATACCTTGACAAAGTTTTGAAGAAGTTCAAAATGGATAAAGCAAAGAAAGGGTCCTTGCCTGTGTTACAAGGTGTGAAGTTGAGTAAGACTCAATGCCCGACCACTGCAGAAGATAGAGAGAAAATGAAAGATGTTCCCTATGCTTCTGCCATAGGCTCTATCATGTATGCAATGCTGTGTACCAGACCTGATGTGTGCCTTGCTATTAGTTTAGCAGGGAGGTACCAAAGTAATCCAGGAGTGGATCACTGGACAGCGGTCAAGAACATCCTGAAATACTTGAGAAGGACTAAGGATATGTTTCTCGTTTATGGAGGTGAAAAAGAGCTCGTCGTAAATGGTTACGTCGATGCAAGCTTTGACACTGATCCGGACGATTCTAAATCGCAAACCGGATACATGTTTATATTGAACGGTGGAGCTATCAGTTGGTGCAGTTCTAAACAAAGCATCGTAGCGGGATCTACATGTGAAGCGGAGTACATAGCTGCTTCGGAAGCAGTAAATGAAGGAGTTCATATCCGATCTAGGTGTCATACCTAGTGCATCGGGTCCAATGAAAATCTTTTGTGACAATACTGGTGCAATTGCTTTGGCAAAGGAATCCAGATTTCACAAAAGAACCAAGCACATCAAGAGACGCTTCAACTCCATCCGGGATCAAGTCCGGGTGGGAGACATAGAGATTTGCAAGATACACATGGATCTGAATGTTGCAGACCCGTTGACTAAGCCTCTTCCACGAGCAAAACATGATCAGCACCAAGACTCCATGGGTGTTAGAATCATTACTGTGTAATCTAGATTATTTACTCTAGTGCAAGTGGGAGACTGAAGGAAATATGCCCTAGAGGCAATAATAAAGTTATTATTTATTTCCTTATATCATGATAAATGTTTATTATTCATGCTAGAATTGTATTAACCGGAAACATAATACATGTGTGAATACATAGACAAACAGAGTGTCACTAGTATGCCTCTACTTGACTAGCTTGTTAATCGAAGATGGTTATGTTTCCTAGCCATGGACAAAGAGTTATCATTTGATTAACGGGATAACATCATTAGGAGAATGATGTGATTGACATGACCCATTCCGTTAGCTTAGCACTTGATCGTTTAGTATGTTGCTATTGCTTTCTTCATGACTTATACATGTTCCTATGACTATGAGATTATGCAACTCCCGTTTACCGGAGGAACACTTTGTGTGCTACCAAACGTCACAACGTAACTGGGTGATTATAAAGGTGCTCTACAGGTGTCTCCAAAGGTACTTTTTGGGTTGGCGTATTTCGAGATTAGGATTTTTCACTCCGATTGTCGGAGAGGTATCTCTGGGCCCACTCGGTAATGCACATCACTTAAGCCTTGCAAGCATTGCAACTAATGAGTTAGTTGCGGGATGATGTATTACGGAACGAGTAAAGAGACTTGTCGGTAACGAGATTGAACTAGGTATTGAGATACCGACGATCGAATCTCGGGCAAGTAACATACCGATGACAAAGGGAACAACGTATGTTGTTATGCGGTTTGACCGATAAAGATCTTCGTAGAATATGTGGGAGCCAATATGAGCATCCAGGTTCCGCTATTGGTTATTGACCGGAGACGTGTCTCGGTCATGTCTACATAGTTCTCGAACCCGTAGGGTCCGCACGCTTAAAGTTCGATGACAGTTATATTATGAGTTTATGTATTTTGATGTACCGAAGGTAGTTCGGGGTCCCGGATGTGATCACGGACATGGCGAGGAGTCTTGAAATGGTTGAGACATGAAGATTGATATATTGGACGACTATATTCAGACACCGGAATGGTTCCGGGGGTTATCAGATATATACCGGAGTAC
>NC_057796.1:343970786-343980624 GCF_018294505.1 Triticum aestivum
GGCGGCGGCGGCGCCCGGCGGCGGGGCAGGCGCGCGGCGGAGGCGGCGCGCGGCGGCGGGGCAGGCGCGCGGCGGCGGGCGTGGGCCGCGGGGGCCGGAGTCGGGCCCCGCGGGCCGGCGGCGGGGCGAGGCCGGAGGCGGCCACGTGGCGCTCGCGGGTTGGCCGGGCGGCGCGGCGGACGTGTCCGGCGCGGGCGGACGCGTCCGGCGCGGCGCGGAGGGAGAGGGTTAGGGTTTCGTCTGAGATTTCGTTTTTCGGGATGCCCACTCATTTATAGGTAGAGGGAGCTAGGAGACTCCAAATGAGGTGCGGTTTTCGCCCACACGATCGTGATCGAACGACCTAGAGCATGGAAGAGAGTTTGGTGGGCTTTGGGCTGGTTTTGGAGGGGGTTTTTGCTGGATACTCAAATGGACTTTGCGGAGGCCCGGTTAACCGTTGGAGTACCAAACGACCTCCGAATGGAACGAAACTTGACCGGTAGACTCCGGGTGGTATAATAAAGCCACTTGACAAGCCTCGGTCCATTCCGAGAAAGTTTGACACACGCACACGAAAGAAAACAAGAGGGGTGCACCGGAGGAGATAGGAGCGCCGGATTGGAAAACGGACAACGGGGAAAATGCTCGGATGCACATGATGAACACGTATGCGAATGCAATGCACATGATGACATGATATGAAAATGCATGACATGACAAAATACAAAACGAAAGACCAAACCCAACAACGGAGGGAAAAACATATCACATAGCCGGAAATGGCAAGAGTCGGAGTTACAATTATAGCAAGTTACATGCGGGGTGTTACAATACTCCACCACTACGAGAGGATCTCGTCCCGAGATCTAGGACTGAAAGAACTCCGGATATTCGGAACGGAGATGGACTTCGCGTTCCCAGGTGGCTTCCCGGTCGGAATGGTGCGACCACTTCACTTTCAGGAATTTGATAGACTTGTTGCGAGTCTTGCGCTCAGTTTCTTCAAGAATAGCAACGGGGTGCTCATGATAAGACAAATCTTCTTGAAGGTCAATCTCTTCGAAGTCTATAGTGCGCTCAGGCGTCTTGAAGCACTTGCGGAGCTGTGACACGTGGAACACATCGTGCACGTTCGCAAAGTTGGAAGGAAGTTCAAGTTGATAGGCGAGGTCGCCTCTTTTGCCAATGATCTTGAAAGGACCCACGTATCTAGGGGCAAGCTTCCCTTTGATACCGAAACGACGAGTGCCTTTCATTGGAGAGACGCGGAGGTAGACATGGTCTCCGATCTCGAAAGTCAAATCGCGATGCTTACTATCATAGTAACTCTTCTGGCGCGATTGCGCGGCTTTGAGATTATCACGGATGACTTTACACATTTCTTCAGCTTCAGTGATTAAGTCATTGCCAAGAAGTTGGCGTTCACCAGTCTCTGACCAATTGAGAGGAGTACGGCACTTTCTGCCATATAGAATCTCGAATGGGGCCTTGCCCGAACTCGCTTGGAAGCTGTTGTTGTAGGAGAATTTAGCATAAGGAAGACAATCTTCCCATTTCATGCCAAAGGAAATGACACAAGCCCTGAGCATATCTTCAAGAATTTGATTGACTCGCTCGACTTGGCCACTAGTTTGAGGATGAAAAGCTGTGCTGAAGCGAATGTTTGTGCCCATGGCCTTCTGGAAGGAGTCCCAGAACTTAGAGGTGAAGATGCTTCCACGATCCGAAGAAATCAATTGTGGAATTCCGTGCAAGGAGACAATTCTGGAGGTGTAGAGCTCTGCCAGCTGAGCTGCTGTGATGGATTCTTTGATAGGAAGGAAATGAGCCACTTTAGAGAGCTTGTCAATGACAACAAAGATAGCATCATTTCCGCGCTTGGACTTTGGAAACCCAGTCACGAAGTCCATTTCGATATGATCAAACTTCCATTCTGGGATAGCAAGAGGTTGGAGGAGACCAGCTGGTCGTTGGTGTTCTGCTTTCACTCTTCGGCAGACATCACATTCATTCACGAATTGAGCAATTTCTCGCTTCATTCGAGTCCACCAATACGACTGCTTGAGGTCATGATACATCTTCGTACTTCCAGGATGAATGGAAAGGAGGGAATTGTGCGCTTCGTTCATTATGACTTTCCTTAGATCACCTTTCGGAACCACAATCCGGTCCTCGAAGAACAAAGTGTCTCTGTCATCAATGCGATAGCACTTGTATTTGGAAAGACCCTTGTCGATACCACGTTTCACCTTCTTCACCATGGCATCAAGGAGTTGTGCCTCACGAATTTGATCTTCCAGAGTAGGAGATACTATGAGGTTGGCAAGAACGCCTTGAGGAACAACTTGGAGATTCAGCTTGCGGAAAGCTTCACAAAGATCCGGTTGGAAAGGCTTGAGAATTAAGCTGTTGCAATAAGCTTTCCTGCTTAAAGCATCTGCAATGACATTTGCCTTGCCTGGAGTATATTCAATACTCGGATTGTACTCTTGAATCATTTCGACCCATCGAGTCTGCCTGAGATTGAGGTTGGGCTGAGTGAAGATATACTTGAGACTCTTGTGATCAGTGAAAATGTCCACTTGTCTTCCCAACAAGAGATGTCTCCACGTAATCAATGCATGGACAACTGCCGCCAACTCAAGATCGTGAGTGGGGTAGTTCTTCTCGTTGGGCTTCAACTGCCGAGAGGTATAGGCCACAACTTTCTTCTCTTGCATTAACACAGCACCGAGACCTTGGAGAGAAGCATCACAGAAGACTTCATACGGCTTGGATTCATCAGGAGGAGTCAAGACAGGAGCTGTGACTAGTTTCTGTTTGAGAGTGTTGAAAGCGACTTCACACTCAGGAGACCAGACATATTTCACATGCTTCTGCAGGAGATTGGAAAGAGGCTTTGCAATCTTGGAAAAATTCTCAACGAATCTTCGGCAATAACTTGCAAGACCCAGAAAACTGCGGAGCTGCTTGACATTTTGAGGAGGTTCCCAATCCAGAACTGCGGACACCTTCTCGGGGTTAACAGCGATGCCTTTGGCGGAGATGATGTGACCAAGGAAAAGAACTTCATCGAGCCAAAACTCACATTTGGAGAACTTCGCATAGAATTGATACTCTCTGAGCTTGTCGAGCACCAATCGCAAATGTTTGGCATGATCCTGCTTATTCTTGGAGAAGACCAAGATATCATCGAGATACACCAGAACGAATTCATTGGTGTAGGGGTTGAAGATGAAATTCATCATCCGAGAGAAGACCGGAGGAGCATTGACAAGGCCGAAAGACACGACAGTATATTCATAAGAACCAAAGCTTGTTCTGAATGCTGTCTTGGGGATATCTTCTTCACGAATGCGAATCTGATGATAACCCATACGAAGGTCAAGCTTCGAGAATACTTTAGCGCCCTTGAGTTGTTCAAATAGCTCATTGATGTTGGGAAGTGGATACTTGTTCTTGATTGTCTTCTTGTTCAATGGACGGTAGTCGACACAAAGTCGGTCCGTGCCATCCTTCTTCTTGACAAAAAGAACACCACAACCCCATGGAGAAGAACTCGGTCTGATCAAACCCAGACGTTCTTGTTCATCGAGCTGCTTCTTCAATTCCTTCAGCTCGTTAGGTCCAAGCTTGTATGGACGCTTGCAAACGGGTACAGTACCAGGCTCTAGTTCGATAACGAACTCTACTGGCCGGTGCGGAGGCATACCCGGAAGCTCTTATGGAAAGACATCTTGATACTCGCAAACGACTGGAATTTGAGAGATGGCATCCAATTCGCCCTTCTCATTGAGAGAGAAAAACCGAATGGTTTCATTACGAGCGGCAAAAATAATCACATCCTCAGACGAGTGTGTCAATTGATTTTCTCTGGCAGCACAATCAAGTTGAGCCTTGTGCTTAGAAAGCCAGTCCATCCCGAGAATAAGATCAATATCCGAGTCACCAAGGACAATTGGAGAAGACTGAAATCTATAGTCGCCCATCTTGATGGAAACATCGGGAGCCATCATGCTAGAACTCAAACGTTTACCCGGAGAAACGACATCCATGGGTTTACTCAGATGAGAACAAGTGAAATCAAGCTTGGCGAAGAACGGTCTTGACATGAAACAAAGCGATGCACCAGTATCAAAAAGAACTTTTGCAGGAATATCATTAACTGAGAGATTACCCATTATCACATCAGTAGATTCCTCCGCTTGAGCTGCATTCATCATGTTCACCTTAGCAGACTTTGGATTATGCTTGACCACTGCATTGCTGGAAGATCTGACAGGAGGAGGAGGAGGAAGACGCCTCTGGTTGAAGCACTTGTTAGCATAGTGACCTTTCTGCTGACATTTGTTGCAAGTCACCTCTGAGAGAGGACGGTGATAAGGAGCATTGGACTTGGGAGCTTGATTCTGAGACTTGTTCTGATAGCCAGAGTTGGAAGAGTTGGAAGAACTATGGCCACCTTTGTTCTTCTGCTGGTAAGGCTGACGAAACGGAGGAGGAGGCAACCAGAACTTCTGTTGCTTAGCTGACACAAGTGAGGAAGAAGAAGACTGAACTGCGTCTCTGACTCTCTTCTTAGAAGCCTCACACTTGAGCTGAGCAGCCTCTTGCTTCAGTGCCATATTGTAGAATTGATCAAACTGAGTAGGCTCAACAAGAACGAGAGCTAACTGCAGATCCTCTTTAAGGCCACCTCTGAAGTGATAGATCATACTCTTCTCATCAGGAACGTCTTGCTTAGCGAAGCGAGCAAGTTTCTGAAACTGAGTGTTATATTGATACACAGACATGTTTCCTTGCTTGAGATTGCGGAACTCCTCACGCTTGCTCTCAACAACACTTTGTGGAATGTGGTGCGCTTTGAAGTCCCGACAGAAGTCAGTCCAAGTAATCACACGACCTCCTCTGGAATCTTTGTATTGCTGAAACCAATCAGCAGCTTGGTCCTTGAGCTGGAAAGAAGCGAACTTGACAAAATCCTCAGGCCTGACATTGCTACATTCAAAATGCTTGTTGATGTCCACGAGCCAATCATCGGCATCCGTGGCCTCGGCACAGTAGCTGAAAGACTTGGGCTGATTTGCGAGAAACTGGTTGAGAGTGGCAAAGTGAAACTGATTGTTGCCTTGACCTTGATTGCCTTGATTGCCTTGCCCTTGAGTACGTTCTTGCAAGAGTTGCAGAATCATCTGAGCATTGGCGTTGGTGGCTGCCATGATTGATTGCCAAGCCTCCGGAGGTGGAGGTGGTGGCGGAGGGATCGCTTGACTCCCTTCATTTCGATCCGGATTCTGACGCGTTGGCGGAGCCATCCTGAAGAGGGTGACATCCGTTAGCATCTTGATAGACAAAGATAAGTAGAATCAACGGATAGAAATTGCAACATATAGTCTTCACAACAAACATTCGAACGAAGATGGACGAATGACTTCCGTAGTAAATCATCACACTTCCATAAATTGAGAAGCCACTTGAAACAGATATGGAATGAACATATGAATTCGAAGGGAACTCGAATACCACAAAACAAAATAAAACCAAGTATTGGCTTGCAGAATAAGCCGGAACAAACATATGATAGAAATTTCGTCCGAAGTTTTCGTGGTGGGGCCCACACGGGCTCAATCGTACAGCACCATCATGTACAAGGCTGTGCACATGACATACGAAGCGTCCCCGAGTCGGCAAAGCCATGGACTCTTTAAGACACAACGAGACCACTGTAAAATCAACCGTATACAGGCGGACCACTAGACGTCGAACCCCAATCTCATATCATGCGTCTGTCGGAAAGAAATCCTAAAGCTACTAGAATTCCCACTTATAAACTCCCGAAACTTTCCGGTTATGCAATCTGGTGTAGGGGATACAGGGGACACAAATATATATCACCCAAACTAACAATCCCTAGATCCAGCTGTATCCATCCGTCAACACATAACCAAGAAACCTTCGGAAATCGTTTACCTCAACCTTCGAAAAACATCCGTTATACAAGTTATGGCAATACTCCCGAACTCCCGCCCCAGTACTGGGTGGCGTCGAGGTGATCTCACCAACAACTGCATAAAAGAGATTTCGATGTCGGCGAAACTCAGGTATTCCAGAACTGCAACGATAAAATTGTGACGACAACACCTCGGAGCTCAACTCCCCGGGACACTGCCACAACCCCTAAATGACAGGAGGCACCAAGAACAATGTTCTCGTCACAAATCGATCGGAACGATTCCAAGATACCCGCGTGATCCTAAAAAATTTTTTAGTGAAATTTGAGGAGAGAATAGTCAAAACTTCTACGTCAGGAGACCTCACCAGAGCGACGAAGGGACTGAGGAGTAAAAAGAATCCTACTCTCCGATATATATAATCCTAAGACTCAAAACATTTTTGTTCTAGACTCAACAACGCCAGCGATTCGATCAAGCAGGGGGCTCCTAAGTCGGGGATGGCTCTGATTACCAACTTGTAACGCCCACGATGCGGCTATATCTCCCACGTGTCGAGGCACGACTTAGAGGCATAACCGCATAGTGGTTTTGTCGCAAGAAGGGTCATCTTCACACAATCCCATGTAATGAACAAGAATGGGATAAAGAGTTGGCTTACAATCGCCACTTCACACAATACATAATTATCATCATACATCATCCAAAATACAATCATATAGACCGACTACGGTCAAAATCCAGATGAAAATAAGATAACCCCAAATGCTAGATCCCCGATCGTCCCAACTGGGCTCCACTACTGATCATCAGGAAAAGACACATAGTAACGACCACGTTCCTCGTCGAACTCCCACTTGAGATCGACGCCATCATCTGCACTGGCATCGTCGGCACCTGCAACTGGTGTTGGAAGTATCTGTGAGTCACGGGGACTCAGCAATCTCACACCCGCGAGATCAAGACTATTTAAGCTTATAGGACAAAGAGGTGCAAAGAGGTGGAGCTGCAGCGGCAAAAATATATGTGGTGGCTAACTTGCGCAAATGAGAGCGAGAAGAGAAGCAATGGAACGAGCGTCATTTGGCAATGACCCAGAAGAGGTCCTGAACACCTACTTACGTCAAACATAACACAGACCGTGTTCACTTCCCGGACTCCGCCGAGAAGAGACCATCACGGCTACACACGCACTTGGTGTATTTTAATTGGGTCAAGTGACAAGTTATCTACAACCGGACATTAACAAATTCCCATCTGCCTCATAACCGCGGGCACGGCTTTCGAAAGATATTACCCTGCAGGGGTGTCCCAACTTAGCCCATCATAAGCTCTCACGGTCAACGAAGGATAAACCTTCTCCCGGAAAGACCCGATCAGTCTCGGAATCCCGGTTTACAAGACATCTCGACAATGGTAAAACAAGACCAGCAAAGCCACCCGAATGTGCCGACAAATCCCGATAGGAGCTGCACATATCTCGTTCTCAGGGCACACCGGATAAGTCAAGCTACGAGTAAAACCAGACCTCGAGTTTCCCCGAGGTGGCCCCGCAGGCTGCTCGGTTCGGACCAACACTCGAAGGAGCACTGGCCCGGGGGGGTTGAAATAAGATGACCCTCGGGCTCGCGAAAACCCGGGGGAAAAGGCTTAGGCGGCAAATAGTAAAACCAAAGTTGGGCCATGCTGGAGGAGTTTTATTCAAGGCGAACTGTCAAGGGGGTCCCATAAATCACCCGACCGTGTAAGGAACGCAAACTCAAGGAACATAATCCCGGTATAACAGTAACTAGGGCGGCAAGAGTGGAACAAAACACCAGGCATAAGGCCGAGCCTTCCACCCTTTACCAAAATATATAGATGCATTAATTAAATAAGAGATATTGTGATATCCCAACATATCCATGTTCCGACATGGAACAAACTTCAACTTCACCTGCAACTAGCAACGCTATAAGAGGGGCTGAGCAAAAGCGGTAACATAGCCAAACAACGGTTTGCTAGGAAAGGATGGTTAGGGGCTGACATGGCTAAAATAGGAGACATGATATAGCAAGTGATAGGTAGCGGAGCATGGCAATAGAGCGAACAACTAGCATAGCAAAGATAGAAGTGATTTCGAGGGGTGGTCATCTTGCCTGCAAGATTCTCAGAGTTGTCGAAAGCTTGATCCTCGTAAGCGTACTCGACAGGTTCCTCGTTCACGAACTCGTCTCCCGGCTCTACCCAAAACAAGAACACAAACAAACGGAACCACAATCAACAACGAGATATGCGCAAGCAACATGATGCAAAACATGTGTGATATGCAAGATATGATATGCGATGCATATGCGTGCTCCGGAAGGGAAATGATGAACATGGCAGTAACTTGGCAAACCAAGCATGCCACTGGAAAGATGAGATGATTTCGGTCGAAATCGATATAAAGATCACCGGAATCGGATGCACGGTTTGCAAATGACACGCAAAACAAGAATGACAATAATCTGCGATAAACAGCAAGATAGCACTTAAAATGCAACAAGTAACAATGCTACAGCACCCCAACATGGCAACAAAGCACATGGCAGTAATCTACAGGAGATGCTTGACAAAAGATGAACACTGAGCTACGGCTAGTTCACAACATATCAAGCTCAAACAAGCATGGCAATAGTGCAAAAGATTACAGGTTCACAGACTTAGTGAAAAACTGGACATGGCAGAAATCAGCATCAGGTAGCAATGTTCAGAGCACGAAATCAACATGCTACAGGAACTTAACATAGCAAAACAAGGCATGGTAGTGTTCTACTAAATGCACATGACAAAAGTCCCTTACTGACCATAAGCCAAAAAGAACCAGAAGATATGATGGCAAGCATGTAAACATAGCAAGTTTCGTTATCAGGTTTCAGACTTAGCAGAAAACAGAGCATGGCAGAAATATTAATATGTAGGCCTCTTTGTGAGCTTGATGCACTCACTACAGAGCAATGCATGAAAAACCAAGCATGCCTACAGCAAGATGGCATGTTTATGAAGCTATCCATGGCAAGAACAATTACATAGCATGTGTGGATCAACTACAATAAGCTTGGCAAAAATGCATGTCATGTTAAGAATCTGCCAGAAATATTTTATAGCAAAAGTAGAGCAAGATTGAGTTATGCTATGGTGCTCTAAAATTGCAAACAATTGCAGGAATGGATCAATTACAACTATAGCTACAAAACATCCTTACTGAACATCTCCAAAATATGCATGGATCTCTCTGTAGCATCAAGTTTACATGGCAACAAAATTACAGCAGACAAAGACTTAGAGAAATCACTAAGTCCCTGAAATCAGAAATATTACGGGACCTACTTTGCATGCTTGTGCTAGTCACCACATAGATCACAAAAATACATGGACTATACCACTGGAAAGATGGCATGGCATACTTCAAAACACATGTAGAGCTCATGCTCAAAAGATGCACAGAATAAAAGATAAAAAATGACAAATCTCCAAGTTCTGATAAGAACCAGAGATTAACAGCAACTAGCCCTCTTCCAACGAAGATTTGGGCATCAAGATGACCTCTAATGAACATGGTTCAATTGAATAAAATGAAGAGCATCACGAGACGAACAAAATGACATATTATACGCACGAATCGGAGCTACATGCACAAAGTTACGGCATCGGGAACAGGAGCATATGCTGAGAAAAATCTGGGACTTAGAAAAATATTAGGGCGAGAGAAAGTCAACGGGGCAGTACCCTCGATCGGATCTGGGCCGGAGCTCGCCGACCGGCGACGGGGAGGAAGAGGAGGCGACGGGGAGGCGCGGTCCGGCGAGGGAAGGAGGGACCGGAGGCGCGGCGGTCGCCGGCGGAGGGAGGCGGCGCCGGAGGGCGCGGGCGCCGGCGGACGC
>NC_057796.1:343980867-344040314 GCF_018294505.1 Triticum aestivum
GGCGGCGGCGGCGCCCGGCGGCGGGGCAGGCGCGCGGCGGAGGCGGCGCGCGGCGGCGGGGCAGGCGCGCGGCGGCGGGCGTGGGCCGCGGGGGCCGGAGTCGGGCCCCGCGGGCCGGCGGCGGGGCGAGGCCGGAGGCGGCCACGTGGCGCTCGCGGGTTGGCCGGGCGGCGCGGCGGACGTGTCCGGCGCGGGCGGACGCGTCCGGCGCGGCGCGGAGGGAGAGGGTTAGGGTTTCGTCTGAGATTTCGTTTTTCGGGATGCCCACTCATTTATAGGTAGAGGGAGCTAGGAGACTCCAAATGAGGTGCGGTTTTCGCCCACACGATCGTGATCGAACGACCTAGAGCATGGAAGAGAGTTTGGTGGGCTTTGGGCTGGTTTTGGAGGGGGTTTTTGCTGGATACTCAAATGGACTTTGCGGAGGCCCGGTTAACCGTTGGAGTACCAAACGACCTCCGAATGGAACGAAACTTGACCGGTAGACTCCGGGTGGTATAATAAAGCCACTTGACAAGCCTCGGTCCATTCCGAGAAAGTTTGACACACGCACACGAAAGAAAACAAGAGGGGTGCACCGGAGGAGATAGGAGCGCCGGATTGGAAAACGGACAACGGGGAAAATGCTCGGATGCACATGACGAACACGTATGCGAATGCAATGCACATGATGACATGATATGAAAATGCATGACATGACAAAATACAAAACGAAAGACCAAACCCAACAACGGAGGGAAAAACATATCACATAGCCGGAAATGGCAAGAGTCGGAGTTACAATTATAGCAAGTTACATGCGGGGTGTTACAGGCAAGGAGATAAAAAAAGGGTGAAAAAACAAATGTGGCGACAGCCTAGCTAATCGGTCGCACTAGCCCAACTAGCTAGCCACCGTGCTTCACTGATGTACTCAGCGGGAAATGTGGTCTTTCGTGATTTGACGACTCATTTACTTTCTTCGGTGCTACGACCGAGGAGGACCCAGAAAACGCATGGTAGGGCGTCCCATGTCTCAGCAAGGAAGAATATATGCGTGCACCACCCGGGAGGACCCCAAAACCGCGCGGTAGGGTGTGCCACGTCTCGGCACGGAGCAAAATGTGCGTGTAAAAATATACTGTATCAGACATAGTAGTACCTATGGTTCGACCTCAGGACCCAGCTAGTCGGTCGAAAACACCCCACTAGCCACACAACTTCATCAAGCTAACGTGGCACGGAGGATAGGTGTGGTTAGCTCCGTGATACGTCCATTTTGCATCATGATTTTATATCGATATTTATTGCATTATGGGCTGTTATTACACATTATGTCACAATACTTATGCCTATTCTCTCTTATTTTACAAGGTTTACATAAGGAGGAAGAATGCCGGCAGCTGGAATTCTGGGCTGAAAAAGGAGCAAATATTAGAGACCTATTCTGCACAACTCCAAAAGTCCTGAAACTCCACGAAAGTTATTTTTGGAAATAATAAAAAGTATTGAGTGGAATAAATACGTCAGGGGGGCCTCCACCTGGCCACGAGGGTGGGGGCGCGCCCTACCCCCCTGGGCGCGCCCCCTGCCTCGTGGGCCCCTGTTGGCCCTCTGATGCCAATCTTCTGCTATATGAGGTCTTTCGTCCGAAGAAAAATCATAAGCAAGCTTTCGGGATGAGACTCCGGCGCCACGAGGCGGAACCTTGGCGGAACCAATCTAGGGCTCTGGCAGAGCTGTTCTGCCGGGGACACTTCCCTCCGGGAGGGGAAAATCATCGCCATCGTCATCACCAACGCTCCTCTCATCGGGAGAGGGCAATCTCCATCAACATCTTCACCAGCACCATCTCCTCTCAAACCCTAGTTCATCTCTTGTATCCAATTCTTGTCCCTATGTCTGGGATTGGTACCTGTAGGTTGCTAGTAGTGTTGATTACTCCTTGTAGTTGATGCTAGTTGGTTTATTTGGTGGAAGATCATATGTTCAGATCCATTATGCATATTAATACCCCTCTGATTATGAACATGAATATTCTTTGTGAGTAGTTACATTTGTTCCTGAGGACATGGGAGAAGTCTTTCTATTAGTAGTCATGTGAATTTGGTATTCGTTCGATATTTTGATGAGATGTATGTTGTCTCTCCTCTAGTGGTGTTATGTGAACGTAGACTACATAGCACTTCACCATTATTTTGGCCTAGAGGAAGGCATTGGGAAGTAATATGTAGATGATGGGTTGCTAGAGTGACAGAAGCTTAAACCCTAGTTTATGCGTTGCTTCGTAAGGGGCTAATTTGGATCCATATGTTTCATGCTATGGTTAGGTTTACCTTAATACTTTTGTTGTAGTTGCGGATGCTTGCAATAGAGGTTAATCATAAGTGGGATGCTTGTCCAAGTAAGGGCAGCACCCAAGCACCGGTCCACCCACATATCAAATTATCAAAGTACCGAACGCGAATCATATGAACGTGATGAAAACTAGCTTGACGATAATTCCCATGTGTCCTCGGGAGAGCTTTTCTCCATATAAGAGTTTGTCCAGGCTTGTCCTTTGCTACAAAAAGGATTGGGCCACCTTGCTGCACTTTATTTACTTTTGTTACTTGTTGCTCGTTACAAATTATCCTATCACAAAACTATTTGTTATCTATAATTTCAGTGCTTGCAGAGAATACCTTGCTGAAAACTGCTTATCATTTCCTTCTGCTCCTCGTTGCGTTCGACACTGTTACTTATCGAAAGGACTATGATAGATCCCCTATACTTGTGGGTCATCAAGACTTTTTCTGGCACCGTTGCCGGGGAGTGAAGCGCCTTTGGTAGGTGGAATTTGGTAAGGAAATTTTTTTATAGTGTGTTGAAATTTGCTGTCACTTGTTACTATGGAAAGTAATCCTCTGAGGGGCTTGTTCAGGGTATCTTCACCCCGACCAGTAGAGCAAAGAGTTGCTCCTCAACCTACTGAACCTACTAAAAATGAAAATTTCCCTTTGAGATTCCTTCGGGTATGTTAGAAAAACTGCTAGCTAATACTTTTGCAGGAGATGGAACAAAGCATCCCGATGAGCACCTAATATATGTGGATGAAGTTTGTGGATTATTTAAGCTTGCAGGTATACCCGGTGATTTTATTAAGAAGAAGGTCTTCCCTTTATCTTTGAAGGAAGATGCATTGACATGGTATAGGCTATCCGATGATACGGAATCATGGAAGTACAAACGATTGAAATTGGAATTTCATCGGAAATTTTATCCTATGCATCTTGTTCATCGTGATCACAATTATATATATAATTTTTTGCCTCACGAAGGAGAAAGCGTCGCTCAAGCTTGGGGGAGGCTTAAATCAATGTTATATTCATGCCCCAATCATGAGCTTCCAAGAGAAATAATTATTCAAAGTTTTTATACTCGGCTTTCTGATAACAATCGCACCATGCTCGATACTTCTTGTGCTGGCTCTTTTATGATGAAGACTATTGAATTCAAATGGGATTTATTGGATAGAATTAAACGCAACTCTGAATATTGGGATCTCGACGAAGGTAAGGAGTCAGGTATGACACCTAAGTTTGATTGTGTTAAATCTTTTATGGATACCGATGTTTTCCGTAAATTTAGCACTAAATATGGACTTGACTCTGAGATAGTAGCTTCCTTCTGTGAATCTTTTGCTTCTCATATTGATCTCCCTAAGGAGAAGTGGTTTAAATATCATCCTCCCATAGAAGTAAAAGTAGTTGCACCTATTAAATTTGAAGAAAATACTATCACTTATAATGATCCTATTGTTCCTACTTCTTATGTTGAGAAACCACCTTTCCCTGTTAGAATAAAGGATCATGCTAAAGCTTCAACTGTGGTTTGTAAAAGCAATATTATAACTTATACACCTCCTGAGCAAATCAAAGTTGAACCTAATGTTGCTATTGTTAAAGATCTCTTGGCTGATAATATTGATGGGCATGTTATTTATTTCTGTGATGAAACTGCTAGAATTGCCAAACCTTGTGCTTAAGATAAACATAGACATGTGGTAGGCATGCCTGTTATTTCTGTTAAAATAGGAGATCATTGTTATCATGCCTTATGTGATATGGGTGCTAGTGCTAGTGCTATACCTTTTGACTTATACAAAGAAATTATGCATGATATTGCACCTGCTGAGAGAGAAGATATTGATGTTACAATTAAACTTGCCAATAGAGATACTATTTCACCATTGGGAATTGTTAGAGATGTTGAAGTCTTGTGTGGGAAAATTAAATATCCTGCTGATTTTCTTGTTCTTGGTTTCCCACAAGATAGCTTTTGTCCCATTATATTTGGTAGACCCTTCTTGAACACCGTTAATGCTAAGATAGACTGCGAAAAGGATGTTGTTACTATTGGTCTAGGTGATATGTCTCATGAGTTCAACATTTCTAAATTTAGTAGACAACACCGTGAAGAGGAATTGCCTAGTAAGGATGAAATAATTGGTCTTGCTTCTATTGTCGTGCCTCCTAGTGATCCTTTAGAACAATATTTGCTAGACCATGAAAATGATATGTTTATGAATGAAAGAAGGGAAATAGATGAAGTATTCTTTAAACAGGAACCAATCCTGAAACACAATTTGCCTGTTGAAATCCTAGGGGATCCTCCTCCACCCAAGGGTGATCCCGTGTTTGAGCTTAAACGGTTGCCTGATACTCTTAAATATGCTTATCTTGATGAGAAAAAGATATATCCTGTTATTATTAGTGCTAACCTTTCAGAACATGAAGAAGAAAGATTATTGAAAACTCTGAAGAAGCACCGTGCTGCTATTGGATATACTCTTGATGATCTTAAGGGCATTAGCCCCACTCTATGTCAACATAAAATAAATTTGGAGGAAGATGCCAAACCAGTTCGTGATCATCAATGACGACTGAATCCTAAAATGAAGGAAGTGGTAAGAAAGGAAATACTAAAGCTTCTAGAGGCAGGTATAATTTATCCCGTTGCTGATAGTCAGTGGGTAAGTCCTGTCCATTGTGTCCCTAAGAAGGGAGGTATTACCGTCGTTCCTAATGATAAAGATGAGTTGATCCCGCAAAGAATTATTACAGGTTATAGGATGGTAATTGATTTCCGCAAATTAAATAAGGCTACTAAAAAGGATCATTACCCCTTACCTTTTATCGATCAAATGCTAGAAAGATTATCCAAACATACACATTTTTGCTTTCTAGATGGTTATTCTGGTTTCTCTCAAATACCTGTGTTAGCCAATGATCAATCAAAGACCACTTTTACTTGCCCTTTCAGTACTTTGCTTATAGATGTATGCCTTTTGGTTTATGTAATGCACCTGCTACCTTTCAAAGATGCATGATGGCTATATTCTCTGACTTTTGTGAAAAGATTTGTGAGGTTTTCATGGATGATTTTTCCGTCTATGGATCCTCTTTTGATGATTGCTTGAGCAACCTTGATTGAGTTTTGCAGAGATGTGAAGAAACTAATCTTGTCTTGAATTGGGAAAAGTGCCACTTTATGGTTAATGAAGGTATTGTCTTGGGGCATAATGTTTCTGAAAGAGGTATTGAGGTTGATAAAGCCAAGGTTGATGCTATTGAAAAGATGCCATGTCCTAAGGACATCAAAGGTATAAGAAGTTTCCTTGGTCACGCCGGTTTTTATAGGAGGTTCATTAAGGACTTCTCAAAAATTTCTCGGCCTCTGACTAATTTATTACAAAAAGATATACCCTTTGTTTTTGATGATGATTGTGTAGAAGCATTTGAAATACTTAAGAAAGCATTGATCTCTGCACCTATTGTTCAGCCACCTGATTGGAATTTACCTTTTGAAATTATGTGTGATGCTAGTGATTATGCTGTAGGTGCTGTTCTAGGGCAAAGAGTTGATAAGAAATTAAATGTTATTCATTATGCTAGTAAAACTCTAGACAATGCCCAGAGAAATTATGCTACTACTGAAAAAGAATTCTTAGCAGTTGTATTTGCTTGTGATAAGTTCAGACCTTATATTGTTGATTCTAAAGTAACTATTCACACTGATCATGCTGCTATTAAATATCTTATGGAAAAGAAAGATGCTAAACCTAGACTTATTAGATGGGTTCTCTTGCTACAAGAATTTGATTTGCATATTGTTGATAGAAAGGGAGCGAGAACCCCGTTGCAGACAACTTGTCTAGGTTAGAAAATGTTCTTGATGACCCACTACCTATTAATGATAGCTTTCCTGATGAGCAATTAAATGTCATAAATGCTTATCGTACTACTCCATGGTATGTTGATTATGCTAATTACATTGTTGCTAAATTTATACCACCTAGTTTCACATACCAACAAAAGAAAAAGTTTTTCTATGATTTGAGACATTACTTTTGGGATGACCCACATCTTTATAAAGAAGGAGTAGATGGTGTTATTAGACGTTGTGTACCTGAGCATGAACAGGAACAGATCCTACGCAAGTGTCACTCCGAGGCTTATGGAGGACACCACGCTGGAGACAGAACTGCACATAAGGTATTGCAATCCGGTTTTTATTGGCCTGCTCACTTCAAGGATGCCCGTAAGTTTGTCTTATCTTGTGATGAATGTCAAAGAATTGGTAATATTAGTAGACGTCAAGAAATGCCTATGAATTATTCACTTGTTATTGAACCATTTGATGTTTGGGGCTTTGATTATATGGGACCTTTTCCTGCCTCTAATGGATACACACATATTTTAGTTGCGGTTGATTATGTTACTAAGTGGGTAGAAGCTATTCCAACTAGTAGTGCTGATCATAACACTTCTATTAAAATGCTTAAAGAAGTTATTTTTCCGAGGTTTGGAGTCCCTAGATATTTAATGACTGATGGTGGTTCACATTTTATTCATGGTGCTTTCCGTAAAATGCTTGCTAAGTATGATGTTAATCATAAAATTGCATCCCCTTATCACCCGCAGTCTAGTGGTCAAGTAGAATTGAGTAATAAAGAGCTCAAATTAATTTTGCAAAAGACTGTCAATAGATCTAGGAAGAATTGGTCCAAGAAACTTGAGGATGCATTATGGGCCTACAGAACTGCATATAAAAATCCTATGGGTATGTCTCCGTATAAAATGGTTTATGGAAAAGCATGTCACTTACCTCTCGAACTAGAACATAAGGCATATTGGGCTATTAAAGAGCTCAATTATGATTTCAAACTTGCCGGTGAGAAGAGGTTATTTGACATTAGCTCACTTGATGAATGGAGAACTCAAGCCTATGAGAATGCCAAAAAATTTAAAGAAAAAGTTAAAAGATGGCATGACAAAAGGATACAAAAGCATGAGTTTAATGTAGGTGATTATGTGTTGCTATACAACTCTCGTTTAAGATTTTTTGCGGGAAAACTTCTCTCTAAATGGGAAGGCCCTTACGTTATCGAGGAGGTCTATCGTTCCGGTGCCATAAAAATCAACAACTTTGAGGGCACAAATCCGAAGGTGGTGAACAGTCAAATAATCAAACATTATATCTTAGGTAATCCCATAAATGTTGAAACCAATGTTATTGAAATTGTAACCCCGGAGGAATACATAAGGGACACTTTCCGGAACGTTTCAGACTCTGAAAAGGAATAGGTATGTGGTACGGTAAGTAAACCGACTCCAAAACAGTTCTAAAGGCAATTTTTCTCCGTTTTGGAATATTTAGAAAAATATAAAAATAAGAAGCAGTCCCGGAAAGACACATGGCCTCCACGAGGGTGGAGGGCTCGCCCTACCCTACTGGGCGCGCCCCCCTGCATCGTGGGCACCTCGTGTGCTCTCCGGACTCCGTTTTCTTGCACGTTACGTATTTTGGTCGGTAAAAATTCATTATATAATCTCCCGAAGGTTTTGACTCCCGTATCACGCAATTGTCTTATGTCCTTGTTTGGAGTTGTTGCTGCTGCAGATTAGAGCAAGATGTCTTCTCAAGAGTCAGTCGGGGAGAGCCGGGTGTCTCATCCGGCACCGGGACCAAGGACAAACAGCGATGCTGACCACTTTGGGCCAGCAACGGAGGAAGAGATGGAGGCTTATTTGATGAGGATAGATGCCATGGAGGAGGATCAAGAAGTCACTTCTCGCTTCCGGGCTGGATTCACGATGGGGGAACTACAGAGCTCAGCTATTCCAAACTCGGTTATCCCTTCCAATGTTAGATTTCTTTCTTATGAAAATATGAAGAAGAGTGTCACTTGTTCTCCCGCAGCTATGCAACACCCTTGGGTGCAAGGAGCTTTAGCCGTTACAGGGAAGCTTCGTAAGGAGATAATGGATCTCAAGCAGCAATTTAATAAGCTCGAGGAGGAGAATCGTATCCTCAGGGGCATTATCGCCAAGAATATCACATCACCATCCCCGAAGAAGGAGACATAATCACATGGGTATGGGCACTCCCCTTGGCAACTGCCAAGCTTGGGGGAGATGCCCCGGTATCGTATCACAACCACATCTCCTATCTTTACCGTTTTTCTTAGTTCGATCCTTTTAGTAGTATCTTGATCTAGTAGAATATTTTTTTTGGTAAGATCTAGTTTTGAGTTTTGCTTTATGATCCCTTTATGTAATCGAGTCCGTGAGCTATATAATAAAGATTAGTGTTGACTCAAGGGCTTGATTATTTTGCCATGATCTTGAGTGAATAAAAGAAAAGAGAAAAGAATAAAAGTAAATAAAGAGATCATATTGATCTTATTGAGAGTAATGACTTCACATAGAAAGAGTATGATGATTAAAAATTGTTGAGAGTTGACAAACATAGCTTTGGTCATCGTTGCAATTAATAGGAAGTAATAAAGAAAGAGAGGTTTCACATATAAATATACTATCTTGGACATCTTTTATAATTGGGAGCACTCATTAAAATATGACATGCTAAAGAGTTGATGTTGGACAAGGAAGACAACGTAATGGGTTATGTTTTCTTATATCTGAGATAAAGTATATTGTCATGGATCATCCAACATGTTGAGCTTGCCTTTCCCCCTCATGCTAGCCAAATTCTTTGCACTAAGTAGAGATACTACTTGTGCTTCCAAAAACCCTTAAACCAGTTTTGCCATGAGAGTCCACCATACCTACCTATGGATTGAGTAAGATCCTTCAAGTAAGTTGTCATCGGTGCAAGCAATAAAAATTGCTCTCTAAATATGTATGATTGATTGGTGTGGAGGAAATAAGCTTTATACGATCTTGTGATGTGGAAGGAATAAAAGCGACGGACAGCATAATAAAGGTTCATATCACAAGTGGCAATATAAAGTGACGTTCTTTCACATTAATATTTGTGCATCCAACCCTGAAAGCGCATGGCAACCTCTGCTTCCCTCTGGGAAGGGCCTATCTTTTACTATTATCTTCTACCTTATGCAAGAGTCATGGTG
Organism: Triticum aestivum; assembly: GCF_018294505.1. Lineage (NCBI taxonomy): Eukaryota > Viridiplantae > Streptophyta > Magnoliopsida > Poales > Poaceae > Triticum > Triticum aestivum. The sequence goes on from NC_057796.1 coordinate 343,990,265, forward strand.
ATCTTCACCTTTCCTTTCTACATTTTATCCTTTCGCAAGCACAGGGTGTTGGAAAGATCCTGATACATATACCTAATTGGATGTAGGGTAGCATGAGTTATTATTGTTGACATTACCCTTGAGGTAAAAGGTTGGGAGGCGAAACTATAAGCCCCTGTCTTTCTCTGTGTCCGATTAAAACTCCGTAACCACAAGTATTGCGTGAGTGTTAGCAATTATGAAAGACTAAATGATAGTTGAGTATGTGGACTTGCTAGAAAGCTCTGACATAGACTCTTTCTGATGTTATGATAAATTTCAATTGCTTCAATGACTGGGATTATAGTTTGTTGGTTCTCAATAAAGTTTCTAATTCATACTTTGCATTGTGAATAGATTATTACTTGAGCATAAGAAATCATATGACAATATCCATATATGTTGCTGTTATGAGAATAATCATGATGCCCTCATGTCCGTATTTTATTTTATCGACACCTCTACTTCTAAACATGTGGACATATTTATCGTTATCGGCTTTCGCTTGAGGACAAGCGAGGTCTAAGCTTGGGGAGTTGATACGTCCATTTTGCATCATGCTTTTATATCAATATTTATTGCATTATGGGCTGTTATTACACATTATGTCACAATACTTATGCTTATTCTCTCTTATTTTACAAGGTTTACATAAAGAGGAAGAACGCCGGCAGCTGGAATTCTGGGCTGAAAAAGGAGCAAATATTGGAGACCTATTCTACACAACTCCAAAAGTCCTGAAACTCCATGAAAGTTAATTTTGGAAAAAATAAAAAAAATTGAGTGGAAGAAATACGTCAGGGGGGCCTCCACCTGGCCACGAGGGTGGGGCGCGCCCCCTGCCTCGTGGGCCCCTGTTGACCCTCCGATGCCCATCTTCTGCTATATGAGGTCTTTCGTCCAAAGAAAAATCACAAGCAAGCTTTCGGGACGAGACTCCGCCGCCACGAGGCGGAACCAATCTAGGGCTCTGGCAGAGCTATTCTGCCGGGGACACTTCCCTGCGGGAGGGGAAAATCATCGCCATCATCATCACTAACGCTCCTCTCATCGGGAGAGGGCAATCTCCATCAACATCTTCACCAGCACCATGTCCTCTCAAACCCTAGTTCATCTCTTGTATCCAATTCTTGTCTCTAAGTCTGGGATTGGTACCTGTAGGTTGCTAGTAGTGTTGATTACTCCTTGTAGTTGATGCTAGTTGGTTTATTTGGTGGAAGATCATATGCTCAGATCCATTATGCATATTAATACCCCTCTGATTAAGAACATGAATATTCTTTGTGAGTAGTTACGTTTGTTCCTGAGGACATGAGAGAAGTCTTGCTATTGGTAGTCATGTGAATTTGGTATTCATTCGATATTTTGATGAGATGTATGTTGTCTCTCCTCTAGTGGTGTTATGTGAACGTCGACTACATAACACTTCACCATTATTTGGGCCTAGAGGAAGGCATTGGGAAGTAATAAGTAGATGATGGGTTGCTAGAGTGACAGAAGCTTAAACCCTAGTTTATGCGTTGCTTCGTAAGGGGCTGATTTGGATCCATATGTTTCATGCTATGGTTAGGTTTACCTTAATACTTTTGTTGTAGTTGCGGATGCTTGCAATAGAGGTTAATCATAAGTGGGATGCTTTTCCAAGTAAGGGCAGCACCCAAGCACCGGTCCTCCCACATATCAAATTATCAAAGTACCGAACGCGAATCATATGAACGTGATGAAAACTAGCTTGACGATAATTCCCATGTGTCCTCGGGAGCGCTTTTCTCCATATAAGAGTTTGTCCAGGCTTGTCCTTTGCTACAAAAAGGATTGGGCCACCTTGCTGCACTTTATTTACTTTTGTTACTTGTTGCTCGTTACAAATTATCCTATCACAAAACTATCTGTTATCTATAATTTCAGTGCTTGCAGAGAATACCTTGCTGAAAACCGCTTATCATTTCCTTCTGCTCCTCGTTGGGTTCGACACTCTTACTTATCGAAAGGACTACGATAGATTCCCTATACTTGTGGGTCATCAAGATTCTTTTAAATTGCCGAACGAATCTATGTGTATTACAATGCCCGTATTTTCCTTGCAAATAGTAATCTCAACGTGGTAATTGATTTATGACGAGTTCTTTAATTAGAGTGAGTTTGTGATATAGTGATCTCAACGTGGATTTCACATTCCATGGTATCCCTAGTAAGTTTTTCATTGCAAATTCAAATTTAAAAGATGAACGGTATGGTGGTGAGAAAACTTTGTATATATCAAGCATACGACCACACACACACACGAACACAACATCAATCCAATAAGTATAGTGCATCTATTTTTCCAAACCATGCATGTATGACACGAATTCCAAAATACTCCTTCAGTTCCTAAATATTAGTCTTTTAGATTTCAACAAGTGACTACATACGGAGCAAAATGAGTGAATCTACACTCTAAAATATGTCTATATACATCCGTATGTGGCAGTCCATTTGAAATCTCTAAAAAGACTAATATTTAGGAACGAAGGGAGTAAAATGAAAGACATGCATGGTCCTCAATTCAATATTTAAAATGAACAGGAAACTGAAACATGAATATTAAGTCTAGTACTACAGTACATGCAAATGTCGTGTTTAGGCGGAGCTATGTAGATTGTCGGGGGTTAACCCCTCGACCCTAGATAAAATTGTGAAGCACTGTTTAGGATTGTTTAGATTATATTTGCCCCCACCCTCCCAAGGACCGATTGGTTGTGCAACCCCCTCCTTCCCGGGAGAATATCATGTGCCCCCACACCTTAGATGCTATATGCTGATACGAGTTGCTTGGAGCTTGTTGATATAAGATATAGCAGCTCACATGATGTCTTAATATTTTTACAGGAAACCTTAATGAGTTTGAGAATTGCACACAATTTGTACAAAAACTACTCAGATGCCCTTGGATCCCATATCCAACGACCTCGAAGCTCGTATCACCGTAGCATCTAAGATGAAGGAGAACATCATATTCTCGTGTATGTAAGAATATCATGTGCTACCACACCTTAGATGCTTTGGTGATACAAGCTCTTCGGAGACGTTGGATTTGTGACCCAACAACTCCTCGGTGGCTCAAATGTTTTTTTGCAGAAAAGCCCCCAAAGAGTTCGGCCACTGCTTACAAGCACAAAGACTGCTCAGATGCCATTGGATCTCAGATCAAATGGCCTCGAAGCTCGTATCACCGTACCATCCAAGCTGCGAGAGCACCTGATGTTTTCTCGCACGAGAATACCTGCAAGCTTAAATAATCCACAAACTTCATCCACATATATTAGGTGCTCATCAGGATGCTTTATTCCATCTCCTGCAAAAGGATTAGCTAGCAGTTTTTCTAACATACTCGAAGGAATCTCAAAGTGGAAATTTTCATTTTCAGTAGGTTCAGTAGGTTGAGGAGCAACTCTTTGCTCTACTGGTCGGGGTGAAGATACCCCGAACAAGCCCCTCAGAGGATTACTTTCCATAGTAACAAGTGATAGTAAATTTCAGCACACTATATAAATTTTTCCTTACCAAATTCCACCTACCAAAGGCGCTTCACTCCCCGCCAACGGCGCCAGAAAAGAATCTTGATGACCCACAAGTATAGGGAATCTATCGTAGTCCTTTTGATAAGTAAGAGTGTCGAACCCAACGAGGAGCAGAAGGAAATGGTAAGCGGTTTTCAGCAAGGTATTCTCTGCAAGCACTGAAATTATAGATAACAGATAGTTTTGTGATAGGATAATTTGTAACGAGCAACAAGTAACAAAAGTAAATAAAGTGCAGCAAAAAAACATTTGAGCCACCGAGGAGTTGTTGGGTCACAAATCCAACGTCTCCGAAGAGCTTGTATCACCAAAGCATCTAAGGTGTGGTAGCACATGATATTCTTACATACACGAGAATATGATGTTCTCCTTCATCTTAGATGCTACGGTGATACGAGCTTCGAGGTCGTTGGATATGGGATCCAAGGGCATCTGAGTAGTTTTTGTACAAATTGTGTGCAATTCTCAAACTCATTAAGGTTTCCTGTAAAAATATTAAGACATCATGTGAGCTGCTATATCTTAGATCAACAAGCTCCAAGCAACTCGTATCAGCATATAGCATCTAAGGTGTGGGGGCACATGATATTCTCCCGGGAAGGAGGGGGTTGCACAACCAATCGGTCTTTGGGAGGGTGGGGACAAATATAATCTAAACAATCCTAAACAGTGCTTCACAATTTTATCTAGGGTCGAGGGGTTAACCCCCGACAATCTACATAGCTCCGCCTAAACACGACATTTGCATGTACTGTAGTGCTAGACTTAATATTCATGTTTTAGTTTCCTGTTCATTTTAAATATTGAATTGAGGACCATGCATGTCTTTCATTTTACTCCCTTCGTTCCTAAATATTAGTCTTTTTAGAGATTTCAAATGGACTGCCACATACGGATGTATATAGACATATTTTAGAGTGTAGATTCACTCATTTTGCTCCGTATGTAGTCACTTGTTGAAATCTAAAAGACTAATATTTAGGAACTGAAGGAGTATTTTTGAATTCGTGTCATACATGCATGGTTTGGAAAAATAGATGCACTATACTTATTGGATTGATGTTGTGTTCGTGTGTGTGTGTGGTCGTATGCTTGATATATACAAAGTTTTCTCACCACCATACCGTTCATCTTTTAAATTTGAATTTTCAATGAAAAACTTACTAGGGATACCATGGAATGTGAAATCCACGTTGAGATCACTATATCACAAACTCACTCTAATTCAAGAACTCGTCATAAATCAATTACCACGTTGAGATTACTATTTGCAAGGAAAATACGGGCATTGTAATACACATAGATTCGTTCGGCAATTTAAAAGATTCCTTTCCTATTCTTTTTTTGAGGGATCCTTTCGTATTCTTGAATGGTAGTACCCAATGGCGTACCAGCCAGACCTAGGCTCGTGTTGATCCTCAAAGAAACGGGCTCATGTCCTTCCGGTGGTGTGCGTGGTACGCATATTAGCCAACCCCAACCAGTCGAGCCTCCGCGTTTCGAGTCGAAATATCTGGCGGCCAAAATTCTAGCCCTAGGAAATTCCCCTCCTGTCCCCGGTCCATAATGACTATCGATGAACAATGGAGGGATGCTTTAGTAACTAGACAACGTTACCTACCGTGCCGAGCACGGTTCAATTCCCTCGATCGCCGCTACCAATGTCACCCGTCAACTGCATTGCCTAGTACTACTACTACACCAGGATGAGCACAGAATTGAGCCCGTTTGTTCGTGCCTACTAGTACTTGAGTTAATATATACCCCTAAAAACTTGAGTTAATATATCAGGCAATGCACTGGTACGGAGGGATTATCATTTTACTCTGCATATATAACTTGTCTGAAGTCGAACTAAGCAAAATGTTTGACCAAATCCTTTCTTAAGAAATACAACAGGAAAGATGTATCGCTTGAAAATTTATTGCATGATGCAGGTTATGATATTGTTTCGAATCCTGGATTTTAAATTTCAGAAAATCCAAAAGTGACCAGAAATTCATGAAACTGAGCATAGTCACGTGATATGGCACAAATATTCCTACGTAATTTTTTTCTTCAATTTGAGACAAGCTGCTTATGAGAAGTTGCACAAATGAAGAGCCAAGGTATTTTGGAACAAAGACCTGTCACGTTAAGGCGAACGCTTTCACTATTGAAACCATGGGCGTTTACGTGCCGCCACGAGTCCCGCTTCTCATCGGCAGGTGCCGTCCGAGCAAGCGTGTGAGTTGACGGGAGGCGTGCGAGCAGACCGCTGCGCCGGCTGACAGGGAGGCGTGCGAGCAGACCACTACACAGGCTCACCGGGAGGCGAGCCCTTTGACTAGGCTCCGCCGCCCACCTTCGTCCCAACTGCTCCCACTTTTAATGTCACCGCCGCCGCAGTTTAAAATCAACCCTGCACTACCCGGTATCGCTACAATCTTCTCTCTTCCCCTCCGATTCTCCTATCGTCTACCTCCAACCAGCCTGACCTAACCATACGCCATGCCGCATCACAATGGTCTGCCCTTAGTCTTCCAGTTTCCTGAGGAAGACACCCAGCCAGAGTCTCAAGAACATAAGGCGCTGTGGGACGAGCTTCAACCTGCCTTGCGGGAAGACGCCGCGCCTGTCCCCACTCCCGTTCCCGCTCCCGTCGCCCCGTCTGCGCCAGCGCCCATCCCCGTGGCATTGATGAGCTGGGAGCCACACATTGTCGCCGAGCTTGATGCCACGGGGTTCCACGAGGTCCCCGCCGACTTTCACGCGCCCGTGCACCTGCCAGCACATGCACCTGCGCGTGCATTGACGTGCACGCCCATGCCGTTGCCCGTGCACCTGCCAGCGCATGCGCCTGCGCGTGCACTGACATGCACGCCCGTGCCGGTGCCCGTGCACACGAATGTCTCCGTCGCGCCATTGCTAGCGCCTGTCCCCGCGCGGGTGCCAGTGCCCCCTCAGCGGCATGGATTGCCGCCGTCGACCGCTTCCTTGCACCAACGCCAGTCGCCTCCTCCCGCCAGTTGACTCGCTTCTGGAGACCGAAGTCCAGAACATTGTGGCCTTCCTTGAAGCTAGGGCCAACGTCCAGAAGTACGCCCACAACAGCGCAAGACGCCACCGTCGCCGTCGGTCAGTGGCCCGACGACACACAGAGCACGGCAGAGGAGCCGCTTCCCACCGCAAGATGCCCCCGCCGCCGCCGCGTAATCTAAATTTGCCATGAAAAACGTTCCGATTGCCATGCTTAAAATTCGAACGTTTATCATTTCCGTTTATTTTAGATCGATCATCGTATGAATGTAAAGTCGGAGTCAGACTGAATGAAATCTATGGTTTGATCGATTGAATGTTCTGCTAGAGCCGTATCAAATTAAATATAAAACGTCATCAAGCCACATGTTCCTTCTCATCCAACGACCTAGACTGCTTGAATGTCGAACGCTCAAGATTTTTAGCGCGCGGTTAATTTCATGCCCAAAATAGTGCTAATCACATAATAACACGCAAATAATATCCTACTTAATATCCGCATGCACTTAATATACTTCCAAATTAACGTCCATTGCACGTACACATTGACTCGTACTACTAGTACGTGAAACTGGTGCCGTAACTTGTGAACGCGTCCAGATATAGTCAACGGCAACATCGCCCGCGAGTTCTTCATGTTTGCCCGTGCGTCTAAACGCAGAAGGGGAGGAGAGACAGAGAGAGAACACACATGGAACCCACCAGTAAGTGAAGGCGAATAGTACCTGCTAACAAGCCGGTCCCACTAATGTACTAAAAATAATATTACATGTTATCCACTAAATAGGCTGTGGTAATATAAAAACATTATATGAACAAAGGGGGTACAAAAAACATTGTTGTTCTACGTATGTTGCCTATTGACGTGCGGCTCGAAGGCCCTGGTCACATGTTCGATCCTCGTCCTTTATTTTTTAATTTGTATATGTGTCCCAATTTGATTCATGACAGGTGGGCCCCTCGGTGTGTAGTTTGTAGCACTTTAATTTGTGGGTCGAAATTTTTTCCATTCAAGGTGGACTATCGGTGTGTAGTTTTGTAGCTTATTTGTAGTAATTAAAGAGAACAACAGAGTTTTTTGCAATAATACCATTGTGCGACGTTGAAGGCGAGAAAGGATGTGCGAGAGAGCGATGACCGAGCTAGAGGGAAATCAATTCGGGGAGGTGCGAAGGTTGCAGCGGTGTTTGGAGTAGTTGTGGGCCGAATGCTATGAAAATATAATCTAAACCCACCGGAATAAATGCCTACACAAATTAATCCAAGGTTGGAGTCCCCCTCGCAATGTAAATAGCTCCGGCTTTGCGAGGGATGGAGAGGTAGCTTCAATGTGTGGAAGATACAGCGTGAGAAAGCGAGGTCAATCGAGAGACAAAGTGAGTGTGGTCTGACATTCATTGAAACGATATATATGCTCTAGAGAGATATTGTCCGATTGAGCTTTTGGGAAGAGTGAGGGCTGTAAGATAGAGCTTGAGAGATGATCCAGTCACAGACATGTAGATATATTTTGTGCGTGGGAGGAAGCAAGGTCAATCAATTACATATATAAAGGGAGAGAGATTGAGCGAGTGTGGGTCGTCGTGCGATTGAAAGAGTGAGACGGGTTGGAGAGAGTGACCTAGATAGACAATGTGAGTGAGAGAGTATACAATATGAATGTGTCGAATCGGGCTCAAACATGGAGATATATCGTTTGTTTCCGAGAAAGAGCGAGGTCAATTGAGACATACAGAGAGAGAGAGAGATTGAGCGAGCGTGGCCCGCCATGAGGTCGAAAGAGCGGGGGCGGCTTGGATGGACTGACCTAGATAGACAATCTGCGTGAGAGAGTATAGACTGTGTCGATCGAGGCCCGAACAGGGAGATATATCATTTGTGTGTGAACGAAAACGAGGTTAATCGAGACTCAGATAAAGAGAGCGAGATTGAGCAAGTGTGGCCCGCCGTGCGGAAGAAAGAGTGAGACAGTCTCGAGGGAGTGACCTAGATAGACAACGTGCGTTTGTGCGCACGAGAGGTTGGGGGCTAGATAGGCAATGCATGTATCTAGCGAGAGAGGGTGGGAGGGAGGGAGAGAGAGAGCTCGGCATGGGGTGCAATGGCGGGTGTGTGAGGTAAATACATTTGGTAACAGAGTGTAAAAAGGGGGTTGTGTAGTTGAGAGAGTTAGAGATCAAAACATGGAGAGAAAGAATGAACGTGTGTCGGAAACTGATAGCTTCCTAATATGGTTAGGAGAGGAAGATTGACCGATATAGGAAGTATGTAGCGTGTGTGCCAAGGGGGGGGGCTAAAAACAACATTTGAATGTAGATAGTACGAGACTTAATATCGATGTTTCAATTTGGTGTACATTGTAAGATTTGAACTGAGGACCATGCATATGGGTAATTATTTCGAATTCGTGCCATACTAGGTTTGGAAAAGTTGACATTGACTCAATTGTTGTGCTATTTACTAGCAAGAGGCCAATGCGTTGCATGGAACATCAAGATGCATTTATACGAGCTGTTTATCTCATGGGAGACGAAGATGAATGAGGGAAGCCCTTATCTACAAATTTGGAGAGGGGTGTGGGTATCTTTTTGCAAAATTGTCATAGTTTGCTTTCAATCCGTCAAATATAGATCGGACGGTCTATATTGCAGGATGGCAGGCACACCATCATCATCAACTCGTTTTTTTTATAAGATAAGAGTAGATATTAGGTCATATGTTTGAATCCATCCAAAGTTATCTCACTACCATGGTGTTCAACATATACATATGAATTTGTATTGAAAAAGTAGCGTGGATACCATGACATGCGAAATCCACGTTAGAATTGGAGATTGCTATGTGACACACACTCTAATTCAAATAACTAATTATGTGACACACACTCTAATCCATGTTAGCGTGGATACCGTTTCGTTTTTTTAATAACTCCTTATTAATTAATTCATAGTATCTCGTTTCAAATGACTAATTATTTGCAAGGAAAACACAGGCATGGTAATACATACAGATTCGTTTGCATTCTCAAATGTAGGCGCGCCAGGCAGACCAGGGTCGTGTCGTGGTGGTCGCGTGTGTCGTACAGACGCTTAGCACCCAGCCACCCACCCCCTCCCTCCCTCCCCCCTCCCCCCCCCCCAAAAAAACGACGACAAAATAAGTTCGCGCTTCCACGTTTCAGATTGAAATATCTGGCGGCCCCAAGCAAAATCTCCCTTCTCCACCGTCCCCTTCCACGCCCAGATTGCTCAAATCCGTAATTCGCCGCCAACCCAAGCAAAGTTCGAATCGCCCCTCGTCTCGTCTCTTTCCCCACCTCTGTGCCAGACGACGACGATGAAGACGACGGTCGCGCTTCACCACCGCACAGGAGCTACCTCATCTACGCCCTCGTCCACCGCACCGGGTGGTCCACCGACAACGTCAGCCACCACAACCGACGTGTCTCACAGACACCGACTTCCACCGCATCAGGTGCGCTTCACCGACACCGTCTCCCACCTAACCGGGGCTACTTCACCGAGCACATCGTCGCACCTCCACCCCCGAGGCCATTGGGGCTTCACCAACGGTCTTGTCCACCGCATCGTAGCGCTCCGTTGCCACTCAAGATCTGCATACGTGCGCGTCCAGCAAACGCCAGCGCATCACCCTCAACGGCTCTGAAGTGACCCGCACTCTAGCTAGGCGAGCATGCCCAAACGCCGGCCCGAACTAGGTATACACACATCACTCCCTTGTGCACTGTTCTGACAATGTTTGGATATCCTTTCACTTCTCTCTTAGCTTACACGCCTATGCAACTCTGACTTTAACTCTTATTTCTTCTGGAGATATCATGTGAAACAAGCAAAAGCATTTTTTAGCGAAGCATGATGGCGCTACAGGATCTGGTACACATCCTACACACCCGTATAACCTTGTAAGTATCTGTCCTCCGGTACAACAGCAAGGTCGATTCCTCTTATTTTATCAACCATTCGTCGTGTCAAAAATGCAGAGGGGGATGCAAGGAGCACAAGGCCTGCACATCCAAGCAAGTGGTAACATGGACTTGTACATGGAACATCCCAAGCGCAAGCAGAGCTGCAGTGAGCCTGTACAACGAGCTAGCGTAAGTCCCTGCATTTCATTTAATTCGTACTGGCCTTCGTGTATGATTTGTGTGCAGTGGCGGATCCACGAATTCAAGTTACTAGGGGCGAACATTTAACTTAAAAAATACGAAGGCACTTGCACTCCGGAAATCAACATAACTTGAGAAATGTGAAGCTACATGCACTTTGAAAACCAGCTAATGATCCAAAGTAGTTCAGATTATAAAACACTAAATGATGTAAGCACCAAAAAACACAAAATGCAACATGGTGTACAAGGACTACTAACATGGTCTGTACCTGCTTGAATTATTCGTTCTCTGGCTGAAAATATCGAAGTGTAATTGCACCTATAACCAGTGCGCAAACTGCATATCAATATATCTATCCTGCACAAGTATGCCAATAGTTTCAAACAACAGATTAGAAAAGTATTTATGCTACGTTGTCATGATACGGGGACTTTCTGGTAGATGGCCTCGACGTTTCCTCAAGCCATGAAAATGCACTATAATTTGCTTCTCATCAATGCCTGCAAATCTCTATGTCTCTCTCAACATAGCAGATCATCATTAGACACTAAATCCTTCAATGGGAGCTTGCAAAATGCTTGCATTAGATCCCTCATTAGACACTATATGTTCATCACCAGGAGCATGTAAAATGTTTGCATCAAATCCTTCATTAGCAGTCTATTCACTAGACACTTCAGGCTCAAGAACAACATGAGCTTGTATGTTTGCACCGGAAACTTGATTAGATACATCAGATTCAGTCAGTTTAGTATTGATTGGGGGAGTTATAAAATAAGCAGAAATTGGTTTCATTTTCTCATAGATTCCCTACATACAAGCAGTTTTACAACACCGTCAGGTTTAACTATTGGCCAGAAATTGAACAGTTGAATTAGATATAATTAGGGATGTGATGTACCTGCTCGTTGTGCATGCTGCTCTTGCAAGCTGTGACTGTCCGTTTGCGCAAGCTCGATGCCATGCCCGTGTTGCCGCCGCTGCCTCCCATGCATGCTACACCCAGGGTTGGATCTTCATCTTCTTGTCCTTCCATTCGCTTGAAGCCCGGCGACCGCCCTCCAAGTGCTGTGTCGGTCTGTCCAGCGGCGACTAGGTTAGGAGCGAACCAGACTGGAGGCTGGAGTGAACGAATTAGGATTTTTCCTGCTGTCGATCAATATGGGAGGCGCTCGTTTGGGCCGCGAGCCTGCTATAGGGCTTGCCTTGCACTTATGTTATGGGCCCATCCAAATTGAAACATTTTTCTTCATTTTTTACATTGCCTGCTCATGCGTTGGGACGAACAAAACTAGCCTAGGCCAACCTGGACGACTCAAACTAGGTGCACACTTTCCAGCCACCCAAGGCGGCCGCCCATTCCAGCCCCTATGGTGGCGTCGCCCCTTTTGCGTGTATGATTGGGGTAGTGAAAAATATTCCAGTGGCACTTTTGATTTACCCACAGAATGGTTGAATTGCCTGTTTCTATAAACTGAGTTCACCAATAATGTGAAGGATGCCAGTCTTTTCATTCTATTGTAGATTGCTTAGATCTCGATATGTCAAATGTAATCGCGTGAAATATACAGTAAAAGCTAGTGTGATGTGTGTGGCTACAACTAGTCTGACTACATGTCCCAATATAACATATCAAGGACGCACCATATTACCAGATTAACCATTTGACTTACCAATGCAATGTGGGGAAAAAGAAGTATTGGGACTGCGTATCCAAGCAATTGATGCCATGGACTCCTTCGTAGAACCTTGTAAGCGAAAAAGAAGTTGCAGTGTGCCTGTACAAAGAGCTAGCGTAAGTTCAGTTACCTGCTTCTCGGAATTTTAGTTAGCCATTTATTGCAAAATTGTTCAATTACGTTGCTTGGCTTAATTTAGTTTGCTACTAATTACATAATGCCATAGCCTGTTAATCCTATTATAGACTGCGCCTATCTATGTGTTTGATACTTACTATTAAGAATTACTTGTTTGCCTGAACTTAAATAGCTACTTAAGTACGTAGATAGCTGGTCATATGTACTTCTAGGGTGCAGCAGAATTCACGTGTAATTTACGTTCTGATACCCTGTTTGTTTAAATGGTTTGCTGTTATCACTTGTTGCACTAGTAATGTTTGCATGTTCATAGATAGACAACTGTCAGGTTTATATGGGGGACACCGTCTTTTTAACTTATATAGGTGTTGGAATCATTTTGCTTACGTCAAAGAAATTTACAGATGTCTGTGTTGCTGGTAAACGGTACCAACTTGTTACTTTAATACGTTGCCAAGAACTTGTTAGTTTTACTAGTTCATGTGTAATTAAATATGTTGCCAAAACTGGTTAGTTTTATTAGTTTGATGTTAGTTTCTTCTGGCTCTTGCAAAACTTTATTTATTGATTGCTAGCATTCAAGTTTGCAGGATCCAACTGAAACTCCGTTGGCACAACAGGTATGTTTTTAGAAACTTCCTTGTTTACCTGGTTTGCTGCTATAACTTGTTGTAATCATCTTACCAACTTCAAGTTTTTAGGATCCAATTGGAAGTCTAATTGCACAGCAGGTACATTCTCAAAAATATATTTGTGTAACAGGTTTGCTGTTGTAACTTGTTGCTCTAATCAAGTTACTGACTACTCAACTTTTCAGGATCCAAGAGAAACTCCAATGCCATAACAGGTTCCTTTTGCAAAACTTGTTTGTTTAACAGCTTTCTTGCTGCAACCGGTTGCTCTAATCATGTTACTGGCTACACAACTTTTCAGGATCCAAGAGAAACTCCATGCCACAACAGGTACCTTTTGGAAAACTTGTTTGTTTAACTGCTTTGCTGCTCCAACAACCGGTTACAATGATGTTAATAACTACTTTTCAGCATCCAATTGAAACTCTTTAATTCCTTGTTTGTTTAACTGGTTTGCTATTATAACTCCCAGTTGAGATGTTTTGCTAACTTCAACTTTTCGGAATCCAATCGGAACTTTAATGGCAAAACAGGTTAGCCCAAGATCAAAGAGTGAGGTCCCCATGGACGTTGTATCATCCCACAGCAGTGGCACCGGCCCAATCGTGCATCATGAATTGCCAACTGCTGATGCTCTAGAGGCTAAACTAGTGGTAGAAAGAGATTCTGCTTCTGCACTTAGAGATGAAGTTGACATGTTGAGGAAGCAAACAACACAATCACAAGAAGTACTCAAGACAACCATTAAATATTTGGTGGATTTCAAAACGAAGCAAGCTGAGACTGACCGCATTGTTAAGGTCCTGAAGGAAAAAAGGAAATTAAATTCCCACTTGGTAAATCATAGGTGAAATGTTCTTTCCATCGTTGAATAACCTTTGTGTTGTTTGTTCATGTAATCGATCAAACCATTTGTTTTAGAGATCATGTAATAATTGTTTTTTGTTTTTTGGTTTGTAATTTTATTTGAGCACAAGTCTGTATTAATTGATAAGACTCGGAGACATTTCATTTTGATTGATGTGCCAGACCTACAAATATGCCAATCGGGTTGAATGTGCATTCATCAATAATAGTAGTATAGATGGACCATAAGTGGCACGCATCGGAAAGGGCCAAGATGTTGTACTAGCTTCGCTAGAAAAAGGATGCTCTTCTAGCAAAAAAAGTACAGCGGCCTGGCTTATGTATGTTAGTTGATATTATTGATCCATATCTATAAGTGTTTATATGTATGTTAGTTTTGTACATTCTTGGTTGATTGACTCGTATTTGAATCTTGATACATCGCTTGTGTACATATCTAAATGGGAGTACACATTATGCTGCATGTGACATTTGAGTTGGACATAAAGTGTTCCAAATATTCGAATTCACCTTAAACTGGATTCTAGCTTCTGAATTCGAGTATCGGCATTTCAAAATCATATTCATATATGACAGTGGAATACATCTTTGTCATGCTTCTGAAGATATATAAAAACACATAGAATGATTTATAAAGATTCGTATAGGAATACAAAATGGATTCGAATTTAGTTGCCATGGTAAACGTGGATGCTTATTGTCCCAAAATTCGAAAGAAGCGGCAAAATATCCACTCCCACGTCGGCTGCCCGAAGCCAAGTGTTTGGGAGATGGAAATGACTGTCTACCCCTTACACGGACAATCCATCGGCCCGATTTCCACTGCTCTCAATAGGGGTAGGTTAGTAACTTCAATTAGATGTGACACGACCGCCTCTGAGCCCATTACGACACGGTGGGCGCCAAACATGGGCGGCAAAACACATTTGATTCAAGCTCGTCCGAAAGACCTCTGTTCTCCCTCCATTTCCCCATTCATACACGGTGGGCGGTAAAACAAACTCGCCTCGGCCAATATCGATGTAGGCAAATATTTTCAATAGGGGCAGGTTTGTAACTTCACTCAGACGTGACACAACCGCCCTACCTGTCAGCCCCGTTCATACACCATGGGCACCGAAACACCCTCTCCTCGCCAGAAATCGCTCTGGGCAAATATTGGCGAGATGCGAGATTACCGTCCCATCCCTAACTGACAGGACGTCCAAAATTTAAACGGGGGCGAAGTTCGTAACTTTCCCATATTTCAGATAGGCGCGTCCCAAAAACATGGTTCCCCGTACCTCTCCCTATATTTTCCCATTCATACACCGTCCGCACTAGAACAACATCCCCACACCAGCCTCCTCCGTCCGCCACCCCATACATCGCCGCCGTCCTCCACCCCCACCATCCTCCACCATGCGGGAGCGCCTACCAAGACCGCGTCGTCCACTGCTAGAGATGGACGTTTCTCATCCATGGCGACGGACCAAGAGCCTTGCATCGCATCCTCTCGCTTCATCGGCGTTGTCGTCCTCTTTGCCGGGGCCGCTCACACGACCTTCTCTTCCACCGCAACGGGACTTATCCCCCGATGCACCCCTCTACGCTCGCAGATCTGCTTCAACGCCACCGACAGCCATCGCACCACCGATGCCTACACGGCGCCGCAAGAGAGGTGGTACTTCATATCTCCTCAACTTTTTGATCTCAACCAGAAAATAGATCGTAACTTGCTTACTGTACTTTCTTTTCAGCTCTTAGAATTTAGTTCTTAGTTCGAAGCAAACAATGGATGCTTAATAGCATTTCTCCGATTTGCAGCTTTAAATCTGCCATGGCCCAGTCATAATAGGGTTTAATTGATCATGCTTAGGGTTTAATTGATCATGTTGGTTCCGTGGTGGTTTCTTTAATAGAAATCGGAGGGGAAACCCTCTTTTGCTAAAAATTGCTAGCAGAAGAACACTCAGGTGTGTATCTCTACAGGGTGCCCATGGTGGGCCGCGGCCCACCCTGGGATTTTGGGTCGCCCAGGCCCTGATTCCCCTCTGTTCTGCTGTGCGCTTCCGATCTGTACTCGCCCCCAGCCGCCTGCCTCGCCGGCGACTTGCCGTCCCCGGACAGCATGACACTAGGAGGAGACGCCGGACTAACAGGAGGTCAGGAGCCGCTCGCCCAACAGTGTCACTGCTACCCGGGCGTGTCGTCATGCCTACCTTCCCAGCCCGTTTAGGGCTCAGGCGTGCAGCACCCACTAAGCCAACCCAATTTATCCTGAGATACGTTCTCAACACTCAGCAGTCACTCCTCATCACCCATTTTCTAATTGATTCATTACTCATTAGGCAAGACTGTCATTAGGGTTTGTTGTGTGCTGAGTGCTACCTACACTTAATGGTTCAGATGTATTTCAGTAATCTTTAGTACCTGTAAAGTTCACAGCGTTTCCAAATTCCGGCCCTAGGAACATACACTCGTCATTTTGGATTGTTGGTCGTAGTGACGTTGACCGAGATTACTACTGTAGGCCAGGTTTGTTGACAATTTTACTTGTCTTTCTTACTCATTCGATATGATATCCAATTATTCACGTCGATTAGGTGCAAACAATAAGTGCTGGACAAACTTCTTGATTCAGATTTTGGACGGTCTCTTACCACAGTTACAATTCTGCATACTTGTCCTAGTAAGCTCACAAGTAAATGATCGATTCACTACATCTATGCTTGCCTTGTCATATTTGTTGTCAATATTCTTTTAGGGTGGACCACCCTATTTCAAAATACTGGAACCGTAGACATGAGTGAATAGTATTTCTCTGTGTGATCTCTTCCATCATGTGTGGGCAACGAACACTGCATTGTATAGAAAGAAAGTGTCATCTCCAGCTTTTACATAGACTACAATCTTTTACATGGAATACAATCTGCCTACTTGCTATGTGTCGCACTACCAGCACTCCACCCTTGAAGCTAAACATTATGCCACTAATAATTCCTTAGTTTATTTGTTCAAATATGAATTTGATATGATTCTTAATATTCCTACTTCAGTTTTGAAATGTGTGTGTGCCTGTTATAGAGATACAAGAGGTTTGTATTTCTGTGTGGTCTGGTCAGCACGGTTGGGGGGCAAACTTTGCATATGCAGGGGTTTATAGGGAGACACTCTTCGAGTTGAATCCGCAATGCATTCCATAGATAATCTGACTACTTTTTATGTTTTCATGAATCTCAGATTCTGAACATCATCATAATGATTATGAGCTTGCGCGCATGAAAAGAATAAAGCAGAACAATGCCATGGCTGTCAAACTTGGCATTAAGGGACTGAAATCAAGTCTGGATGCAATGCAATGCAATGCAAATGCTCTCCACCTACAAATTCATGACCAGAATATGATCCTAACAGTGATTCTGAGCTAGAGGGAGACCTAAGTCAATGTAGCTCCCTAGTGGAGGAGTCAGAGGCAGATTTCCTATCTTATTCACCCATCAAGGTGCTTGCTCTAACTTTCCAAGGTTATATTGGTCGCACATATCTTGCAACTGATGCTTTGCATTGCTTCTACTTTGTTGCACTGCCATTAGCTTAGTTTACACATCGTGTATGTGAATACGCCCTACCTATCCATTTTCAGTACATATTCCATCTATCATCATACCATATTTATCCATTGAAATGTTGTTCTTGTGTATCAGACGTTCAAAAGGAAGAGGGCAATTGCTGATCGCGGAGGAGCACGAGCAAAGTATTTGGAGAAGGTAGTGACACGTGATGAATCAAATATCCCATTAGGTGTAGTTGCAATATCACCTGACCCACAAAACACCCCAACTCTAGCAGACTCTAGCCCTACTACACTGGTCATTTCTGCTACCCCAACTCAGCAGACCCCAACAGCGGCAAACAGTATGATGATGCCAGTTGACATAGCACCAGCTCTACGATGCAAAACCCCCATTCCAGGAAAGAGTACACCAAATCCAGTTGCCAAATCCCTTTTCGAACCAGAGAGCCCCAATTGCAGCAAATAGGACCCCTGTTCCATTTCTTCCCAGTTTAGAAGATGAAGCTTATATTGTTGTCAGGAACTTTGTGCGCATCTTTCCTTCATGGAAAGATTGTACCGCAAACACAGATCAATTTCCAGTCTTCCTCCGCAACTTACGCGTAAGTAATGTACTAATGTTATTCACGGTAATTACTGCATATGTTTCTGCTGACAAAAGACACAAGATTTCATTCTTTTAAATAGGCGAGGACCAAACTGGATTGTCAACACGAGCAAGGGTTGGTTGCGCTTTTCAAGCACTCGTTGATGAAGTATCGTTCCTACCTGAGGCAAGCGCACTTCGATGGTAAGCCTCTAAACAAAATTTCTGTAAAGTCGCCAGTGCTACATTTATCAGACAGTGACTGGAATAATCTTGTTACACATTTGTCGGAGTAAATGGCCACGGGTAGCCTAACCGACTCCCCGTGGCTCTTCGAAAAATTATCAGGCCATTCGAGCCTTCAAGCATACAAAGCATAGGGCCGCCTTCCCCCGGCCGGCTATCCCCAGGACCGACTACCAGAAGGCGACCCGGCCTCAGAAACCTTCCCCAAGAAAGATACGAGATGACTGACTCCAGGGAGCCGGCCCCAAGAGGACCGACTCCCAGAAGCCGGCCATGAAGAAAGCCGAGTCCCAGAAGCCGGCCAAGACTGCACCCACCAAGACTATATCCACATAACGGTGATAAGACAGGGCGTGGCCGCAGTACAGCCGACTACCCCCGAATCCCGAAGCATTCATGGCCACAGGGCGCCGTACGGGCCAGCCATCTCCCGTCCGGCGCGGCACTGTAGCCATGTTGACCTCGATGTCACCCACGACAGGCGCCAGTACGGCCCGCGGGCGGCGGGCCCCTTTAGCCAGAGAGACACTCGAAGGCGGCCCGGCCTCCCCTAGTCGGCCAGGGGCATGGCCGGCTCCCAATAGCCGGCTACCTCCCTCCCTCGAAACATGTGCCTCATTAAGGAGACAAGACGAGGTAAGGCTACAGTGAGAGCCCGCAAGGCGGCGGCACTGTAGCCACGCTTACCTCGACAAAGCCCTCATCATCAGAGGCGAGGCAACAGTAACCAGCCGCTGACAAGGCCCCCAAGCGGTGGGGCCGGCCTGTCGGCCAAGAGGCCGGCAGCCGGCGGGACCCACCAGTCGGCGGGCCCCAATGGCCGGCGGAGAAGCCGGCGAGCATAGACACTGACGGCTGGGACCCGCACCCAGCCGGATTACCATTGTACCCCTGGGGGGTAGGCCTATATAAACCCCCCGGGACACCCATGCAAAGGGTTGATCTCACAGAGTTTCACACACCACATAGAGGGAAAAGGAGAGCTAGCCTTGCCCTTCTTCCTCCCCTAGCCAAACAGCTCAAGGAGCACTTGTAGCTACTTGTATTGATCTAGTGCTCATGCGGAGACCCCGCAGAGCAGGACTAGGGGTGTTATCTCCACGGAGAGCCCCGAACCTGGGTAAGATCCGCCGGCGTGCATGTCTTCGCCTTATCCCGTTTCCAGGCACCGGTGATGTCTTACTGGCTCCCACAATGATAAGCCACCCGTTGGCATATGTCGCACCTACCACCCGACAACATTGGTCTCGTCTGCAACGTAAGGTACTGTCTATGATAACACATCACAATTTGAACTACATTTCTGCATTTGCCTTAACATCTCACTTGTACGAAAATTGTTAGCAGAAGAACACTCATTCTGAAGGGACCACATAACCTCGCAACTATACTGCACACTACATTGCTCTTGTGAGTACCTCTTGCCCTGTATAACCATACTTACTTTCATAGGTGTTTGATTATGTAGCATCACTGCAAATGTTAGCCTCGTTATCGTCCATTTGGTGGACATTATAAGATCCGTATGGGCTCTTACATAAATTTAGAATCAACCCTATGCTTTTGAAGAGGTTTAGCTCTGCAGTCCTCTTGTAAGGACTGAATGTCGTCTATCACTGTACTTACATTAACAGCTACTCCCTCCGTCTCATAATATAAGAACATTTTGTACAGTACACCAGTGTTCAAAACACTTGTATTATGGGAAGAGGGATTGGTTCATTGTGTAGCATTCTGCATCTTATCTCCCTCGCTCACCATTTACTAAGAAATAGCAGATCTATTTTAATCTTACCAAAAATTTGAACACAGACAATGCCAGTGCAGAAGTGTAGCCCATTGCTCTTGTCAGTACATTTTTTCCTGTAACGCTTGTACTTCCAGGGATTGGTAGTTTATTATGTAGCATCAATCTACATCTTATCTTCATTATCCTCTATCCCTTCCAGTATTATCATATCTATAATTACTCTCTACAAAATGTAGAGTACAGGAAATGCTTATGAAGAAGATTTTGTGCTGAAATTCTTGAGTTATCGTTCCCTTGAAATGGAGAAGGGCATTATAAAGCCGGTGTTAACTATTAATGTAAGTCAGTCCTTCTAAAGCCTTTTTTACCATAAAACAGTAGGGCGAAGCCCTACTGTGTGTCATTTTCATTATATGAAATAGAAGTGCATGATACAATGGTTGTTGGGGGAGCAACCAGAGTGTAAAGGTTTACAGAAAGGAAAAACTAGAAAATACAATAATTATTCAGATGTTGTCTATCCAGGATGACATGCCATCCTTGAGGCTGGGCTTGGCTCTCAACATGGTGAGCTTGAAAGTGGTGATGAAGTCAAACTTGCATGATGTTATGGAGCATGGTATATTCTCAAATATCAATCCATTTCTCTGATTCCATATACTCCAGCATCCCACAGTCACAATCTCCATGAAGAAAGTTAGATTATATCTCAGCTTTCCATCAGTAATCATGTCATGAATGGTCAAATCAGTGTTCCATTCGATACCAATATTCCACCAGAAGTTTTGGCTGAAAGTGCATGAAAATAGTAAATGGGTTCTGTCCTCCATTTCTTCATCATTACATAAAACACAGGATGTGGAATCCAGATGAAAGGATTTCCTAGTAAGTAGGTCACATGTGTTAATTCTATCATTGAGCATCAACCAGCAGAAGAACTTATGCCTGGGGAGGCAGCATGATTTCCAGATCCACTTAATAGGTTCAACAGTATCATATTGTCCCATAAGGAAGTTGTAAATCTTCATAGTCATGTGGGTACTGTTGCCCCAATTGAAAATCCACTTATCATTGCTGTTTAATTTGCTCATACTCCCTATCGTTTACTGCTGTTTAGTTGGCTGTTTCTATCAAAATGCATGTTCGCAAGAACCGTAAGTTCCAAGTTTTACTTGTAAAACCAAATTCCTTATTAGCCAAGTCCTCTTGTAAAACCAAGTTAGACTCGAGGCGCAGGGTGCGAAAGCCGGGCAGAGGGTTCTCATCAGTCGGAGAAGTGTCTTGGCAATAGAACCATGTCTGGTTCCAGTCTTTGGGGTGACTTGGTGGATTCGCATAAGGGAAAATGGCGTCTCTCCGTCGTTGGATTGAGACCCCACCAAGTTCCAAGCTAGGCCCGTTGGCACATTCATTCTGGCGGTTCAAATAAAATAACTCTCTAAAGAGTAGCAAGCTTGGCTCTTCTCCAAGATACACCTCACGAAACACTTGAAAGTTACAAATATTAGACACGGAGTTGGGTCCGATGTCTTGAGGACGGAGCAAAAAAGTGTAGGACGTCTCTAAAAAACTTTGAGCCGGGTGGGGAAAAGCCCCAGTTCATGTGGTCAGTGAAGACGATGACTTCCCCCTCTTTGGGCTGAGGCTTTTCCTCGGTTGGATCAGGTGCACGGTAGGACATGATTTCCTTCTTTGGCAGATAGCCAGTCTTCACAAAATCGTCAAGTGTACTATCTGTGGCAATGGACTTGACCCAATTGCACGAAGTGGGTGTTTTAGGCGGCATTATGAAGACGAAAGCCTAACTGTCAGGACCGGATTTTCGGGATATTAATTTCCCAGAAAATGGCCCTTGTGCTCACCAGCCCCAGGATTACTGTTAGCTGATGAGGCACCAACTTGATACAGAAATTCCAAGCAAAGTACAAAATATGTAGTACAAGACCATTGTGGCCTATGAGTACAACAAATGGTTTCTAGTGGTTGATGGCGGAAGCGGTTTGTGGTTCATCTGCATCTATGGGACTCCATTTCCCACAGGAACAGCTGACCTGGATAATTCCTATCTTCGCGAGGCTGCTATCGCCGTTGCTTAGGTTCTGGGGCTGTCATCGCAACGCTCCTCTCCAAACAAGAAATCTGGCCAAGACAATAGCCAGGGACAAGCCAGTGAGTACTTTTGAATGTACTCGCAAACATTATGAACACGGGTATAATATAACAAATGATAATCATGCTCTGAAATATTCTATGATCACAATGTCAGTCACGAAATAAACAAAATCCATGATGCACGCATGCAGGTTGTTCGTATAAAACATGAACATGCAATCCGAGAATAGAAAAAAAATGCACCGATCGGGTGTCTGAAGCGACGCCTCGAAAGGACGACAACAGAAAGCGTGCCTCAGTCGGGCGTCTGAGCGACACCACATAAAGGGCTTATAAAGTAAACAAATAACAAGCATGCCACAGTCGGGCGTCTGAGCGACACCACATAAAGGGCTTATAAAGTAAACAAATATCAAGCATGCCACAGTCGGGCGTCTGAGCGACACCACATAAAGGGCTTATAAAGTAAACAAATAACAAGCATGCCACAGTCGGGCGTGTGAGCGACACCACATAAAGGGCTTATAAAGTAAACAAATATCAAGCATGCCACAGTCGGGCGTCTGAGCGACACCACATAAAGGGCTTATAAGAAAATAATCACAATGAATCTCCAGGAGGTAGAACCGTCCCAGGGATACTCAATAATTCAAGTAATAAAAAGGGTTAGTCCAATATAATAATAATCACAATCATCATAAGTCACAAGTCATGATCCATGTTCCGGTTTAGTAGTTTCTCCTCCGAAGACCGACACTAAGACCGACACTAGACCCATCTCAGACTGTAGTCCTTACCCATGGACACGGCTATTCGAATAGTTTTTAACCTCTGCAGAGGGTGTACTCCTTACCCACGAGTAACGGATTCCTTTAGTCCATCGGAACTAATTCCATTTACGGTCTTTTAATTGAAAACACACCTGACCCACACACACCAGCTTAACTTACCGGTGTCTGGAATCACCCATGACACCTGTCAAGCAAAACTCTAAGTGGGGAGGCTACAACCTCGACTTAGCATGGGATCAAATTTATATCGCGCGCTCTAAGGGGTGCCCCCCTCTCGGTCCCAACCGGAAACACCCATGCCCCCGGACCAGGTGGCATGCCTACCGGATGCAGCCGGTATCTTCCACCATGGCCTCTCTGTACGGTGTGTGCTTGGAAGGGGTTGACAACTTACTGAACCGTACCCTACCTGCGGTAGGGACAAGTGGTAGTACGAAACAAGTATGGGGGTTACTGGAACAAGACTCGATCTACGGCCGACTCAGGAGGTTCAAGTATTCCCTGTATGATTAGCATAACAAAAATATTTCAATTAACAGATAGAATCACCACTCATCATACCTCATCATGCCATATCGGACACACTCGTCTCGACGAGGAACTAGGGACAAGCTCGTGTCTACCCAAGACAGAGACTGTCCCGGCTTCCTTCCGGTATGCATGAAAAGCATACGAGGATGATTACTATCACAAGCATATCCATTTCTAACAGCAAAGAATCTTCACTGTGCACTCATGCGTATGATTGTATCGTCACATAAAATAACGAATGCTCCATGTCAAAGTGGTGTTGTAACCGTATCAAACAACACACAAAGATATTATGCCAGGGTTCAGAATGCTTGCCTTCAAGTTGTGGAGAGGCAGGGTGCATTCCAGAACTTTTGAAAGTTTTCTCCTCTCTCCAAAAATCCTATTTTTGAAAATATTCAAATTAACACATAGATTAAAAACAGTGCAAAAAATTTGTTTGAAATTTTTTAAAATAAATATGAAAATAAACTAGACAAAATTTGAGAAAGGTAGGAAAAAGAATCAACTCATTTGGAGTTATATTTAAATAGTTATAGCCAGTCAAAATTCTGTTTTTAAATAAAACAGAAAAAGAAAAACGTTTTGAAATAAATACACGTCGAAGACGTACTCTGGGATTACGCCTCCACTTACGCCAGCGTGGACCGGCACGGGGTCACTGAAAGTGGGTCCAGGGGGCCACTAGTCAGGTTTGACCAGTCGTCCCCGCCTCCTTCCTCCTCTGGCCGAACAGAGGCGGGGCTCCGGCGATCGTCGCCGGCGATTTGCGGCTCCTCGCGGGGCTCTGAGGGCGGGAATGGATCCTCCAGTCCAGGGCGGTCCTCCCGGTGGTCGAGGGGTTGGTGGGGGTGGAGGGAGTCACCGGCGGCGAGCTCTGCGGCGGACAGCGTCCTCGGGAGGATTGGGGCTTCACGCTACGGTGGCTCCCCATCGAAGCTGAGGGTTTGGGCGGCTCCGCAAGATCGAGGGGAAGAGGACGGTGGCTCTGGATGGGCTGGGGAGGCCTTGCTTGCGACGAAATGGACCGGAGGGCGGCGGCGGCCGAACCTGCCGGAAATGAGGAAGACGGCCTCTTCCGGTCAATCCGTAGCTTGGGGTAGCTCTAAGGGAGAATTGGAGCACTGCTCGATGTCGAGGGGAGTCGGAGAAGGGCCTATATATAGGCGACGACGTCGGTCCCGTGGCTGCGGATAAGCTCACCGGCGAACCGCCATTCTGTAGCCTGCAGGACGACGTGGCGGCGACGGGCGCTAGCGGACGAGCTTGTGGATGAGTTCGGACTGCCCAGAGGGCAGCTGGCGCACGCGTGTGGCTCGGGCGGCACCGTCCAGGGCAGGAGCCCACTGTGGCCGGCCGCTAGCCGCCGTGGCCGACCTGACGACGGTGCTGTGGGGCTCCAGGGGTGGCCTGGAGCGTTCTGGTGAGTGGATGAGGACGGGCATGGCTCTGCAGGTGAGCAAAGGTCAGGGGCCAGACGCGGCGACCTGTGCGCACGCACGTGCAAAACGCGCGCTCTGGACGCGCCCAGCGCACGCACGCTACGTGCTCGACGCAATGCCAGGGCGTGCTAGAGGATTAGGATGAGGCTGGGGATTAGCAGGCCTGGGTTAGGGTTAGCTACGAGCTTAGTGGACAAGCTTGTTGGGTCAGAAGATCAAGTTTACAATGCAAACAAAAGATCATGCCAAATCTGTGCATGCACTCAAGGTGTTCGACAGAAAGTTATGGGCATCTAGGCAATTCTTGGGGTGGCCAAAAGCTCCAGACCAGTGTCTCTTTGGATGATAAAGAGGGTTGCTAGGTTAGTTGGGTAAGACTAGAAACTTGATAGTGCAAGTTTTTGGGAAAACCATTTCTGGGCAGAAACTAAAGGCTATCATTCCATGGACCAAAATTTCTCCAATGGGTCCACTCTCCTGGACTTAAGGGTTTTGTAGGGAGGACTATAAGCAGGAAAAAGAATCATGGGCAATAGAGCAAAATAAAATGGGGTTGCAGTAGAAAGTACCAAACTGGGCCAGAGAGCAAAAGAGGATGTTTTGCTCAAATTTTCCATAGAACACCAGTGGGTTTTTGCATAAAGTTGAATAATATACTCCTACTAACATCCCCTAATTTTGGTGGAAGTTTTAAAGAAATTTTTAAATAGGTTGTAGTGCAAAGGTGCAAACTGGACCAGATTTGAAAACTTGGGGAAAAGCTCAAAATCTCCAAATGACTAAAGGGTATTTTTGGTGGGATTTTTAAATGAATTTATCAAAGGGTTGCAGTGCAAATGGGACCCTAAAACTTATGAAAACCCATTTTAGAGAAATAAAGCTCAGGGAAAAATAATTATAAATAATCCCACTGATAAAAGAATTGTTTTATTTGAGAGGGTAAACAAGTCCAATAATAATTGGAAAGTTTTCACTTGGGGTGAAAACTCCACAACTTAGAAGAAAAGAGAGATTCTGAGATCAAAAATAAATCCAGAAAAATAAAAATTTAATTTCCTGGAAAAAATTTAATAAACAAAACATGGTTAAATTTTTGGGGTGTTACACTAACAAAGAGTGAAATTGCCGGTTCAAACTTAAGACGGAGAGGAACAATATTATAGTGCATATTCAAGATGGCGGCTTACAAAGGGGCCTAATGGTATATGACTAAATTATGTCAGGTTACGTAAACCGGCATGAGCAGTGCAAGTTATTTAAGCCGCCATCATAAGTTGGATGATGTCTGTTGAGCATTTCAATTTAAGTCGGCAATTTGAGCCGCCATGGCTAGATGGATCTAACAAATGCAGTTTTTTTGCCTAAGTGTTACACAAACAAGTCTCACAGGCTGCAGCTATTATTTTGGATCAACGACTGTTCAGGAAAAGAAAAATAAATCTAGACCTAAAACCAGTACAGATGAGTTCATGAGATTTCACAAGATTTTTCTTCCAGGAAAGCGGATCTACTGATATCAAAAGTGGAAATAAAACAACTATCGCATTGGTTGAATACCGTTTTCAGATCAAAGAAACTCGCGATATAGCCTGGAAGATGAACTACGATGAACTACGAAGAACACAAAGAAACTCGCAAACCCTAATGCGGATTTGAGGTATGGGAAGGTAGAAATTTACAGCTGCAGATCTACTGCGGAGGGTTGCCGCCGTTCTCTAGATCGACTCAAGTTGATGCAGCGGCCGAGGTTGAGGAAGACGAGGTGCTCTGCGGCGACGGCGGAGCTCGAGCGGCAGAAGGGTTGCGAGAGGAAGATGACGCTGGAAAGAGGGAGAATGAGGAAAGACCGGTCGAGCCTATTTATAAGGAAAGACTCTTAAGTGGGCGCGAAAAACGAGGAGGCCGAAAATATGGTTATCCAGCTACCAGGACGCCTCGATTCTCAGGATGGTCATTAAGATAAGGATCCGTTGAGATACGTTGGATAAAGTGTGAAGTAATGGCAGATGACGTCATGGCGGGTTATCACAAATCCAGAAGATGACGTCATGGCGGGTTACAAATTCTCGCACAATGAAGAGCAGAAGATTTTTTATAAGTGTTGAAGATTGACATGAACAAGTTCAAATCAATCTGGGGCCTAATGTTGGGGATATAACTATTAGGTATGACCCGCCCAGGAGGGGCCGGGTTATAACTATGGCGATTCATGAAGCCCAAGACAGCTTTGGAAGATGGCGGTTCAGTTAAGGGCCCAAGGCCCAAAGGCGACTCAAGGCCCGTAGAGATAAACCGCCATATGTACATAACTTGTATTGTAAGGCAGGGGTAGTTAGAGACTGAGCCGGACACTATTTATGAACTGGCCGGGACTCTGTGAGCCACTGGGCGTCGACCTCTGTATATAAAGGGACGACCCGGCGGCGGTTCAGGGCAAGTAATATCAGATCGAAAGCTAGGTCAAGCGGATTCGCTCCCTAGTAATCGAAACATAAGCAATACCACCTCAAGCTGGATTAGGCCTTTACCTTCACCGCAAGGGGCCAAATCAATATAAACCCTCGTGTCCTTTGTCCCGTTTAACCCCTTTAAACTTCCTAGTTGCGATGGCTCCACGATTAAGTCCTTTCACTAGGACATCTGTCGTGAGAATTCCACGACAGCAACTCAACTTCGACTTGAAGTCCTATCTCTAAGAAAGATTGTGGAGAACACCAATGAGAACCTCATTGCTAAACAGCTACACCTGGAAGTAGGGCTGGAAAAAAAGCTCGAAGCTCGCGAGTTAAACAAGTAGCTCGTGACTCGGCTCGAATCGACTCGAACTCGAAGAATAATGAGTCGAGCCGAGCTTTAATTTAAGATCGTTTATAGACCAAGTTAAACGAGCCAATCTCACGAGTACTCGTGTAACTCGTTAGGCTCAATACAATAGATCAACCACTCCCAATACAAAGGAAGATCAGCCACTCAGCACCCTATGTCCCAGACGCACGACACGAGGCTCGATCGTTGAAGGCCCAAACGCCTAGGAGACTCTTGTGTTACAAGAAAAATTACAATTGTTTTGTGATATATATGTTTAATATATACATAATCATTTTTATGATATTTGAGGGCTTTATGTTTATATCTTGAACGAGCTTAACAAGCTAAACGAGCCAGCTCGCGAGTTATACGAGTCGAGCCAATCTTGGGTTTGAGCTCGTTATAGTAACTAGTCGAGTCGAGCTAGCTCTTTGACGAAACGAGCTCTAGCGAGTCGAGCCGAGCTGGCTCGACTCGGCTCGAATTCCATCCCTACCTGGAAGCTATGACCGACATGCTAGGCCAGTCTCACAGCCTTGCTCAGCAGCTTGCGCAGCAGTTCCCGCGTAAGCCTAACCTTTCTTGAACTGTCTTGGAAGTGGTCACGGTTTAGTATTATTTTGTTACGCTGCAATGGTGCCCAGTTTTTGTAATCTGCTTCTTCGTTGCGCTTTATGATCACTAGTGGCGAACTTCGATGCCCAGTGGATGTAATATACCATAAATCCCTTATTGTATAGTGTAGGTTTATTCTAAGTTACTCTGTCGTAATTTCTTTATTGTATAGAGTAGGTTTATTCTTAATTCCTACTAGTTACTGCCATCATTCACTATCTGAAAAAAAAATCTGATGTAGTCGACTGGGCCGAAATATTTGCCTCTAATGGGCCTGGTTTTTAGCAGGCCACAATTAGGCCGTCCTGCATCTTTCTTGGGCCCGGATGGCCACTGGGGCCTTCACACTTTGCGTCAGGCCCACAACTTACTCCGGCCTATATTCGGCCCAAATTTTAGTTGGGCCTTTTGTGGACCCAGCGCTTAGTTTGGCCCATGTAGCGTTGGGCCATTAATAGGCTGAATATTCTGCTGGCCTGTTATGGCCCAGAAGAAACCATGGGCCTTTAGCAGGTCGAAATGCATGTTGGGCCTCAATTTCACTAGTCGTCGACGGGCCTTCAGCAGGCTGAAATGTAGACCGGGCCTTTTTCGGCCCAGTTATATGACGGGCCGTTACCAGGCCGAAACATATCTTGGGCCTTAGTTGGCCCACTGATATCATGGGCCTTTAACATGCCAAATGCTTAGTACATGCATCAACGGGCCAAATTATACGACGGGCCCAAAGTCACGTTGGGCTGAACTGTTGCCACCTTTATCACGGGCCATTAGTGGGCCATACGTCGCGTCATACCATATATGGCCCATGGGTAGCACAGGTCATTCCCAGGCCGAAAGACACACCGGGCTAAAATGGGCCCATGTCTACATCAGGCCTCTAACAGGCCGAAAGTCACTAGGCTATAATTGGTCCCAAATATTCGACGAACAATTAACGGGGGCCGGATCTGGCTTCGGGCCGTAAATAGGCCTTTATTAAACAGGCCATTATTGGGCTGGCCCACTAGTACCTGAGTAAGTACTACGGGCCTTTGACTGGGCCGGCCTTTTTAACCTATATGGGCCTCTGTTGGGCCGTGCCATGTGTCGACGTATCATAGGCGCCTCCTGTCCAATGAATGGATGACATCTGTCCCAACGGTGAGCCAACACGTGTTTCCTCCGGCCAATGAGAATTTTACACGTGGAAAATCCTCATTAGTCCGGGCTGTTAGCGGGTTATCGGATCCAAAACCGGACCCGATAGCTTAACGGCGACCCGTTACGGTGGATGCCATGTGTCGGTCACCCTTGACGAAAGCACTTCCATGACGCGGCATTTATCTTCATGGAAGTGGACACTTCCGTGATGATAATTTTCGTAATGTCATGGAACACTTCTACGACAACAATGTATGACTATCTTGATTCTGTCATAAAATTCTCATGGATGTACATGAATGACAGAAAACGTGACCTACTGTGAAAAACACGTATCATCATGGAAGTGTATTTTTTTGTAGTGCATATAGCAACAACTGGAGCAGCTTATAGCAACTCATCATATAGCAGCAGCAGGAGCTCATAGTAATTCATCATATAGCAGCAGCAACTCATAGCAATTCATAATATAGCAGCAGCAGGAGCAGCTCGTAGCAATGCATCATATAGCAGCAGCAGCTCATGGCAATTCATCGTATAGCGGATCAGAATGAAAATTTGGCAAAAACAGAGGAGATCCTCACCTTGTTGGATGAGCCCATCCTTCCAACATCACCTCAAGGCCACGGCCTGGGAGGAGGGGAGGGGGAACGAGGTGCCTTCTGCCGGAGTGTGGCATCGGTCGTAGTTGTGCGGCGACCGCCGGAGTAGTGCGTTGGATGGACCATAGCGGAGCAGCTGCTGGAGACCATGAGAATAAGGGGCGGTGCCAAAGGGAGGAGCACCCGGGGAAATTTGGCCCTACTCGCCGCCATGTGGCCTAGCTAGACAGAGCATCGTCGAGGAGCAGGCTAGATGGGACCAGTGGCGGCGGCTCGCTGGAGGAACCCTAGTGTTGTAGGAAGGGGATCGAGGTAGAGGGAAAGGGGAGAGGAGATGCAAGCGGGCAGGGCAATGAACGCTTGCGTGTTTGTTTTTACTTGATGATCAGGTGTGACGCGGGCGTGAGCAGTGGCATTTTGACTGTAATATAGGCAGACAACATAGTCATTTCGCTATTCACCTTCCCTTCAATTTTTAGTGAGCTTCTACTCGAAGCACCCCCCAAGCGAAATAAGTTTAAGCCCAAGCCCGTAACTCAAAAACGAGTTCTTTACATCTTTTATGGCTTATTTTGACAATAAGCTCTGAAAAGCCGGGATAGAACTGGCCCTTAACCCGCAATTCAATTGTGCGTGCAATGATGAATCACTCCTGCCTTCTATAGTGTACATTTAGGCATCATACATGGCATAACCTAATACATGTTCATTTCATTATAGAATCTGAAATATGCAATGTTTATATTGGTTCATACGTTGCACATGATGTTTAAATGCCACTTAAATCTGGTCAGTCAAGTGATAGTCTTTAAGCCTCCTTCTATGCTTCTTTTCTTGATATGTGATACGTCTCCAACGTATCTATAATTTATGAAGTATTCATGCTATTATATTATCAACCGTGGATGTTTTATATGCATTTATATGCTATTTATATGATTTTTGGGACTAACCTATTAACCTAGTGCCCACTGCCAGTTTCTGTTTATTCCTTGTTTTTGAGTTTTACCGAAAAGGAATATCAAACGGAGTCCAATTGACGTGCCAATTTTTGATGATTTTTTATGGACCAAAAGAAGACCCCGGAGTAAAAGAGTTGGGCCAGGAAAGTCCCGAGGCGTCCACGAGGGTGGGGGCGTGCCCACCCCCCCCCCCCCCTCAAGGACGTGGGTCTGCCTCGTGGACGCCTCGGGCACCTCCTTGACGTGAGACTGACGCCAAAAATTCCTATAAATACAGAAACCTCGGAAAATTAACCTAGATCGGAAGTTCCGCCGCCGCAAGCCTCTGTAGCCACGAGAAATCAATCTAGGCCCTCTCCGGCACCCTGCCGGAGGGGGCCATCATCACCGGAGGCCATGGAGGAGGATCCTGGACGGGCCATCATCGCCATGAAGGCCAAGGACCAGAGGGAGAACCTCTCCCCATCTAGAAGGGAGGCCATGGAGGAGGAAGCACAAGGGGGAGGACCTCTCTTCCTCTCTCTCGGTGGCGCCGGAGTGCCATCTAGAGGGGAATCATCGCCGCGGTGATCGTCTTCATCACCATCATCATCACCATCATAATCTATTTTACGCGGTCCACTCTCCCGCACCCCGCTGTAATCCCTACTTGAAAATGGTGCTTTATGCCACATATTATGATCCAATGATGTGTTGCCATCCTATGATGTTTTGAGTAGATATCTTTTGTCCTTGGGTTGATTGATGATCTAGATTGGTATGAGTTGTATGTTTTATTTTGGTGCTGTCATATGGTGCCCTCCGTGTCGCGCAAGCGTGAGGGATTCCCGTTGTAGGGTGTTGCAATACGTTCATGATTCGCTTATAGTGGGTTGGTGAGTGACTGGAACACAAACCCGAGTAAGGGGGTTGTTGCGTATGGGAATAAAGAGGACTTGATGCTTTAATGCTATGGTTAGGTTTTACCTTAATGATCTTTAGTAGTTGCGGATGCTTGCTAGAGTTCCAATAATAAGTGCATATGATCCAAGTAGAGAAAGTATATTAGCTTATGCCTCTCCCTCATATGAAATTGCAATGACGACTATCGGTCTTGTTAACAATTGCCTAGGACAATTCCGCACACTGATCCACCATTATTCGACAATCGCTATTTATAATATTTAGTAATATATTCTAACTTCATGATAACAGCACCTACCTTTATATTTTAGCTCTCCGACATCATACAAAGTTATCCTCTTCATACCCACGACATAGTTTTATTTCTCGTTGCTAGTTGGAAGCAAACGTTCGGTGTACGTAGAGTCGTATCAGTGGCAGATAGGGCTTGAGAGAATATTGATCTTACCTTTAGCTCCTTGTGGGTTTGACACTCCATACTTATCACTTCCACCTTTGGAAATTGCTACGAGGATTCCTTGCACTTGGGTCTTATCAAGCTGTTTTTTGGCGCCGTTGCCGGGGAGCAATAGCGTGGGGTTGATATTCTCGTGTGTGCTTGTTTGCTTTCTCCACTAAGTAGATTTTGTTTTTCCTTTTTGTTTCTATTTAGTTGTGGGTGAAACATACAAAAAAAATTTAAATAATAAATATACAAAAAAATCTATTTGCCTCTCATGCCTAAAAAGTTTTTCAAAAAGAGAAGTGATTGGAAAGTTATGCATTGAAGAAGTGAGGGTCGACCTTGAGCACTTGTGTTCATGCTCATGGAAACAATGTAGAATTTTTCATGGAAGTTTCTCTGTAAATAATTATCCCCTTGTGTATATCCATTGTATTATAAAAATAATGTGCCAAGCTTTGGTTTTAGGATGATTAGATTGCTTGTTTACTATGTGCAGAACAAAAACAGAAACTTTGGCTGTAGTGCGTGATTTTACATTTTTTACTGGAAGGTCAAATGGGTCTGAAACTTTTTGCACATTAGTTATGTACAAATTTTTCTAATTTTCAAATTTATTTCATAATTTGTGGAGTTACAGAAGTTTACTAAACTTCCAGATTACTACAGACTGTCCTGTTTTTGACAGATTCTGTTTTTCGCGTGTTGTTTGCTTATTTTGATGAATCTATGGCTAGTATCGGGGGATATGAACCATAGAGAAGTTGGAATAAATTAGGTGTAACACCAATATAAATAAAGAATGAGTTCATTACAGTACCTTAAAGTGGTAGTTTGCTTTATTACACTAACGGATCTCACAAAGTTTTTGTTAAAGTTTTGTGTGGATGAAGTGTTCGAAGATCGAGGAACTATCAATATGAGAAGAATAAAGAGAGGCAAGAGTTAAAGCTTGGGGATGCCCAAGGCACCCCAAGTAAATATTTCAAAGGATACTCAAGCATCTAAGCTTGGGGATGCCCCGGTTGGCATCCCATCTTTCTTCTTCAACAAATATCGGTAATACCTCGGTTTTTGTTTTGTTCACATGATTTGTGTCCTTTGTGTTTTTGTTTTTCCTTTAAGAACCAAGCTAGTATGAGATATCCCTTCATTGATTTATAGAATACCTCATGTGCTTCACTTATATCTTTTAAGTATGATCTTATAGAATCGCTCTTTGTGCTTCACTTAAATCATTTGAGTATGGTTTTATAGAATGCTTTGTGTGCTTCACTTATATATTTTGAGCTTGGATATTGGTTAGTCTATATTAATTAAAGAATGCTCCATGAACTTCACTTATATCTTTTGGAGTATGAATAATACTATCGTCTAAAGTGGGTTTGGAAGAGTGTCAACTTTAGGAATTAGTGATCCCACTATTCTGAATGAGAAGAATTTTGCTTATGTGGAGAGTAGAAAAATTTCTATGCTTGTAGATCATGAAAAGAATGCTTTATGTGATGGTTATATTGTTTAATTGATTCATTATGCTACTGAAAATTATTATGAGGGAGGAATATATGCTTGTAGGAGTAGCAATAATACCAAGTTTCCTCTCTATGTGCTTAAAGTTTTGAAGTTATACTTGTTTTGCCTTCCTATGCTAGTTGATTCTTGTTCCTATAAATTGTGGGCTCACAAAATCCCTAGGAATAGTAAGTGGGTTAGATTTAAATGTGCTAGTCATATTCTTCATGATGCTCTCTTTATGTTTCAATTATTATCTTTTATGTGAGCATCATTGAAATCACCATGCCTAGCTAAAAGGCATTAAAGAAAAGTGCTTGTTGGGAGACAACCCAATATTTACCCTTACTATTTTTTGTGTGTTTACATGATTAAGCTACTGTAGTAATCATGTTTTATAGATTTTGTTTCAATAAAGTGCCAAGTAAGACCTTTGGGAAGACTTGGGTGAAAGTTAATGTGATCTTGCTGTAAAAAACAGAAACTTTGCGCTCACGAGATTAGCTGTCATTTTTTACAGAAGAGTGATTTTGAGGTGATTCTTTTTGCATAAGCTTAATAGACAAATTCCTCAAGTCCAAAAATTTATTTCATAATTTTTGGAGTATCATAAGTATGGTTTCTGTTCAGATCATTACAGACTGTTCTGTTTTTGACAGATTCTGTTTTCATTGCATAGTTTGCTTGTTTTCTAGTTTCTATGGCTTATATTTCTCAATATAAATTGTAAAAATGATATGGTACAGTAGGCATTGTGTGAGAACAATTATGAACCTTGTCTTTGATAGTACCAAGGTGAATGGTTTACTCTTTATCATACTAACCTATCTCACGAAGTTCCGTTAAGTTTTGTGTGATTGAAGTTTTCAAGCTTTGGGTGAGATATCAATATGAGGAGAATAAGGAGTGGAAAGTCCCTAAGCTTGGGGATGACCAAGGCACCCCAAGGTAATATTCAAGGAAGACTCAAGCGCCTAAGCTTGGGGATGCCCCGGAAGGCATCCCCTCTTTCGTCTTCAAAACTATCGGTATACCTTACTCGGAGCTATATTTTTATTCGTCACATGATATGTGTTTTGCTTGGAGAGTGTTTTTCAATTTTACTTGCTGTTTGAATAAAATCATTGGATCTGAAATATTGAATGAAAAAGAATCCTCCCATGGCTAGTTAATTATTTGACTACTCAGTGTTCTTCACTTATATCTTTTGGAGTAGTTTGTCATTACTCATGTGCTTCACGTATATCCTATGAGTAAATGGTTGAATGAATTGAATATCATAAATCTGAATTTATATATGTTTCATATGCTTATAACATGGGTAGTAATGACTTCACACATAATAAGTATAGGTAGTAAACTCATTGAAAGTTAGCAAACGTAGAATTGGTCACTTGAACAATTCATGAAAGAATATTGAAGGAAGAGAGATTTCACATATAAATATACTATCTTGGACATCTTTTGTAATTGTGAGCACTCATTAAAATATGACATGCTAAAAGGTTGATGTCGGACAAGGAATACAACGTAATAGGTTATGTTTTCTTATATCCGAAATAAAGTATATTGTCTTGGATCATCCAACATGTTGAGCTTGCCTTTCCCCCTTATGCTAGCCAAATTCTTTGCACCAAGTAGAGATACTACTTGTGCTTCCAAATATCCCTTAAACTAGTTTTGCCATGAGATTCCACCATCCCTACCTATGGATTGACTAAGATCCTTCAAGTAAGTTGTCATCGGTGCATGCAATAAAAATTGCCCTCTAAATATGTATGATCTATTAATGTGGAGGAAATAAGCTTTATACGATATTGTGATGTGGAAGAAATAAAAGCGACGGACTGCATAATAAAGGTCCATATCACAAGTGGCAATATAAAGTGACGTTCTTTTGCATTAAGATTTTGTGCATCCAACCATAAAAGCGCATGACAACCTCTGCTTCCTTCTGCGAAGGGCCTATCTTTTACTTTTATCTTCTACCTTATGCAAGAGTCATGGTGATCTTCACCTTTTCTTTTTACATTTTATCCTTTGGCAAGCACATTGTGTTGGAAAGATCCTAATATATATATCCAATTAGATGTAAGTTATCATGAACTATTATTGTTGACATTACCCTCGAGGTAAAAGGTTGGGAGGCGAATCTATAAGCCCCTATCTTTCTCTGTGTCCGATTAAAACTTTGAACCCATAAATATCACGTGAGTGTTAGCAATTGTGAAAGACTAGATGACAGTTGAGTATGTGGAGTTTGCTAAATCAAAGCTCTGACATAGACCCTTCCTGAAAATAAGATGAATTGCAATTGTTTGATGACTGAGAATATAGTTTGTTAGTTTCAAGAAAGTTTATGATCTATACTTTAACATGTGAATAGCTTGTTACTTGATCGTGAAAAGTTTATGAAAATGAGCTACTGTTATGATATATAATGATGCTAGAAAAAGTGATTGGAACTATCATTGATGAAACTTATGCACTTGCTAGCATTCACACTTCATAAATTATTTCTTTTATCATTTACCTACTCGAGGACGAGCAGGAATTAAGCTTGGGGATGCTGATACGTCTCCAACGTATCTATAATTTATGAAGTATTCCTGCTATTATATTATCAACCGTGGATGTTTTATATGCTATTTATATGATTTTTGGGACTAACCTATTAACCTAGTGCCCAGTGCCAGTTTCTGTTTTTTCCTTGTTTTTGAGTTCTACAGAAAAGGAATATCAAATGGAGTCCAATTGACGTGCCAATTTTTGACGATTTTTTATGGACCAAAAGAAGACCCCGGAGTAAAAGAGTTGGGCCAGGAGAGTCCCGGGGCGTCCACGAGGGTGGGGGCGCGCCCACCCCCCCCCCCCCAGGCGCGTGGGCCTGCCTCGTGGACGCCTCGGGCACCTCCTTGACGTGAGACCGACGCCAAAAATTCCTTTAAATACAGATACCTCGGAAAATTAGCCTAGATCGGAAGTTCCGCTGCCGCAAGCCTCTGTAGCCACGAGAATTCAATCTAGGCCCTCTCCGGCACCCTACCGGAGGGGGCCATCATCACCGAAGGTCATGGAGGAGGATCCTGGAGGGGCCATCATCGCCATGAAGGCCAAGGACCAGAGGGAGAACCTCTCCCAATCTAGGGGGGAG
Organism: Triticum aestivum; assembly: GCF_018294505.1. NCBI lineage: Eukaryota > Viridiplantae > Streptophyta > Magnoliopsida > Poales > Poaceae > Triticum > Triticum aestivum. The sequence goes on from NC_057796.1 coordinate 344,027,464, forward strand.
GCCATGGAGGAGGAAGCACAAGGGGGAGGACCTCTCTTCCTCTCTCTCGGTGGCGCCAGAGTGCCATCGAGAGGGGAATCATCGCCGCGGTGATCGTCTTCATCAACATCACCATCCTCATCTATTTTACGCGGTCCACTCTCCCGCACCCCGCTGTAATCCCTACTTGAACATGGTGCTTTATGCCACATATTATGATCCAATGATGTGTTGCCATCCTATGATATTTTGAGTAGATATCTTTTGTCCTTGGGTTAATGGATGATCTAGATTGGTACGAGTTGTATGTTTTATTTTGGTGCTGTCCTATGGTGCCCTCCGTGTCGCGCAAGCGTGAGGGATTCCCGCTGTAGGGTGTTGCAATACGTTCATGATTTGCTTATAGTGGGTTGGTGAGTGACTGAAACACAAACCCGAGTAAGGGGGTTGTTGCATATGGGAATAAAGAGGACTTGATGCTCTAATGCTATGGTTAGGTTTTACCTTAATGATCTTTAGTAGTTGCAGATGCTTGCTAGAGTTCCAATCATAAGTGCATATGATCCAAGTAGAGAAAGTATGTTAGCTTATGCCTCTCCCTCATATGAAATTACAATGAGGACTATCGGTCTTGTTAACAATTGCCTAGGACAATTCCGCACACTGATCCACCATTATTCCACACTCGCTATATATAATATTTAGTAATATATTCTAACTTCATGATAACAGCACCTACTTTTATATTTTAGCTCTCCGATATCATACAAAGTTATCCTCTTCATACCCACAACATAGTTTTATTTCTCGTTGCTAGTTGGAAGCAAATGTTCGGTGTACGTAGAGTCGTATCAGTGGCAGATAGGGCTTGAGAGAATATTGATCTTACATTTAGCTCCTTGTGGGTTTGACACTCCATACTTATCACTTCCACCTTTGGAAATTGCTACGATGATTCCTTGCACCTGGGGATTATCAATATGTAATTTAGTGTTGTGCAAGATTTGATCAGACATCTGTTCAATTGCTTGTTTGTATCACCCAGCCATACTAGGACTGTTTGCTCTGATTACTTGCTGTTCTTGACCTAACTGAGCTTGTCAACGATTTAAACACTAAGGGTTGCTGTAGTGGTGGCTTGTATAACTCATATGTGACATAAGTGTTTGGTTGTACACTAAAGTAGGCTCTCCAAGAGTACCTGGAGGTCCAGTTCGAAGGTATGCCTAGTTTTTACACAGAGCACACATAGTAAATGCTCATTTCATTGTGTGCAAGAGATGTGGCATGTTTCATTATATGGTGTTGTTTTGTTATAAACTTATCCTTTGGTGTTGTTCACAGACTAGAAAATATGCATATTTATCTTCCAAGGAGACCAGTAACTAGTATGTGTCACCTTGCAGAGGGGGTGCAATGAAGATAAGATTGAGGATTTCCAAGTACAAGATGTTAGGAAGGAGCCTTGCAAGAGAAGCAGGAGCAGCGCTGAGCCTGTTCAACCAGTTATGGTAAGTCACTGTATTACAATTATAAGGACATCCTATTTGTCTGACATTGTGCTTGTCTAGGGTTATTCACCTGTAACCCAGTCATTGGGCCATTGATTAAAACTCCCTCCGCTCACTACTATATGATGTTCTAACTTTTTTGTAAATCAGATGTATGTAAACACATTTTAATGTGTCTGTTCACTCATTATGGATGTAGTCTACTTTTAAATATCTAAAACATCTTATAGTAGTGAACAGTGTGAAACTGCTTCCTGCTATGGTAGAGTTGTTGATGTCATAAATGTCATAACCAAACGCATATTCACATCATTAGCCTCTCTATCATTACTAGGATCTTGATTACATACTAGTCGAGATACTTCATAGGGGGCAAACAATATTACATTACTTGTTCCTTTATGTAGTAAATGTAGCTAGGCCATGGATGTTATTGAGGCGTGCATGTATGCATGCTGCCAACTCAACAGTTCAATTGCTTGTTTGTTTCAGGCATAGTTAAATTGCTCTTTTCTATTGCTTTATTTGTCCTCAGTTAATGAGATGCCCAAACAATGATACGTGATGTAGGGTACTTGTATAACTATTATTTGACATAATTAAAGGCCTTACCATTTAATTACTCTGGCGAAGTGTGCCTGAAACTTTGAAATCTATTAACCAACTATTACTGCATGAGGCTCACAATCTAGTTTATACGAGGCTAATGATTACATAGTTTTGCTTGCTGTAGTAGGTTTGTATGAATCCCTCTGCTGTTCATTATGCTCCTTAAGACCGTTCTGGAACATGGCACACAATGTTCCAGCTAGTTAATTGAGCTACAGAATGGCCAACTGCTTGCTTACTTATACGCATGATATATATATATATATATATATATATATATATATATATATATAATGTTCAGTAGCTGCGTGTGGTCTAAATTTGTAACATGTCTGTGTTTTGGATTTGGCCCCAACATGACGTGTGATGTCTACTACGCACACAATCATAATATTATGCAATGTAAATGATATAAAAAAATGGACGACTATTATCTTATTAAAAAAAGTTGGAGAGTTGAAGTATGAAAGAATCTAAAACAATGGAGAAGTGTCTTTGTTTTGAGATTTTTGCATATTATGATTGTGTCTAAGCTCAAGTAGAATCTGTTGGGGATCGTAGCAGAATTTTAAAATTTCCTACGCATCACCAAGATCCATCTATGGAGTATACTAGCAACGAGGGGAAAGGAGTGCATCTACATACCCTTGTAGATTGCGAGCGGAAGCGTTCCAATGAACGGGGTTGATGGAGTCGTACTCGCCGTGATCCAAATCACCGATGACCGAGTGCCGAACGGACGGCACCTCCGCGTTCAACACACGTACGGAGCAGAGACGTCTCCTCCTTCTTGATCCAGCAAGGGGGAAGGAGAGGTTGATGGAGATCCAGCAGCACGACGGCGTGGTGGTGGATGTAGCGGGATCTCGGCAGGGCTTCGCCAAGCTTCTGCGAGAGGGAGAGGTGTTGCAGGGGGAGAGGGAGGCGCCAGGGGCTGTCTTGTTGCTGCCCTCCCTCCCCCCCCCCACTATATATAGGACCCCTGGGGGGCACCGGCCCTGGGAGATCAGATCTCCAAGGGGGGCGGCGGCCAAGGGGGAAGGGGGGTGGCTTCCCCCCCAAGCCAAGTGGGGCGCCCCCCACCCCTAGGGTTTCCAACCCTAGGCGCAGGGGGAGGGCCAAGGGGGGGCGCCCCAGCCCACTAAGGGCTGGTTCCCTTCCCACTTCAGCCCATGGGGCCCTCCGGGATAGGTGGCCCCACCCGGTGGACCCCCGGGACCCTTCCGGTGGTCCCGGTACAATACCGATAAGCCCCGAAACTTTCCCGGTGGCCGAAACTGGACTTCCTATATATAATTATTCACCTCCGGACCATTCCGGAACTCCTCGTGACGTCCGGGATCTCATCCGGGACTCCGAACAACTTTCGGGTTTCCGCATACTCATATCTCTACAACCCTAGCGTCACCGAACCTTAAGTGTGTAGACCCTACGGGTTCGGGAGACATGCAGACATGACCGAGACGCCTCCCCGGTCAATAACCAATAGCGGGATCTGGATACCCATGTTGGCTCCCCCCACATGTTCCACGATGATCTCATCGGATGAACCACGATGTCGAGGATTCAATCAATCCCGTATACAATTCCCTTTGTCAATCGGTATGTTACTTGCCCGAGATTCGATCGTCGGTATCCCAATACCTTGTTCAATCTCGTTACCGGCAAGTCTCTTTACTCGTACCGCAATGCATGATCCCGTGGCTAACTCCTTAGTCACATTGAGCTCATTATGATGATGCATTATCGAGTGGGCCCAGAGATACCTCTCCGTCATACGGAGTGACAAATCCCAGTCTCGATCCGTGTCAACCCAACAGACACTTTCGGAGATACCCGTAGTGTACCTTTATAGTCACCCAGTTACGTTGTGACGTTGGGTACACCCAAAGCACTCCTACGGCATCCGGGAGTTACACGATCTCATGGTCTAAGGAAAAGATACTTGACATTGGAAAAGCTCTAGCAAACGAACTACACGATCTTTTATGCTATGCTTAGGATTGGGTCTTGTCCATCACATCATTCTCCTAATGATGTGATCCCGTTATCAATGACATCCAATGGCCATAGTCAGGAAACCATGACTATCTGTTGATCAACGAGCTAGTCAACTAGAGGCTTACTAGGGACACGTTGTGGTCTATGTATTCACACATGTATTATGATTTCCGGATAACACAATTATAGCATGAACAATAGACAATTATCATGAACAAAGAAATATAATAATAACCATTTATTATTGCCTCTAGGGCATATTTCCAACAGAATCTTCTGGATATAACATGTGGCAAATCTGATGTAGTGAAGAGAATATCTAACGGTCAATACTACTCGCATTTGTCACCTCTCAGCCGTTAGATGGTTTCATCCAACAGCTAATAGTCAAAGTTATTCACACACACACTATATGGTGGTGTGTATATTACTGTTTTTACATTTTATATGTACAAAAGAAAGAAATCAAAGAACCATACAATGGTGTAATCACGGCGCAAGGATGGCTTGCAATGCATGTGCTGGAAAAATGAAGGTCGTGTGGCAAATGTATCATACCGAGCAAAGCTTAGCTTGCTCATGAGCGAGGACTGTGGCTCCGGCAAACCCATAAAAGAGATCTTGGTATATTCACTTCAGACGCGGCAGCCCAAGTGACGTACAGGTGCAGTGCAGCGCAGCGCAGCCAGCTGAAAAATCCTGCCCGTAGTCGTACGTACGTGTCGTGATCTTCCACGTTTGCTAGCTGCCAGCAGCTGGTCCGTGCCGCCGCTGCTGCTGCGTGCTCATGTAGCCGAAGTACTATTTATGCACTCCAGACAAACAAGAAACCGCTTACTAATTAGAGCATCTACAATCGGGACTTTCATACCCGGCTCAAACGTCCGAGCAGATGGTCCGGAGACTGACCGGTCAAAAAAAGTTGACCCAGTGGGACCTCTCAAACTTCGGACAAACGCCCGGACTGACCGGCACCCCTCATATCCAGTCCAAATATAGACGGATATGGGGCGGTCCGGACACGCTCGGGCGCGTCCCCCAGACAGGACCGTGATACGTCTCCAACGTATCTATAATTTTTGATTGCTCCATGCTATATTATCTTCTGTTTTGGACATTATTGGGCTTTATTATACACTTTTATATTATTTTTGGGACTAACCTATTAACCGGAGGCCCAGCCCAGAATTGTTGTTTTTTGCCTATTTCAAAGTTTCGCAGAAAAAGAATATCAAACGGAATGAAACCTTCGGGAACATGATTTTCGGAACGAACATGATCCAGAGGACTTGGACCCTACGTCAAGAAAGCTACCAGGAAGCCACGAGGTAGGGGGCGCGCCTACCCCCCCCCCCGGGCGCGCCCTCCACCCTCATGGGCCCCACGTTGCTCCACCGACATACTCCTTCCTCCTATATATACCCACGTACCCCCAAACGATCAGATACGGAGCCAAAAACCTAATTCCACCGCCGCAACCTTCTGTACCCACGAGATCCCATCTTGGGGCCTATTCCGGAGCTCCGCCGGAGGGGGCATCGATCATGGAGGGCTTCTACATCAACACCATAGCCTCTTCGATGAAGTGTGAGTAGTTTACCTCAGACCTTCGGGTCCATAGTTATTAGCTAGATGGCTTCCTCTCTCTTTTTGGATCTCAATACAATGTTCTCCCCCTCTCTTGTGGAGATCTATTCGATGTAATCTTATTTTGCGGTGTGTTTGTTGAGACCGATGAATTGTGGGTTTATGATCAAGTTTATCTATGAACAATATTTGAATCTTCTGAATTCTTTTATGTATGATTGGTTATCTTTGCAAGTCTCTTCGAATTATCAGTTTGGTTTGGCCTACTAGATTGATCTTTCTTGCAATGGGAGAAGTGCTTAGCTTTGGGTTCAATCTTGCGGTGTCCTTTCCCAGTGACAGTAGGGGCAGCAAGGCACATATTGTATTGTTGCCATCGAGGATAACAAGATGGGGTTTTTATCATATTGCATGAATTTATCCCTCTACATCATGTCATCTTGCTTAAAGTGTTACTCTGTTCTTATGAACTTAATACTCTAGATGCATGCTGGATAGCGGTCGATGTGTGGAGTAATAGTAGTAGATGCAGGCAGGAGTCGGACTACTTGTCTCGGACGTGATGCCTATATACATGATCATACCTAGATATTCTCATAACTACGCTCAATTCTGTCAATTGCTCAATAGTAATTTGTTCACCCATCGTAAAATACTTATGCTCTTGAGAGAAGCCACTAGTGAAACCTATGGCCCTCGGGTCTATTTTCCATCATATTAATCTTCCAACACTTAGCTATTTCCGTTGCTTTTTATTTTGCTTTTACTTTACTTTGCATCTTTATCATAAAAATACCAAAAATATTATCCTATCATATCTATCAGATGTCACTCTCGTAAGTGACCGTGTAGGGATTGACAACCCCTTATCGCGTTGGTTGCGAGGATTTATTTGTTTGTGTAGGTGCGAGGGACTCGCGCGTAGCCTCCTACTGGATTGATACCTTGGTTCTCAAAAACTGAGGGAAATACTTACGCTACTTTGCTGCATCACCCTTTCCTCTTCAAGGGAAAACCAACGCAGTACTCAAGAGGTAGCAAGAAGGATTTCTGGCGCCATTGCCGGGGAGGTCTACGCAAAAGTCAACATACCAAGTACCCATCACAAACCCTTATCTCCTGCATTACATTATTTGCCATTTGCCTCTCGTTTTCCTCTCCCCCACTTCACCCTTGCCGTTTTATTCGCCATTTTTCGTTCGCCTCTTTTTCGCTTGCTTTTTGTTTGCTCGTGTGTTGGATTGCTTGTTTGTCACGATGGCTCTACCTAGAGTTGGTGATCTTCACCTTAAAAGGTTAGAAGAGATCGAAAGCAACGTCAGGAGTTTTATGGTTTTGCAATTTGAGCATAATAATTTCTTCAGAAACGAGCTTAAGGAACAAAAAATCTTTATGAGTTATATGAATAAAGAGCTCGATGATAAGTCTAAAGAATTTGATGGTTTGAGATCCCAAATTGCTCGTCTTGAGAAGTTGATAGCTGAAATATCGGATAAGCAGGCTACCTTAGTTAATAAGATGGCCGCTAAACCGGAGAACTTTGAAAATAAAGATGAAGATCTAAAAGTTATTGATGTGTCCCCTATTAAATCTTTGTTTTATAATATGAATCTTGATAATGATGGGACTGAATATGATCCACCTTTACCTAGAAGGCGTTCCAAGAATTTGGAGTTTTTAGATCTTGATGCTAAAATTAATAAAAGTGGGATTGAAGAAATCAAAACATTAGATATTAATGAACCCACTATTTTGGATTTCAAGGAATTTAATTATGATAATTTCTCTTTGATAGATTGTATTTCCTTGTTGCAATCCGTGCTAAATTCTCCTCATGCTTATAGTCAAAATAAAGCTTTTACCAAACATATCGTTGATGCTTTGATGCAATCTTACGAAGAAAAGCTTGAGTTGGAAGTCTCTATCCCTAGAAAACTTTATGATGAGTGGGAACCTACTATTAAAATTAAGATTAAAGATCATGAATGCTATGCTTTGTGTGATTTGGGTGCTAGTGTTTCCACTATTCCCAAAACTTTGTGCGATGTTAGGTTTCCGTGATTTTGATGATTGCTCTTTAAACTTGCACCTTGCGGATTCCACCATTAAGAAACCTATGGGAAGAATTAATGATGTTCTTATTGTTGCAAATAGGAACTATGTGCCCGTAGATTTTATTGTTCTTGATATAGATTGCAATCCTTCATGTCCTATTATTTTTGGTAGACCTTTCCTTAGAACGATTGGTGCAATTATTAATATGAAGGAAGGGAATATTAGATTCCAATTTGCATTAAAGAAAGGCATGGAACACTTCCCTAGGAAGAAAATAAAACTACCATATGAATCTATTATGAGAGCCACTTATGGATTGCCCACCAAAGATGGCAATACCTAGATCTATCCTTGCTTTTATGCCTAGCTAGGGGCGTTAAACGATAGTGCTTGTTGGGAGGCAACCCAATTTTATTTTTAGTTTTTTTCTTTTCTCTTCTGTTTAGGAATAAATTTTTGATCTAGCCTCTGGTTAGATGTGTTTTTATGTTTTAATTAGTGTTTGTGCCAAGTTAAACCTATAGGATCTTCTTGGATGATAGTTATTTGATCTTGCAGAAAATTCCAGAAACTTTCTGTTCACAAAAATAATTGTTAAAAATCACCAGAACGTGATAAAATATTGATTCTAATTGCTTCTGATCAATAAACAAATTGCCTAGGTCGACCTATTTTGGCTGATTTTTTGGAGTTCCAGAAGTTTGCGTTAGTTACAGATTACTACAGACTGTTCTGTTTTTGACAGATTCTGTTTTTGTGTGTTGTTTGCTTATTTTGATGAATCTATGGCTAGTAAAAGAGTTTATAAACCATAGAGAAGTTGGGATACAGTAGGTTTAACACCAATATAAATAAAGAATGAGTTCATTACAGTACCTTGAAGTGGTCTTTTGTTTTATTTCGCTAGCGGAGCTCACGAGATTTTCTGTTAAGTTTTGGGTAAAAGATTTGATGGATTATGGAACAAGGAGTGGCAAGAGCCTAAGCTTGGGGATGCCCATGGCACCCCCAAGATAATCTAAGGACACCAAAAAGCCAAAGCTTGGGGATGCCCCGGAAGGCATCCCCTCTTTTGTCTACTTCCATCGGTAACTTTACTTGGAGCTATATTTTTATTAACCACATAATCTGTGTTTTGCTTGGAGCGTCTTGTATGATTTGAGTCTTTGCTTTTTATTTTACCACAATCATCCTTGCTGTACACACCTTTTGATAGAGACACACATGATTCGGAAATTATTAGAATACTCTATGTGCTTGAGTTATATCTTTTGAGTTATATAGTTTTGCTCTAGTACTTCACTTATATCTTTTAGAGCACAGTGGTGGATTTGTTTTATAGAAACTATTGATCTCTCATGCTTCACTTAGATTATTTTGAGAGTCTTAAATATCATGGTAATTTGCTTAAAAAATCCTAATATGCTAGGTATTCAAGAATAGTAAAAACTTTCTTATGAGTGTGTTGAATACTAAGAGAACTTTGATGCTTGATGATTGTTTTGAGATATGGAGGTAGTGATATCAAAGTTGTGCTAGTTGAGTAGTTTTGAATTTGAGAAATACTTGTGTTGAAGTTTGCAAGTCCCGTAGCATGCACGTATGGTAAACGTTATGTAACAAATTTGAAACATGAGGTGTTCTTTGATTGTCCTCCTTATGAGTGGCGGTCGGGGACGAGCGATGGTCTTTTCCTACCAATCTATCCCCCTAGGAGCATGCGCGTAGTGCTTGGTTTTTGATGACTTGTAGATTTTTGCAATAAGTATGTGAGTTCTTTATGACTAATGTTGAGTCCATGGATTATACGCGCTCTCACCTTTCCATCATTGCTAGCCTCTTCGGTACCGTGCATTGCCCTTTCTCACATTGAGAGTTGGTGCAAACTTCGCCGGTGCACCCAAACCCCGTGATATGATACGCTCTTTCACACATAAACCTCCTTATATCTTCCTCAAAACAGCCACCATACCTACCTATTATGGCGTTTCCATAGCCATTCCGAGATATATTGCCATGCAACTTTCCACCATTCCGTTTATCATGACACGTTCATCATTTTCATATTGCTTTGCATGATCATGTAGTTGACATAGTATTTGTGGCAAAGCCACCATTCATGATTCTTTCATACATGTCACTCTTGGTTCATTGCATATCCCGGTACACCGCCGGAGGCATTCATATAGAGTCATACTTTGTTCTAGTATCGAGTTGTAATCATTGAGTTGTAAATAAATAGAAGTGTGATGATCATCATTTTCTAGAGCATTGTCCCAAGTGAGGAATAAAAAAAGAGAGAGAGAAAGGCCATAAAAAAGAGAAGGCCCACAAAAAAATGAGAGAAAAAGAGAGAAGGGACAATGTTACTATCCTTTTACCACACTTGTGCTTCAAAGTAGCACCATAATCTTCATGATAGAGAGTCTCTTGTTTTGTCACTTTCATATACTAGTGGGAATTTTTCATTATAGAACTTGGCTTGTATATTCCAACAATGGGCCTCCTCAAGTGCCCTGGTCTTCGTGAGCAAGCAAGTTGGATGCACACCCACTTAGTTTCTTTTGTTGAGCTTTCATATATTTATAGCGCTAGTGCATCCGTTGCATGGCAATCCCTACTCCTTGCATTAACATCAATCGATGGGCATCTCCATAGCTCATTGATTAGCCTCATTGATGTGAGACTTTCTCCTTTTGTCTTCTCCACATAACCCCCATCATCATATTCTATTCCACCCATAGTGCTATATCCATGGCTCACGCTCATGTATTGCGTGAAGGTTGAAAAAGTTTGAGATTACTAAAGTATGAAACAATTGCTTGGCTTGGCATCGGGGTTGTGCATGATGAGAGCATTCTTGTGTGACGAAAATGGAGCATGACTAAACTATATGATTTTGTAGGGATGAACTTTCTTTGGCCATGTTATTTTGAGAGGACATAATTTCTTAGTTAGTATGCTTGAAGTATTATTATTTTTATGTCAATATTGAACTTTTATCTTGAATCTTTCGGATCTGAATATTCATACCACAATTAAGAAGAATTACATTGAAATTATGCCAAGTAGCATTCCACATCAAAAAAAATGTTTTTATCATTTACCTACTCGAGGACGAGCAGGAATTAAGCTTGGGGATGCTTGATACGTCTCCAACGTATCTATAATTTTTGCTTGCTCCATGCTATATTATCTTCTCTTTTGGACATTAATGGGCTTTATTATACACTTTTATATTATTTTTGGGACTAACCTATTAACCGGAGGCCCAGCCCAGAATTGTTGTTTTTTGCCTATTTCAGAGTTTCGCAAAAAAAGAATATCAAACGGAATGAAACCTTCAGGACGTGATTTTCGGAACAAACATGATCCAGAGGACTTGGACCCTACGTCAAGAAAGCTACCAGGAAGCCACGAGGTAGGGGGCGCGTACCCCCCCTGGGCGCGCCCTCCACCCTCGTGGGCCCCATGTTGCTCCACCGACGTACTCCTTCCTCCTATATATACCTACGTACCCCCAAACGATCAGATACGAAGCGAAAAACCTAATTCCACCGCCGCAACCTTCTGTACCCACGAGATCCCATCTTGGGGCCTGTTCCGGCTCTCCACCGGAGGGGGCATCGATCACGGAGGGCTTCTACATCAACACCATAACCTCTCCGATGAAGTGTGAGTAGTTTACCTCAGACCTTCGGGTCCATAGTTATTAGCTAGATGGCTTCCTCTCTCTTTTTGGATCTCAATACAATGTTCTCCCCCTCTCTTGTGGAGATCTATTCGATGTAATCTTCTTTTGCGGTGTGTTTGTTGAGACCGATGAATTATGGGTTTATGATCAAGTTTATCTATAAACAATATTTGAATCTTCTGAATTCTTTTATGTATGATTAGTTATCTTTGCAAGTCTCTTCGAATTATCAGTTTGGTTTGGCCTACTAGATTGATCTTTCTTGCAATGGGAGAAGTGCTTAGCTTTGGGCTCAATCTTGCGGTGTCCTTTCCCAGTGACAGTGGGGGCAGCAAGGCACGTATTGTATTGTTGCCATCGAGGATAACAAGATGGGGTTTTTATCATATTGCATGAATTTATCCCTCTACATCATGTCATCTTGCTTAAAGCGTTACTCTGTTCTTATGAACTTAATACTCTAGATGCATGCTGGATAGCGGTCGATGTGTGGAGTAATAGTAGTAGATGCAGGCAGGAGTCGGTCTACTTGTCTCGGACGTGATGCCTATATACATGATCATACCTAGATATTCTCATAACTATGCTCAATTCTGTCAATTGCTCAACAATAATTTGTTCACCCACCGTAAAATACTTATGCTCTTGAGAGAAGCCACTAGTGAAACCTATGGCGCCCGGGTCTATTTTCCATCATATTAATCTTCCAACACTTAGCTATTTCCGTTGCTTTTTATTTGCTTTTACTTTACTTTGCATCTTTATCATAAAAATACCAAAAATATTATCCTATCATATCTATCAGATCTCACTCTCGTAAGTGACCGTGTAGGGATTGACAACCCCTTATCACGTTGGTTGCGAGGATTTATTTGTTTGCATAGGTGCGAGGGACTCGCACGTAGCCTCCTACTGGATTGATACCTTGGTTCTCAAAAACTGAGGGAAATACTTACGCTACTTTGTTGCATCACCCTTTCCTCTTCAAGGGAAAACCAACGCAGTGCTCAAGAGGTAGCAGACCGGCCTACCACCGACCCCACAAAAAATCCCAATCCGGACGGCAAGCTCAAACCCTAGCTCACTCTGTCCCTCTCTCTCACTCAGTCCACTCCTCTCCCTCCCCCTTTCTGATCTCATCCACCATGATGAGCAGCTCTGGCAGTGACTCCGGCTCGGAGCTCGACTACGAGGAGGATATGGCCCTCCCCATTGCGCCGGAGCGGTCCAAGGAGGAGACCGGCGGAAGCTCTGGATATGGAGCGTCGCCATAGCTCCCGTGCCGGCGCAGCGCGAACGCCAGAGGTGAACCCTCCTGGCCCGCGCGCAGCGACGTAAGGACATCACAGTCCGCGCCGGCCTAGCGGTGTCTCCTTCCCCTGCCGGCCGCTCCTCCACGCGGCCAGCGGTAGGTG
>NC_057796.1:344040615-344073742 GCF_018294505.1 Triticum aestivum
GGAGTCGGAGGCGCGCCCCGCACGCCGCTAGGGGCAAAATGCACGGGAGAGGGACGCGGCGGAGCCGGACGCTCGCCACCTCCGACGAAAGAATGGCAAGGCGCTCTGGCTTGTTATTGAGCAGTCAAAGAGCGAGGCCAAGGAGGCGGTGGCGGAGAAAGCTCGGGTGGCAAGGCTGAAGCGGGAGTAGGACAGGGCGGTCCGTCGGATGAAGGGGCTCACCGTCCTCTCCGACGACGGCGACAGCTGCACCTCCTTGTCCAACGACCAAGACCCTCCACCAGCCGCGGACGCCTATAGCGGGCGAGGAAGTGGTGATTCCGGCCCCCCTCCTCCTGAATGTTTATATCATTTTTAGTTGTAGAAGTTTATGAACTTGTCCGGGGATGAACTATGATCTTTTGGATGTGGTGATGTGAAAGATCGAGGATGTCGCCTAGAGGGGGGTGAATAGGCGCTTTAAAATAATTATGGTTTAGGCTTGAACAAATGCGGAATAAACCTAGCGGTTAATTTGTCAAGCACAGAACCTACAACAACTAGGCTCACCTATGTGCACCAACAACTTATGCTAAGTAAGATAAACTACTAGGTAATAGCAAGATATATGACAAGAAACAATATGGCTATCACAAAGTAAAGTGCATAAGTAAAGGGCTCGGGTAAGAGATAACCGAGGCACGCGGAGACGATGATGTATCCCAAAGTTCACACCCTTGCGGATGCTAATCTCCGTTTGGAGCGGTGTGGAGGCACAATGCTCCCCAAGAAGCCACTAGGGCCACCGTAATCTCCTCATGCCCTCGCACAATGCAAGATGTCGTGATTCCACTAAGGGACCCTTGAGGGCGGTCACCGAACCCGTACAAATGGCAACCCTTGGGGCGGTCACCGAACCCGTACACTTTGGCAACCCTTGGGGGCGGTTGTCGGTGTCAAAACCGGCGGATCTCGGGTAGGGGGTCCTGGACTGTGCGTCTAAGGCGGATGGTAACAGGAGGCAGGGGACACGATGTTTACCCAGGTTCGGGCCCTCTCGATGGAGGTAATACCCTACTTCCTGCTTGATTGATCTTGATGATATGAGTATTACAAGAGTTGATCTACCACGAGATCGTAGAGGCTAAACCCTAGAAGCTAGCCTATGGTATGATTGTTCTTCTGTCCTACGGGCTAAACCCTCTGGTTTATATAGACACCGGAGGGGGCTAGGGTTACACAGAGTCGGTTACAAGGGAGGAGATCTACATATCCGTATTGCCAAGCTTGCCTTCCACGCCAAGGAGAGTCCCATCCGGACACGGGATGAAGTCTTCAATCTTGTATCTTCATAGTCCAACAGTCCGGCTGTCCGAGGACCCCCTAATCCAGTACTCCCTCAGTAGCACCTGAACCAGGCTTCAATGACGATGAGTCCGGCGCGCAGATTGTCTTCGGCATTGCAAGGCGGGTTCCTCCTCCGAATACTCCATAGAAGATTTTGAACACAAGGATAGTGTACGGCTCTGCAAAACAAATTCCACATATCACCGTAGAGAGAACAATTTCCACAAATCTAATCTGCTGACACATTCTGCAGCGTGACATCACACCACGGCCCGGTCTTTATTCGAACCATTTTTCACAACCAGCCACTACACATATTGCGAGGCGGTTTTCTTGGCACATCTTGTCGAAGCAGAGATCGTGTCCCTCTTTTCACGGGATCCTCATCAATACGGGTGTGGGTAACCCAACAGCGCCATCAATTACGGCGCTTGGGGAATAAGCGAGTTTACCAGGTAGGTGGGGAGGCGCATAGTTTCTTCCGTCCTTATAAAGGGACAAGGATTCACCTTTTTCACCCACGCCTTCTTCCTCCTTGCTCATCCATTCTTGCGCACTCGAGCTCTAGCACCCAAGTTCGCATTTTCTCCACAAACCACTCCAAGCATGTCCGGAGCGGGAGGCAAGTGGATGGTCTCCTCCGTTACGGAGGAGGACACCACAAAGTTACGGGGAGCCGGATATCTGGCCGCGGATATCGCACACCGGCTGCCAGATGAGGGGCAGATCGTCCCTACTCCAGAACCCAATGAGAGGGTGGTATTTCTTACCCATTTCTTCCGTGGACTGGGATTTCCCCTCCACCCGTTTGTCCGCGGGCTCATGTTCTACTACGGGCTGGACTTTCACGATCTGGCCCCCAATTTCATCCTCAACATCTCGGCGTTTATCGTCGTGTGCGAGGCCTTCCTCCGCATCAAGCCCCACTTCGGCATGTGGCTGAAGACCTTCAATGTTAAACCGAAGGTGGTGGTCGGCCAGCAAGCGGAGTGCGGAGGCGCCATGGTGGGCAAAATGCCCAACGTCACCTGGCTCGAAGGCTCCTATGTGGAGACCATAAAGGGGTGGCAATTGGGGTGGTTCTACATCACCGAGCCGCGCGACACCAACTGGGTGGCGGCCCCCGAATTTTGATCCGGAATCCCCATGCGGCTCACCTCCTGGAAAGAGAAGGGCTTGTCCTGGGGTTCCTCGGTAGAGTTGACCGGACTCCAGACATGCATCAAGAACATGATGAGCAATAAAATCAAGCTCGTCAACGTGGTCCAAGTCATGCTCTTCCGCCGGATCCTCCCGTATCAAAGACGGGCATTCAATTTGTGGGAGTTCGACCCGGCCGAGCACCAGACGCTGCGAGAGCTCTTCGACACGACGCACAAGGACGTCTGGAAGGTGTTGTTCAAGGGCGCCGAGGTACCTCCTCCCCTTACCGAGGACCGCGGACTCAGCGCAAAGCGCCCTGCCAATCCGGTAAGTCTTTTACATCTCATAAGATGCTCTTTTCCCCAGTATAACCACGCGCGGGATCTAAGCCTCCACGCCATTTAACAGGACTGGGTAGCGACAGCGGAGCAGATCGATTGTCTAGCTCCCCTGCCCGAAGATCCAGCAGTTGCTCTCCTAACGGAGATGCTGGTTCCGGCACCTTATGAGGTGCCGGAGAATAAGGCCAAGAAGAAGGCCACGGGTACCAGGAAGGGTCTCCGGCGCAATGTTATATCGGACTCATCGTCCGAAAACACCGAGGCGCACTCCTCCCACGAAAACGAGGAGGAAGAAGAGGAAAGTTCTCCCCCCCCCCCAGCCGGGGGAGACAAGAAAAGGAAGGCCGCCCCGGCTGGGGCGGACGAAGGGTCCAAGAAGGGAAGGACCCTCCTTCCGGACAACTCCACAACCGCCGCCTACAGCGACGACGAGCGGCTGCCCAGGGATAAGCCCCTGGCGAAGTCGTAAGTATCCGGATACCATAGTAATTCTTGGTACGTCTTATTGTACTGTTTCTTATCACATCTCACATGATTATGCAGCCCATCCCGAGCCCACATCGACGTATCTTTGTCAGATGATTCTTTGGGCCCGTCGGATATGAACAACGATTCACTCCCGACCGCCTCCACCCCCCGCCCTACGGACGACGCCGAGGTGTTGTCTCAAAGGGGGTTGAACCAAGGGGAGACAGTCCCGGAAGCGCCCCAAGGAGACATTCCGGACACTGGGCACGTGGGGAGCAAGACTCCCATGGGCCCACATGGCGGGGGCGGCAAGCTTAGCCCCCAGCCGAATACGGCGCCGGACCCTCCAGTGGTTCTGGACTCTGTCAGGCGACCCCTCACTACGGGGGGCGAGCCGTCTGTGCCGATGACCTCTGTCCATCTAGAGGCATCGGACAACTTGCTGGAAGCGCTTCGCGGCGCTTCCATTGATGAAGAGCACTGCACTATTATGAGTGCGGTGGTCAAGAAGGTTCAGTCCGCAAAAAGCGGACTGACAGAAGCCTGTGCCAGCCTCCTAACAGGCTTTGAAGTAAGTAATTAAATTATAAGAAAGTGGTACAGCATAGATAGTAGCCCCTGATGCTCTGTTTGGCGTTCGCAAAAGAAAAGCCGAACAGAGGATCAAATAATAATCGCAGGAGTCTAATCAGAATATGTCTATGTGCATAAGCAGGCTTTGCTGCTGGCCGCTGCCGCTCGTACTGCGGAGGTCGCCGCACTGAAGCGGGATCTTGAGCGGTGCCAGGAAGAGCTCGGCCTTACCAAAAGGAAGCTCGAAGAGAACAAAGGTAAGAAAATACCCCGTCTGTATGTCGATAAAGAAAAAGTTGGTTTTAGAATAATAGGATCGTCATGAATTTTGCTAGGGGCCACGACCGAAGTGGCAGCCCTGCAGAAGGCGCTAGCCGAGGCCGAAGACAAAGCGGCCAAGCAGCGCATCGAGCGGGAGAAGCAAGAGGCCCGAGTGGGCGAGGTGCAGCAAGAGCTCCAGGCTCTCGTCAAGAAACACGAGTCCTTGGAGCTTGACTCTAAGACGCAAGGGTCCGAGCTTGCGAAGGCCTTCGAAAGCGCACAACATGCCAAGGCCGAAGCCCAAAAGGCTCTCCAGGAAATTGAGGCGGTTAAGAAGATAGCGGCGGGTAAGGCATTCATTATGCAAAGCAAGCATGTGAAGGAAACTTTCTTTTTACTTACCCGAGTTCGGAGCTCTCCAGGAGCGTTCCTAGATCTACCCCGCAGTGTGTCGGCTGCCGCGGAGTTCTACCGGGCTGAGGAGGGGAGCTCGACAGAGAAGTTGTTCTGGTCTCAGTATACTGGGACCGAACACCCAATGCCCTTGAGCGACCAGCTGAAGCAACTGGCCGAGCTCCACAAGGCGGCCGAACAGGCCATGAAGGATCTTATAGTCCGGATGTGGCCTGGTGAGCCCCTGCCTGATAGCTACTTCGGCCTGGTGAGGCGGCTTGTGAATGCCTGCCCGCGGCTTGAAGTCATAAAGCGGTCCATCTGCAGAGGGTGCACGCAGGGCTTTTGCCCGGGCGAAGGTGCACTGGGCGAAGCTGGACGCCGAAAAGCTGGTGAAGGAGGGGCCGCCGGAAGGCAAGGAGCATCGCCACCACGAAAAGTATTATGACAGTTTCCTGAAGGGTGCCCGCCTTGTGGCGGAGGAATGTGCTAAGGATGTAATATTCGAATGAATGTACTCATCTGATCCTGTAATATGAAACGAGTTCATTTGCGCTATGCAACGCTTGTGAATTTAAAATATTACCTTCTGTGCGGCCGTTTATAAAATCTGAGAGTTGGCCAGTCGTCGGCTTCTGCCCCCATGTAACTAGTTCTGAGGTGTTCGGGATAAACCTGAGCACTCTTTATCCCGATTTTGGGTCCTTCGAGGGAGGTGTTCAGCGCAACGAACCAGGCAATCAGGCTATAAGGCTTTATCACTCTCACTTAGCCATAGAAGTCAACAATTTTAAATTTTGGTGAAGCCCCTAGTATTCGGAAGGCCGAATTTGGGGCGCTATATACGCCTAAGTCGGGCAAGGCCGACTCCTCGCCCAAAGCGGAAAAAGTCTTTAAGGACTTGAGACCTCTCGAACAGCGACCAGCTCTCGCCTTATCATGACAGTTAGTTTTCGGCTTTCTCTATTGAGGTGCTCGTCCGGAAGAACCGGGACACAATCGCAGTAGTTCTCCCAGTGCTACCTTAGCCGATATAGCGGAACGTAAGGTACCAAAACATGGGAGCCGGGCAAACCCAACTATTGACCCAAGACATGATTCGGAGCTGATGCATATAATGCTATAAGTTCGGGGTGCCGCACTGTCGAAAGTGTTCGGACTTCTCACGCCGTATTGATGGGGTATAGTGAAGCCCGTGGCGTACTGGTCGTACCAGAATGTACGGGTGCAGTTTGTCGTAAATAAACAGACAAGAAAAAAGGAAGGGTAATGCAATAATAGACTAATGCTATGCATTGTTATTTAAATAATACGTCGAAGCGTATTGATACAAGTAGTGCAATAAGCAAAAAAATAGGACTATTTGACATGTCCTATCTAAGGGCAAGCTGCATATGGGTATTTAAAACAGGTATTTCGATCGTTATCAGAGACCACCTGGGGATTCCCTTGTACGTCTTAGCTTCTTGCCTCCTTGGTATTTCCTTCCCGTAATGCGTCCAGCAATCAGACTGCCGAAAAGGGCTTCCAGAGAGTAAGGTCCTGAGAGAGAGAAAATGATAAAGGTATACAGCCCCTGGGGCGGTTGAGCCGCATTGTGGGGCGTGTCCTGGCCGTGCCCCCGCCTATGCCCATGGTATTTTTAGTGCGTAATTATGTACGCGCGGCATAGATTTCGTCGCTTGACTGGGACTAGGACGGAGGCCGAATTGCTAGGCGAGCTCCGAACGTGCCAGGTGATCCTGTTGCAGGTTACTCCGGACTCGCTTGAAGGTGTCCGGGGGCTTTATCGCCGAATTGGCGGTTTGCCTTAAAAGGCTGCTTTGTGCCTCTGCTGCGAGGGGCCGCAGTGTGCTCCTCCGTGCGGAGCGAGTGTTCTGTGTTTGCATTGACTGTTATAACCCCACGAGGTCCTGGCATTTTGAGCTTGAGGTATGCATAATGCAGTACCGCATTGAATCTAGCAAATGCGGTTCGTTCGAGCAGTGCGTGATAGCCACTGCAGAACGGGACGATATCGAAGATTAACTCCTCGCTTCGGAAGTTGTCCGGAGATCCGAAGACCACTTCTAGTGTGATTGAGCCCGTGCAGCGGGCCTCTACACCTGGGATGACACCTTTAAAGGTGGTTTTAGTGGGTTTGATCCTCGAGGGGTCTATACCCATTTTGCGCACTGTATCCTGATAAAGCAGGTTCAGGCTGCTGCCATCGTCCATAAGGACTCGGGTGAGGTGAAACCCGTCAATGATGGGGTCAAGGACCAATGCGGCAGAACCGCCATGACGGATACTAGTGGGGTGGTCCCTACGATCGAAAGTGATCGGACAAGAAGACCATGGGTTGAACTTCGGGGCGACTGGCTCCACCGCA
The DNA here is from genome assembly GCF_018294505.1 of Triticum aestivum. NCBI lineage: Eukaryota > Viridiplantae > Streptophyta > Magnoliopsida > Poales > Poaceae > Triticum > Triticum aestivum. Next base: position 344,047,492 of record NC_057796.1, read on the forward strand.
TAGACGTCCCTTAGTGCACGCTTCCGTTCCCTCTTGGGAATATGGGTTGCATATATCATGTTCATCGTTTTCACTTAGGGAGGAAATTTCTTCTGTCCTCCTATGTTCGGCGGCCGGGACTCCTCCTCATCGTCGCTATGCAGCCCCTTTTTCTTGTTTTCGGTATTCAACTTGCCGGCCTGCTTGAACACCCAGCATTCTCTGTTGGTGTGATTGGCTGGTCTATCGGGGGTGCCGTGAATTTGACAAGAGCGATCGAGTATGCGGTCCAAACTGGACGGGCCTGGGTTGCTTCTTTTGAACGGCTTCTTCCGCTGACCGGATTTAGAGCCACTGAATCCGGCATTGACTGCCATGCCTTCGGCACTGTCACCGTTGTTGCGGCGCTTGTGTCTATTGCGACGTGGTCTGCCGTTACTATCTTTGGCATCTGAATTTCCATGACTTCTTGATGTGTTGTTGCTGCGAGCCAGCCAGCTATCCTCGCCCGCGCAAAAGCGGGTCATGAATGTCGTGAGGGCTGCCATAGACTTCGGCTTTTCCTGGCCGAGGTGCCGGGCGAGCCACTCGTCACGGATGTTATGCTTAAATGCCGCTAAGGCCTCTGCATCCGGACAGTCGACAATTTGGTTTTTCTTAGTTAGGAACATTTCCTGGCCGATTCCCCTGGCTGCTGAGATATATGGCTCAAGTCATCAGCATCCGGTGGTCGCACATAAGTGCCCTGGAAGTTGTCAAGGAATGCATCTTCCAAATCCTCCCAACTGCCAATGGAGTCTGCTGGCAAGCTATTCAGCCAATGCCGAGCTGGTCCTTTGAGTTTTAGTGGGAGGTACTTGATGGCATGTAGATCATCACCGCGAGCCATGTGGATGTGGAGGAGGAAATCCTCGATCCATACCGCGGGATCTGTTGTACCATCATATGATTCAATGTTTACGGGTTTAAAACCCTCTGGGAATTCGTGATCCATTACTTCATCAGTGAAGCATAGGGGGTGTGCAGCGCCTCTGTGCCGGGCTATATCACGACGCAGTTCATACGAGTCTTGTTTGCTGTATTCGGCCCCGCCGGATTTGCTTTTAGTATATCCGGCGTGACGGTCATCGTCCCGCGTTGGGGCGCGCCCCCGTGATCCGTAGATCGATCTTGCATGTTTTGCTTTGTTTTCCAATACGTCTCGCAGGTCCCGCGTGTTGCCCCGGGCCTTGGTATTTTTGTTTGAATGGCGGCGGGGTGCGGGCTGGACTTCGGGCTGATATGCCTCTATGTCTCGGCCACGAGGTGGCCGATCAGCCGCATCATACGCTAGTGATGTAGGTTTCAATGCTTCCTCCTCTAGTTGGGGTAGCAACCTGCGCTTTGGGTAACTCTTCGTTGGGCGTTCGAGTTCATATTCCTCGGCCGCAAGGACTTCAGTCCATCTATCCGCTAGCAGATCTTGATCAGCTCGAAGCTGTTGTTGCTTTTTCTTCAGGCTGTTTGCTGTGGCTATAAGCCGGCGCTTGAAGCGCTCCTGTTCGACGGGACCCTCAGGCACGATAAATTCTTCGTCGCCGAGGCTCACCTCGTCTTCGGAGAGAGGCATGTAATTGTCATCCTTTGATTCTCCGTATGCTGCCTGTTCCGGAGGGCTAGCTTGTTCATCCTCCTGCTCGAGGTCTGGCTGGAGGGGATTGTCGTCATCTTCGGCACTATCCGGAGCGTTATTGTCTCTTGTGCCGGTATCGCTGCTTTTGCTATGGCGGGACTTAGAGCGGCGCCGCTGACGTCGGTGCTTGGATTGCTTCTTGCAGGGATTACCCTCCGTTGTCTTATCACCATCCCCTTCTTTGGGGGTGTCCACCATGTATATGTCATACGATGAGGTGGCAGTCCAGCGCCCTGTGGGTGGTGGTTCTTGTTCGTCTCCTGCATCGTCGTCCATACCGTCGATGTCTTCGGAGCCGAAGTAGAGCATGTCGGTTAAATCGTCGATAGTGGCTACTAAGTGGGTGGTGGGTGGGGAGCGAATTTCTTCGTCGTCCGCATCCCATTCTAGCCGGACATAGTTCGGCCAAGGGTCTCCTGACAAGGAGAGAGACCTCAACGAGTTTAACACGTCGCCAAAGGGCGAGTGCTGAAAGATATCCGCGGAGGTAAACTCCATGATCGGTGCCCAATCGGATTCGATAGGCACGGACGCAGGCGGCTCGGATCCCATGGCCGGGGACGGATCCAACGGTTCGGCAACACGGGTCTCGTAGGAGGTGAAGTCACTATTCGGCTTTATCGCCACTGAGTGTGCGGCCTCCGTGGCGGGGTCCATCCACCCGTCCTTAGATGGCGCAATTTGTTCCGGATTGAGGGCCGGAGTAGTTGTAGGTGTGATCTCCCGAACACTGTCCGACGGCAGAGCTAAGTCATGCTCGTCGTGATTGTGCGGCGCACCTGACATGGGCTCGAATCCGTCGAAGATCAAGTCTCCGCGGATGTCGGCAGTATAGTTCAAGTTTCCAAACCTGACCTGATGGCCAGGGGCGTAGCTCTCGATCTGCTCCAGATGGCCAAGCGAGTTGGCCCGTAGTACGAAGCCGCCGAATACGAAGATCTGTCCGGGGAGGAAAACCTCACCCTGGATCACATCGTTGCCGATGATCGAAGGAGCCATCTAGCCTTACGGTGACAGCACAGTGGAACTCTCAATGAAAGCACCAATGTCGGTGTCAAAACCGGCGGATCTCGGGTAGGGGGTCCCGAACTGTGCGTCTAAGGCGGATGGTAACAGGAGGCAGGGGACACGATGTTTACCCAGGTTCGGGCCCTCTCGATGGAGGTAATACCCTACTTCCTGCTTGATTGATCTTGATGATATGAGTATTATCTACCACGAGATCATAGAGGCTAAACCCTAGAAGCTAGCCTATGGTATGATTGTTCTTCTATCCTACGGACTAAACCCTTCGGTTTATATAGACACCGGAGGGGGCTAGGGTTACACAGAGTCGGTTACAAGGGAGGAGATCTACATATCCGTATTGCCAAGCTTGCCTTCCACGCCAAGGAGAGTCCCATCCGGACACGGGACAAAGTCTTAAATCTTGTATCTTCATAGTCCAACAGTCCGGCCAAAGGATATAGTCCGGCTGTCCGAGGACCCCCTAATCCAGGACTCCCTCAGCGGTCACCAAAACCTGTCAAATTGCTCGGGGCGATCTCCACAACCTAATTGGAGACCCCGACGCTTGCCCGGAGCTTTACACCACAATGATTGAGCTCCGAACACCACCAACCGTCTAGGGCGCCCAAGCACCCAAGAGGAACAAGCTCAAGGGTACCAAGCACCCAAGAGTAATAAGCTTCTCAACTTGTAACTTCCATGTATCACCATGGAGAACTCAAACCGATGCACCAAATGCAATGGCAAGGGCACACGGAGTGCCCAAGTCCTTCTCTCTCAAATCCCACCGAAGCAACTAATTCTAGGGAGGAAAATGAGAGGAGGAACAAGAAGGAGAACACCAAGAACTCCAAGATCTAGACCCAAGGGGTTCCCCTCACATAGAGGAGAAAGTGATTGGTGGAAATGTGGATCTAGATCTCCTCTCTCTTTTCCCTCAAAAACTAGCAAGAATCCATGGAGGGATTGAGAGTTAGCAAGCTCGAAGAAGGTCAACAATGGGGGAAGAACACGAGCTCAAAGGATAAAGTTCATTGGGGAAGAAGACCCCCTTTTATAGGTGGGCAAAAATCCAACCGTTATGCTCACAGCCCGCACAGAGCGGTACTACCGCTCGACCTCACGGTACTACCGCAAGGGGTAGCGGTACTACCTCAAAGGGTAGCGGAACTACTGCTTGCGAGCGGTACTAAAAAAATACATTCGTGCCTACCACCGCTGAACTTGTGACGAGTTACAGCGGTAGTACCGCTCTGGAGCGGTAGTAAAAAGTTACATCTGCTCCTGTCCGCGGTAGTACCGCTGCAGCCTTTTCAGAACACCAAAACTGCCACAACTTCTGCAAACGGACTCCGCATTCAACGAAACCAAGTTTGTTGGAAAGCTAGCGACAAGGGCTAACACAATCTTGATAGAACTAACAATAAGAAGGAAATTATAAAAGGCCCAAGAGAAAATGGTGAGAACCCTTCTACGAAAAAGACCGGTAAAACCTCCAACGCCGAAAACGCGGTAGAAGAAGCATATGAAATCCGTTTTCGATGAACTAGAGCTTGTCACAAAGATAACCACAAGCTCTAAAACCTCAAAATAAAATACAAATAAGAATCAAGAAAGATGATGCAAGGATGCAATGGTTTGAGCTCTCGACAAACGATACGATCACGCTACTCACTTGAGAGCCCCCCTTGATAGTACAGCTATCGATCCTATAACCCGGTCTCCAAACTATCACCATGAGACCGGTAAAATATAAAACCTATCAAGGGCAAACCTTTGCCTTGCATGAAGTCCACTTGAGCTAGATGATGACGATATTGACTCCCTCAAGTTGGACCACCTTTCTTGATTGCGTTGGGTCGATGAAGACTAGATGATTGCTCCCCCATAATCCACTATGGGTGAGCCACTCTTCGGCACATCTTCACAAGTCCATTGACACCACAGTGGACGGCAATCATCAAGCACTTGATCTCTTCGTGATGCTCCACTTGAACTTGTGCACGGAATTCTTGATGACGATCACCACTTGATGTCATCCTCTCCATTGATTGAGTGATATCTTCCTCTTGACGCAAGCCCATGAACACGTACCTAACCCCACATAGAACTCACATAGACCATAGGTTAGTACACAAAGCACAATGGACAATGCTTACCATACCATGAGATCACTTGATCCCACTCGGTGTATCTTCTACGCTTTGTGTGATGATCAACTTGAATCACTCTCTGTACTTAGTCTTGATCAACCTTGACTCTTTCCAACTCTATGACCAATCTTTGGATAATTCCTTAATACCACCTTGGTCAACTCATAAACTCCTTGAAACCAACACATGTACTTCAAGAAATGCCTATGGACAAATCCTTCAAATATAACTCAATGCAACCATTAGTCCATAGAGAATGTCATCAATTACCAAAACCACACATGGGGGCACCGCATGTCCTTTCAATCTCCCCCATTTTGGTAATTGATGACAATCACTTTCAAGAAAGTTTATATAAGGAATTATGCATCACCATGCAATGCAACAACCAATGATGCATGAGAATGAGATGCAAATGCTTAGGAACAAAACCAAAGCAAGGAGAAGACTCTGAAAACCTTCTCCACAAACTCTCTGAAACTTCTCCCCCATTGGCATCGATTGCCAAAATGGGCGAAAAGCTTAGAAGGCCAATATAAAAAGTGTTCCTCCATAAATTGTGTATTTCTCAACAAGATAGTGGAATGCCATACACATATCCAAAGGTAAATACTTGGAGGAACACAAACTATATTGAGGCACACAGATTGCTAAAGAATGATATGCCACAAGGACATAACAAAGAGAGACACAAGCAATCAAGCAATCAAAAGATACCAATTGAAGCAAGCAATCAAAGGATATCAATTGAACCAACTAGACCAAAGATCCTATGAGCCACATGAATAAAGGAAATATGAGCAAAGGAGTGTTCTAAAGAAACTAGAGAAGCTCTCCATGATTTGTGCACACATAAGAATATTTGTATTTGGATACAAAGTGCACAAAATAGGAACATAGCTCCCCCAAAATCAATAGAAACTTACAACAAGTGCAAGTGAGCATATAGGAAACAAAGCCTAGTACTTGCAACAAACACATGGTTGAGCAACAAGTAAAAGAGGCAACTTAAGAATGGGCTCAACGAAAATGATGTGTGTGAGTCAAGGCAATGCACTTGAGAAGACTAATGTATGGATGAGGATTAAGCATCAATAAAGTCTTGAAAGAATGAGGCACACGGTGCAAGGCCTATCATTCCCACACACAACTAGCAAATGGGTTCACAAGCTTACTAATAAGCATATAAAGAACCTATGATTGTGACAACCCGTGGTGAAGATAGAAGATGAAAGCCTCATCAAGACGAGGGATACCAATTAGGATGGGAAAAGCCTCGTAAATATAAGCATGAGGAAAATAATCTTCACCACACAAGAGTGCATCAAGATGCAACGATAGAAGACACGCACTCAAGGCAAAAGCTTTCACGGAGCCACCAAAGAAATAACATAAGAAAGACAAGGTGGACGTGAAAGAAAGGATATCAACTAGATATGCAACTTCTCTCAAGTGTATACGATTCTAGGTAGACGAAATCATGATGATATATATCTACAAAGAAGGATGTACACCCGAAATAGTTACAACACGAGGAACAAGATATCCAAAGTCATACATATACCAATAAGATATGTGCTTGGAAGCATAGCACATGGATAGATATGGTCTTATTGTATATAAATGAATTCCTACCATACAACCATCAAAGACATCACAACTAGCAACATGAGATCTTCGTTGAGATGCTTTGAGAAAGGAAACAAGTATCACAAGATGGAATGAATAGCATGCCAAGATGCAACCTACACAAGGTTGAATGCAAGAAAATAATGCATGAATAGATACTTGTTACCGAGATATTATTGGAAGGATGTAGAGGAAACCAATTGAAGGTAGTAGATAGTAATTCATTGAGCATCCTAGCTTGACTCCAATAAGCACATGGTGACACCACCTTCCTTGTGAGTGAGCCGAGCATCCAATGCATCTCCAATTGTTCCTAGAACAACAACACAAACAAAATGATACCCAAACTCATTGGGACCAAAGAGTTAGAAACACCAATATACATAGGACAAACTCCACATAAATATGTGCATATAGAGAAGGAAATGAATTTCACGCACATCTCATCCAATTTGAGACTTGGTGGAGTTTCCCTATATATTGGGTCAAATAAAGAAGGCATGCCATAGAGACTACATGAAGTAAATATGCATTCTCAAGACCTTCAAGAACCGATACCAAATGACAAAGAAAAATCAAGTGAAGAAAAGATACCAAATGAATAAAACATCACTTGGAGGATATCCATAAAAGATACATCAAGGAATGAGATATCCATTGATACACTCAAAATAAAAGATATCAAACTCCCAAAAGAGAGGATGGTTCCAAACAAACCAAGCTCTCTACAAAGTTTCATGATGGCACAAAGTACCAACGAAAACGGCTTGCCTTCCACCAACACACACTTGATAAGGATCGCAAGATGAGTGTTTTATAGAAAATAGGATAGCTCCCCCAAGACTAGTGCATTATAGAGAATTTGCATTTGAATACAAAATGCACAAGGTGGGATCACCACTTTCACTACATCTAGAAAACACTAGACAAGATCAAGAAATAAACAAGATCCCCAAGTGGTATGGAAGACAAAGGGAGTTGATACATTCCTTGGCAAGAGAAAAGGCAAATAAAAGAAAAAGCCAATGTAAAGATGATCAATAAATTCTACCACACAAGTGAGTACCAATTGTAAAAAGACAAGAAGTAAATGGAAATAATTCCCGGTGGTAGATAGCAAGGATATCCGACATCATCTTCACACCAAACAAAAAGCAAATTGCAAGTTGTAGAGCTAACATGCCACCTAGGAACAAGATAATTTACAATATCAACTCTAGGTGACAATATCTCAAATGTACATATTTTCTAGGTTAGTAATATACACATAGCATATTACTCTCCCATAATGTGATACCAATTAAGGATAAACAAGAGGCAAATAAAAGGATCCAACAAGAGATAATTAATGGACTATTTCGAATTTGAATTTCTCATGAGAAGACATACCACATAGCGACTAGATAATCTTGAAATATCAATACTATATGGTATTACTCATGTACACACATTTATAGGATTGTGAGGTGCACAAAGCACATCACTCCCCCATAATGGGATATTCCATTAATCTCTCACAAGAGCCAACTAAGAAATAAACAAGATGCAAAAGGCTCAACGCATGACACACACGTACATGATGTGCAAACCAACACACACATACTTGATTGCTCAAGATAATCAAGTTGGAAGCACAACATATACAAACACATGCAAGGAACGAAACCAAACATGCAAAGGGGCAAGTAACTATCAATGTAAACACTTTAAGCACGAGTTACCGCAAGGAGGAACATTGGATATAAGATAGAAACTTGATAATCCGAATGACTTGGCTTGAGACAATAAGAATGATGAAGTCCCCTTAATTATTCATAATGTAGTCAAGTCTCCAATGACCTCCAACAACACCTATTGATCAAGTATGAGCTAGTTGGTCCCCAACCAAGTTGGGTCCTAAGAGGTTAGTCACAATAGGCTTGGCTACCCAAATGGTTCTTTTCTTGACACCACTTTGAGCACCAACAAATTTGGCAAACACATTGCCAACCTTATCCTTCCCAAGAGAATAGATATCATCAATTAGAATAGGGTTGGATAAGTTACCATTTGTGCATGAAGAAGTGACGTGACCTTTTTCACGACATAGGTAGCAACGTCTACTCTTTACTTTCTTCTCACTTGATTTCTCAACTTGAGAAGCATTAGCTTGAGTTTTCTTGGGAAGAGGCCTTTCTTCAACTTGAGGTTGAGAATGAGAGTGAACTTGTGGCCGCTTCCCTTGTTGCTTGTAACTAATGGCCTTCTTCTTCAAAGGGCAAGATCTAACATGATGCCCTTGAATTTTGCACTTGAAGCAAATGATCTTGGCCGAATTCTTGACTTGTTTTTGGCCCTTCTTCTTGTTACTCTTGGACTTCTTCTTCTTATTGGAGTTGAATCCAAGTCCACCTTTGTCATTGGGGGATTTTTGTACACTAAAGATATTGTTGAGTATGGCCTTCCCTTCATGACACTTTTCCAAATCTTTCTTCAAAGAAGTGACTTGGGCCTTGAGCTCTTTGATTTCCTCACATGGTTAGTCTCAACACAAGCACTAGAGGAAGTATAATCTTCATTGTTAGAGCAACAAGGCAAGGAAAGCAATTCATCACAAGATGTACCAATGTTATGCATGGATGAATCGCGAGGACTAGCACAAGGCTATATAGCATTTTGACTAAACGTAGTGCTAGTGTCCACATGAGGCTCACTAGATGTTACCTTAGCAATCATGGCCTCATGTGCTATCTTTAGCACATTATGGGATACTAGAAGATCATCATGAGAGCTTGAGAGCTTTTCATGGCTTTCTTCCAATTTCCCATAATTGCTAGATAGCAACTCAAGTTGAGCCCGTAGCTCAAGTTTCTCCTTCAAAATGGATGCTTCACAAGTAATAGAGTTAGTAGCACAAGCATCATCATTAACAACAATAGGAGAGGAAAACTTGGCAAGCTATTTTAAATAAGAAGCTTCAAGTTGATCACGAGACTCGGTGAGTTTGATGGGCTCACCCTTGATGACCCTTGAGCCATTTTCGAGGTGCTCAAAATCCTCAAGGAGTCTAGCATGAGCAACTTCAAGCTTAGCATTTTTAGTTTCAAAAACATTAGCCACCTCAAGAGCTCTATCATGAGATTCCTTCACTCTAGATAATTCTAGAGCAAAAGTATCCTCAAGAGATTCCTTGGTGGTTTGTTCAAGTTCAAGAGCTTGAGAGAGGTCCGCAATCTCATTAGCGTAATCACGCTCATGACCTTCCATTTTATCAATGGTGACCTCATGCTCCTCAAGACGAGATTCCAACTCATCAATATATTTCTTGCCCTCAATAGCAATAGACATGATTTCCATGAAGTTGGAACGAGCAATTTTATTCTTATGAAGAGCTTTAAAAATCATTTCTCCCTTAATTTTTAAGGAGGCAACGGTATCATTCTCTTCATCATTAACATCATCACAAGATATATTGGGATTCAAAGTGGGAGATACCTTTGAAGCCTTAGCCATAAGGCAAAACGCAATCGATGATGATGTAGGATCCCTTGAGGCACCATTCACGACCACATCTTGTTCCATGGGGTGTTGGGTTTCCTCTACATTGTTAGCACAACAATTCGAGGAAATAGATGCATTTTTATCATGGCAACAAGACATAGCAAGCATATCATCATGAGATTTAGTAAAGCAATTTCTACATGATATGCAAGGACTATCAACACAAGCATGTGAAACATTTAGAGAGCTCGGACTGTTGAAGTCTAAAGGTGGAGCATTGCAATAAGATAGTGATGAAGAGTCATCAATGATAAGCACACTAACATCATTGCAATGACCACCGCTACTCACCATATCATTACCTTGTGGCAAACCACATGTGGGTGATGTAGTAGAAGTTGAGAAAGCAACACGGCCAGAGGTGGAGGGAGACCAATCATCCCCACAAATCTGGGACACACCATATTTATCTTGAAGCTTTGTCCACAACTCATGAGCATCCCGGAACGGCATGAGTTGAAATATAACTACATTGCTCAAAGCATCGAAAAGCACATTAGAAGCTTGAGCATTGAGATAAGAGTTTTTCTCATCCTCTAAAGATAATCTTTGGGGATCCTTTGGAGGAGAAAAACCCATATCTACAATTCGCTCTAAATTTGGGTCCATGACCCTAAAGAGATTAAGCATGCGAATTACCCAAACATCAAAATTTGTGCCATCAAAACTAAGAGTGTCAGAGAATCCTAATCCCCTAGTCGACATCTTTACTCTCTAGGCGGTTAAGCCTAACAAAGAGAGACGAGGCTCTGATACCAATTGAAAGATCGAGGATGTCGCCTAGAGGGGGGTGAATAGGCGCTTTAAAATAATTACGGTTTAGGCTTGAACAAATGCTGAATAAACCTAGCGATTAATTTGTCAAGCACAGGACCTACAACAACTAGGCTCACCTATGTGCACCAACAACTTATGCTAAGCAAGATAAACTACTAGGTAATAGCAAGATATATGACAAGAAACAATATGCCTATCACAAAGTAAAGTGCATAAGTAAAGGGCTCGGGTAAGAGATAACCAAGGCACGCGGAGACGACGATGTATCCCGAAGTTCACACCCTTGCGGATGCTAATCTCCGTTTGGAGCGGTGTGGAGGCACAATGCTCCCCAAGAAGCCACTAGGGCCACCGTAATCTCCTCACGCCCTCACACAATGCAAGATGTCGTGATTCCACTAAGGGACCCTTGAGGGCGGTCACCGAACCCGTACAAATGGCAACCCTTGGGGGCGGTCACCGAACCCGTACACTTTGGCAACCCTTGGGGGTGGTCACCAAAACCCGTCAAATTGCTCGGGGCGATCTCCACAACCTAATTGGAGACCCCGCCGCTTGCCCGGAACTTTACACCACAATGATTGAGCTCCGAACACCACCAACCGTCTAGGGCGCCCAAGCACCAAGAGGAACAAGCTCAAGGGTACCAAGCACCCAGGAGTAATAAGTTTCTCAACTTGTAACTTCCACGTATCACCATGGAGAACTCAAACCGATACACCAAATGCAATGGCAAGGGCACACGGAGTGCCCAAGTCCTTCTCTCTCAAATCCTGCCGAAGCAACTAATTCTAGGGAGGAAAATGAGAGGAAGAACAAGAAGGAGAACACCAAGAACTCCAAGATCTAGATCCAAGGGGTTCCCCTCACATAGAGGAGAAAGTGATTGGTGGAAATGTGGATCTAGATCTCCTCTCTCTTTTCCCTCAAAAACTAGCAAGAATCCATGGAGGGATTGAGAGTTAGCAAGCTCGAAGAAGGTCAACAATGGGGGAAGAACACGAGCTCAAAGGATAAAGTTCATTGGGGAAGAAGAACCCCTTTTATAGGTGGGGAAAAATCCAACCGTTATGCTCACATCCCGCACAGAGCGGTACTACCGCTCGACCTCACGGTACTACCGCAAGGGGTAGCAGTACTACCTCAAAGGGTAGTGGTACTACTGCTTGCGAGCGGTACTAAAAAAATACATCCATGCCTACCACCGCTGAACTTGTGACGAGTTACAGCGGTAGTACCGCTCTGGAGCGGTAGTAAAAAATTACATCCGCTCCTGTCCGCGATAGTACCGCTGCAGCCTTTTCAGAACACCAAAACTGCCACAACTTCTGCAAACGGACTCCGAATTCAACAAAACCAAGTTTGTTGGAAAGCTAGCGACAAGGGATAACACAATCTTGATAGAACTAACAATAAGAAGGAAATTATAAAAGGCCCGAGAGAAAATGGTGAGAACCCTTCCTCGAAAAAGACCGGTAAAACCTCCAACACCGAAAACGCGATAGAAGAAGCTTATGAAATCCGTTTTCGATGAACTAGAGCTTGTCACGAAGATAACCACAAGCTCTAAAACCTCAAAATAAAATACAAATAAGAATAAAGAAAGATGATGCAAGGATGCGGTTTGAGCTCTCGACAAACGATACGATCACGCTACTCACTTGAGAGCCCCCCTTGATAGTACAGCTATCGATCCTATAACCCGGTCTCCAAACTATCATCATGAGACCGGTAAAATATAAAACCTATCAAGGGCAAACCTTTGCCTTGCATGAAGTCCACTTGAGCTAGATGATGACGATCTTGACTCCCTCAAGTTGGACCACCTTTCTTGATTGCGTTGGGTCGATGAAGACTAGATGATTGCTCCCCCATACTCCACTATGGGTGAGCCACTCTTCGGCACATCTTCACAAGTCCATTGACACCACAATGGACGGCAAGCATCAAGCACTTGATCTCTTCGTGATGCTCCACTTGAACTTGCGCACGGAATTCTTGATGACGATCACCACTTGATGTCATCCTCTCCATTGGTTGAGTGATATCTTCCTCTTGACGCAAGCCCATGAACACGTACCTAACCCCACATAGAACTCACATAGACCATGGGTTAGTACACAAAGCACAATGGACAATGCTTACCATACCATGAGATCACTTGATCCCACTCGGTGTATCTTCTACGCTTTGTATGATGATCAACTTGAATCACTCTCTGTACTTAGTCTTGATCAACCTTGACTCTTTCCAACTCTATGACCAATCTTTGGATAATTCCTTAATACCACCTTGGTCAACTCATAAACTCCTTGAAACCAACAAATGTACTTCAAGAAATGCCTATGGACAAATCCTTCAAATATAACTCAATGCAACCATTAGTCCATAGATAATGTTATCAATTACCAAAACCACACATGGGGGCACCGCATGTCCTTTCATGATGTATGTTAATGTCCGCTTGCAACCGATCTTGTGTTCCTTTTGCAGCCGATTTTTGTTGTTCGTCGTTTGATCACGTAGGATAAATTAACGTTTGCATGTGTAGTATGGATATAAGGCGCCGGATTTAAGATACGCGGACGCAGAGTGGCAAATATAAGGGTGGCCGATCAGTGCCCACGGACACACGCGTCCGCGGGCGTTTAAGGGGCCGGATTTGCGAACTGCGGCGGCTGTAGATGCTCTTATGGCTCATAATCTTGCAAAGAGAACCATCTCCAGTACAATTCTGGCAAAGAAAGCCATTTCCAAAAAGAATTCCTTATAACTGTAGCTTTCTTTGCAGCAAAGGCTCAAGGTGTAAATTCAAAATGGCTTTTGAAGCCATCTCGTTTCCTAGAGGAGTTTCCTCTGTACACGGCCTTGGTTGCTAATAGTAATATAAGTACACTCAACTGAGAGCTCCCAAAAAGGAAGTAATAATTAGTTACATTTTTTTATTTAATGTGGTACTCCTGCATTTTATACAAAGAAGAATGATGTATTATGGACCAAACACATATAATGACGACGCATGTAGTGCACCTGCAACGGTAGCTTGCAATGCAGCATGTCTCGAAGAAGTGAAGGACCTGTGGTGCTCTATACAGCAAGAGGACTAGCTCCGGCAAACCCATGTACTACTAAAAGAAATCTGATATCTTCAGTTCAGACGCGTCAGCCTTACTGACGCGCAGCGCAGCGCAGTGCACGGTGAGCGCAGCTCGCTGAGAAACCCAGCCCGTCGGCGCACGTACGATCGTGTGGCGGCCTAGGACGTGTTGCTGCCGGCGGCTGGGCTCATGTAGACGACGTGCTGCAGGGGCCTCGCCGGCGTGGAGGAGCAGGACATGGAGGGGCTCTTCTTCACGATGGGGATGAGCGACTGCACCACGTCCGTCATCAGCGGCCGGTACTCCGCCTTGGTCTGTATGCACATCGCCGCGATCGCCGCCACCTGCACGCACGCGTCCACGATACAAAAAGGAAGAAGCTCAGAGCTGCACATCCATGGTGGAAATCGATCGATCATGAACGGAGGGGGCGCTGGTCACCCACCTGGATGAGATCCTTGACGGCGAACTGGCCCTTCAGGGCCGGGTCCACCATCTGCACGAGCCTCTCGCGGTTCGTCAGCCGTGGAAGAGCCTGTTATCACAACGCACGCACAGGAGTCATTTGCCATTGATTTCCACGTCATGAGAGCCAGACATAACGACTGAGACTTAGCAAGACCGATGATATAATGGCATGCAGATTTGGCGATGTTTCAGGGCGCCCCCAGCTGCTTACACAAAAAAGGGGTTCTATTATGCTCGTGTCCCCTGCTTCCGTTGCAAGCAAGCGAACCAGAGCGCCACGTATGTTTGTGTTGTGTTGTGTTGTTGGTCCTAATCTCGCTACTGTCACTATTATTGTGTATGTAATCCCCCCCTGCAGTTATGCTGTGTGTCGAACATCTATCTCGGTGACCACATGGTTGCCGCCGATTGTACGGGTCCTAGGTGGCTAAGACAAACCACATGATGAACGGTACGCTGCTGAACAGTGTGGTGAGTTGTGCACTGACCCATGAAACCAGGACGTGCTGTCCCGGCGGCCGCTGCGTGTCCACCGGCACCCGGCCCGTCAGCAGCTCCAGGAGCACCACCCCGTAGCTGTACACGTCCGACTTGGTCGTCAGCTTCCCCGTCGACGCGTACCTGCAATGCAAACCAGTAACAACAGCATCATCAGCCATGGATCTTCATCTTGTTAACCAGAAGCTGGGAGATTCGTTTACATACTCTGGCGCGAGGTAGCCGGTGGTGCCGAGGACGCGGGTGACGACCTGGCCGTTGGCCTTGTTGGAGCCGACCTTGGCGGTGCCAAAGTCAGAGACGCGGGCGCGGTAGTTGTGGTCGAGGAGGACGTTGCTGCAGTTGAAGTCGCGGTGGATGACGGCGGGGGAGGTGTGCTCGTGGAGGAACTCCAGCGCGCGGGCGCAGTCCAGCGCGATGCCCAGCCGCGTCTGCCAGTCCAGCGTCGGCCTCGCGTCCCGCTGCTCCCCAGCGGCCACGTCGACGGCGGGGATGACGGGGTGCAGGTGGCCCTTGAGGCTGCCGTTGGGCATGAACTCGAACACCAGCAGCCGGTGGCTCTGGTCCGCGCAGTACCCCAGCAGGCCCACCAGGTGCGGCGAGTGCATCCGGCTCAGCAGGTCCACCTGTAATAAACCGTAACCAAATGATTGATGATTGCATGGCTCGATCAGCACTCTGATCATTATTGATGTGATGGGGTTACACCAAATCCGGAAAACAAAAGTTAATGCCTTGAACAGGCTTAGTTAAGATACCTATTTTGCAGGTATAAACATGGAGAGAGTGCAAAAGAAGCAAGAGCGTCGACCCGCACACGCATAGTCACACACACACACACACACGTGGGTGCCGTTGTCTTGGATTCATCAATGAAATCGGGCGAGCAGAGAGCGAGTGCAGAATGAATCGACTCTGCATAGCACTCAGGTGCCAGTCAGCTAGGCAGTAGCCACCGTGCGCCCCTGGACTTTTGCCGCTGCTCTAGAAGATGGCCAGGCTAGCTAGGCAATTAAACCGCATGGACCGGCGCAGAAGGTGTCAGTCAGGTTCTTCATCTTGAATGGTGTGGATCCGGGATCTTCAAGCAACCGGCCGCAGACGAGCATATGCATATCATATGCATTGCACTGCCCGTGAACGAACTAGACCCACAAACGCTGTTGCAGACAACAGACCATCTACCCCGCAGAAGAAAAAAGACAATAGATCATCCAATTCTACACGTGATGTTAAAATACAGCGTAGTCAATTCTACACGGCGCAGTGAACTGCGATAGGAGCGTCCAATCTTCCCACAGGAAACTGAATATGCCAGTCCAGTCCAAAATATGGTTTGGCCGATGAGACAAGGCTACAAGAGACTGTGTCGAGCTGGGTTTTCAGAAGCTAACCAACTTGATTAGATTAGCCCGTGATGTGACTGTGAGCCCAGGCTAGGCTCGCTACACTTGTCTGAAATGATTCAGCGAGCCAGGACGATAAGACCACGGTTTGGTAGCAGGCTCACGTAGTAGTACCACAAGGGCGGTGAGTGACCTCTCCTGCCTCCCTCGCAAAAAAAAAAAAAAGACCTCTCCTGCCTGAATGGCAAGGGCAAGGGCACGGCGCGACCCTCCAGCTCGATCGGGAAGCAAGGGACCCTTTTTCCCGTGGCGCGGCAAGTTGCGCATGATCCGCCAAACAAACGTACTAGGAGGCAGGCACCGGCACCGCACCGCTATTCTGCCGCGGTTTCGCCTTGCTGACCCCGCAACACACCCGCTGCTCATTCTGCTGATGCTGGTGGTGATGCGTCTCTCTCACTCCCCCAACTAAAGACAACACCAACAGTCTGTCACCAACGCCCGCCCGCCCGCCCGCCCGTGGCCACGGAATGACCCAACCAGAATGCGTACTTGGATGCCTTCCTTCCCTTCCCTGGTTACGTACGCGTGCCACAAGCTCCCCCGACCCGTGCATGATCCATCCCAGTCCCAGGCGCTCGTCAACAACAAACAGCAGCAACAACCACGTACCCCGACGAACCACCCCCTCTCTACTGCTGCTGCTGGTTCAATTGCGTGTAGAAACTGAACTTAAGGTTGGTACGCGAAACAAAGGCGGCGTGCGTGCGCACGCCCGCGCACATGGACATGGACTTGCACCGTTGCACGAGACGTGAGCCGATCGATGTGGATATGCATGCGCAGCTTACCTCGACGCGGAACTCGCGCTCGCCCTGGCGCCGGGGGTCGAGCTGCAGGCGCTTGATGGCGGCCGGGGTGCCGTCGCCGAGCCGGCCGCGGAAGACGACGCCGTACGCGCCCCGCCCCAGCACGTTGCCCTCGCCGAACCCGTCCGTGGCGCGCTCCAGCTCCCGGTACGTGAACACCTGCGCGCCCCGGCTCCGCGGCTGCACCACCGCCAGCCCCAGCGGGCCCAGCCGCCCGCCGTATATGCACCCTGTGCCACACCACCCAAAACCAATCAGCACCAACGTTCTTCGAGGCCACACCGCAGTGGAGTACTGCTGCATTGGTTGGCACGCTTACCTGTGGCGGCGTAGCACCTGCCATTCTGGTAGCCGCGGACGCTGCTGCCGCAGCTGGACGCCGGCGCGCCGGGCTTGTCGCCGTCCACGCTGTCGCCGGCACCCACCAGCCTGAGCTTCGCCCGGCGGGTCAGCACCAGGATGAGCGCCACGGCCACGAGCAGCACCAGCCCTATCGCCAGCGCCGAAAGCGGCAGTATCGCGAAGAGAGGGTTCGACCGGCCGTCGTCGCCGCCGGGCCGGAGGGGCGCCGGCCACGGGGACAGCGGCCAAGGCGCGAGGAGCGCGTCGGCTGCGACGTCGGCGGCGGCGAGCGGAGAAGGTGCCGGCGGCGAGGGACTGAACGCTGCCGCGTCTGCCATCCCCGCCCGAGGATGTCCGGCCGGGTCAGCAGCAGCTCGAGCAAGTGGTGGAGCGGGCGGTGTACAGGGAGATAAAGGAGTAGCCGAAGCGTAGCGTGCTCGCGGAGGGAGATATTATAGGAGGTGAGGAGACGAGGGGCGCACGAGAAGGGTATAGAAGTGGGTATTCTTCTCTGAATCTACCTGAGTCTGAGTGTGGTCTAGCAGTACTTCAATCTACTCCGAGCGCACCCTGCATCCTGCACGCGCGCGCGGTGGGACGAAGCAATGTAACTGCACCTGACACGGGCCGGTAGCTCGCCGGTGCCGCCGATGTGGACGCCCGGGGCGGTAGAATACGGTGTGGTAGCTGGTACGTTTTCCGGTGAATTCACGCGACGCTGGCGTGTGGCCATGGTCGCATCTTCGGACGTGCTCTGGCTTTGTCGCGCGAGGGACCACGCACGAACGAACGTGAACGGCAGGCGCGGGCACGTACGCCGTGGCTTCCGCTGGGATGAACCGGCCGGGTAAAAGCCACTCCACGGATCGGGGGTTGTCTGACAGACGGTGAGTAGATGCGCGCGAGCGTGGCCGCCGGTCCGGGCGGGCAAGGCGCCGAAAAGGAAGAGGACCGGGCTCACCTCACATCACATGCCGCGTGCGGGGATGCGGCCACCGTTAAATTCCCGGCTCGTGAGCGTCGTTTGGTTGTGTCCGTCTTGTGCTGCGCGCGCTCGCCTCGCGCGCACGGGAAGCCCTGCGATGCGAGCCAAGGTGGCAAAAGAGACGCTGGCTGTGGCTGGTCCCGGGTGGGAACGGCGCGCTTAACTCTGCCGTAATACGGACGTCTGACGTCTACAAGTTCCCTCTTCTAATGGTCAGGAGGTCGTACCAGCACCAGTACCACCAGGGTATGTGCACTGCACACGTGAGCTGGTCGTCGTATCATCAGAGGCATAAACGTCTGGCGAGGTAAGATTCGAGAAGCAGCGAGGGTGAACAAAGATGAAAGTAAAAAATCACCCGCAAAAAAAAAAGAACAAAGATGAAAGCATGGCTGCGTAGATCCACCGAATCGCCTGTCTCAGACGTACTGTACTACTCCCTCCGTTCCTAAATATTTATCTTTTTAGAGATTTCAAATGGTCTACCATATACGAATGTATATAGACATATTTTAGAGTGTAGATTTACTCATTTTGTTTCATATGTAGTTACTTGTTGAAATCTCTAGAAAAACAAATATTTAGGAACGGAGAGAGTATACGCTTTGCATGCATGCAGCTCCAACAAAGGCGCGCCTGCTTCCAACGAAAAGGTCACGCGACGCCACGTACCACCTAATGTTATTTTGCTGGATTACGAGCATTATCACTCTCCTCGTCCCGTGACAGTATATGTCTTCCCGTGATATTTTTTTTGCGGGTATGTCTTTTTGTGATGACCATCAAGGGTTAGGAATCACGGTAGAAAGTTTTTTTTTGAAAGGAACAGACTAGTATTCCTTATGATAACAAACTGGCTAAATCGCCAGCAACGGAGTAGTACAGACTCACGAAAGTTGCCTCACCAGATCTCACATAGGCCGCTCCCCACACTATGACCATATGCAGCTATAGTGTGTGCTGCATTATTACAAGCTTTAGGACATTCATTCAGTTTAACATCATTAAAAGCTACATTCAGTTGGAATTTTATCTCCTAAAACAAAGAACCTAGAGCTAATCTATCACACTCCTGGCTTGTTATAGCATGCTTCAACTCCATAGAGTCCATTTCAAAAATTACATGATTAGTTCCCATGCTTTACGTTGCATTGATTGCATACAACATTGTCGGGGCTTTGGAACGGGGGGCTACCCAGGCCCGTCTGCCTGCGGCCCATCGCTCGGCGTCGTCAAAGGCCCGGTGCGGCCCAGCACCAAGGCTTAACGGGCAAGACCCTCGCGAGGGCCCCCACCTCGTGAGGCGAACAACGTCAAGGCCTCTCGAGGGCCTCCCGCAGGGCGGTCTCCCGAGGCTACCTCCTGAGGCCCCTCGCGGGGCCGACATCTCTAGACTCGCCACCCCGCCTCACGAGGCACATGGGTGACGTGAGCCACGATGGGCGGAGCCAGGAGGGCGCCAGCGGGCGCATGAAAGGACACTTTCCTCTTTGGTGCTAAGGAGGCAAAGACGTACACGGGTTCCCGAGGAATCCCCCCAAAGGTTGCCTTTCTGGTGCAACGAGACCAAGACCACAGGCTCGTCAAGACGGAGGTCATCACCGAGCCCACCTTCGCGTCATGCCCAGAAGTTTTGTAGACGAAGACCACCTTTAGTCAGGATAAGCTGTACTCTTGTCCCCTTTCAAATTGGCCGTTGTGGTATCCCTTCCCGCCGAGAGCTTTGGGGGAAGAGGACCGGAGCCAGTATAAGTATAGGCTAGCCTCACTAGTAGAAAACAGGGCTTTGGTTGAGGCCAGGATAGGGGCATTAATCCCGGTTCACTCACGAACCGGGACCAAAGGGGGCATCAGTCCCGGTTCGTGAGGCCAGGGCGCCGGCCGGGCCTCGGGGGCCATTGGTCCTGGTTCGTCTGACCCCTTTGGTCCCGGTTCCATACACGAACCGGGACCAATGGGCCTCGCTCCTGGCCCACAACCTTTAGTCCCGGTTGGTGGCTGGAACCGGGACCAAATGTAGTCCTTTAGTCTCGGTTTTAGCCGCCAACAGGGACTAAAGAGAGGCCTATATATACCCACGCCCCTGCCCGCGAGCAGAGCCACTGCTCTGTTTTTTTGGCCGGCCGTGGGAGAGCTTTGTGGTGCTCTAGCTCACCTCCTATGCACATGAGGTGTTCGATGAAATGCCCGAGCCACACTTAAGCTTTCCCCTCTCGAAGCTCCTTGTCCAAGCTCCATTTTCCTCAAGATTTGTCTAGGTTTGGCAGTCCGTCCTGTCCCGTCCCCGTCCTCACCGCTGTCGATCGCCCGCGCAGATCTCGTGGCCGGCACCAAAGTGGTGAGCCACTTGTTCTTATCTTATTTCTAAAAGAAAAAAATTCTTACTTGTATGATTTAGGTAGGTACTTGTATAATTTTCTTACTTTTATTATTGTTTGTTATTATATAGTGCGATGGTTTTGGTATCCGCCTCCCTCGGCCCTCGTCCTGTCTCTGATTCGGATGTGGTATATATTATCTTTTATAACTATTTGTTTCATTTACTGTTTATGACAATTATGCCGACCAACGTGACATAGATGTTTTTATCTAGGAGGTATGTGAGCCAGAAATTCCAACCGACCCTATTGTCGAGAGGTTAAACTTAGTTGAAAAAGAAAACAATTACTTGAAGAAAAATTGAAAAGAATTGAGGAGGAGAAGATGAGATTGGAGTTGCATGTTTCGGATGTCGTCGATGATCACAAGATCAAGATGGATGCAATGCGCTTGAAGATTAGAAAGATTAGAAAATATGCCATTCATACTAAGGCTTGGTATCATTATGCCGTTGGATCAATTGTTACCTTAGTTGCGATTATGATCGCATTTATTGTTGCATTGAAATGTTTTACATAGTTTCAATGTATGGTTTAATTAGATGCTCTAGAGAGCTATATGTTGTTCAATGAGACTATGTATGAACTTAATGTGATGATGAACTTCTATTAATTTGGTCACTTGTCTATTCATGATGTTCTGTAATGGTTTTTGACACACTTAATTATATGTAATGCACACAGATGAACCGGCAATGGATGTACGGTGACAGACGCACCTCCGAGCACCTTAAGGGCGTGCATAATTTTCTCGAAGTGGCTGAGGCAAACAAGCAGAATGGTTTTATGTGTTGTCCATGCCCTATCTGTGGGAATACGAAGTCTTACTCTGACTCGAAAACCCTTCACGTCCACCTGCTTGAGAAGGGTTTCATGCCACACTATAATGTTTAGACCAAGCACGGAGAAAGAGGGGTTATGATGGAAGACAACGAAGAAGAAGAGGATGATGACAACTATCTGCCCCCTGAATACGGTGATGCTGGAACGGGGAAAGCTGAAGATCAAGAGGAACCAGACGATGTGCCCGATGATGATCTCCGTCGGGTCATTGTTAATGCAAAGAGACAATGCGAAAGTGAAAAGGAGAAGTTGAAGTTCGATTGCATGTTAGAGGATCACAAAAAAGGGTTGTACCCCAATTGCAAAAATGGCAACACAAAGCTCGGTACCACACTGGAATTGCTGCAATGGAAGGCAGAAATGGTGTATCTGACAATGGATTTGAGAAGCTACTAAAAATATTGAAGAAGAGGCTTCCAAAGGATAAGGAATTACCCGACAGTACGTACCGAGCAAAGAAGGTTCTATGCCCTCTAGGATTGGGGGTGCAGAAGATACATGCATGCCCTAATGACTGCATCCTCTACCATGGTGCGTACGAGGATTCGAACGCATGCCCGGTATGCGGTGCATTGTGGTATAAGATCAGACGAGATGACCCTGGTGATGTTGACGGCGAGCGCCCCAGGAAGAGGGTTCCTGCCAAGGTGATGTGGTATGCTCCTATAATACCACAGTTGAAACGTCTGTTCAGAAACAAAGAGCATGCCAAGTTGATGCGATGGCACAAAGAGGACCGTAAAAAAGACGGGAAGTTGAGAGCACCCGCTGACGGGTCGCAGTGGAGAAAAATCGAGAGAAAGTGGGGGGACTTTGCAGGTGACGCAAGGAACGTATGGTTTGGTTTAAGCGCGGATGGCATTAATCCTTTTGGGGAACAGAGCAGCAATCATAGCACCTAGCCCGTGAGTCTATGTATCTATAACCTTCCTCCTTGGTTGTGCATGAAGCGGAAGTTCATTATGATGCCAGTTCTCATCCTAGGCCCTAAGCAACCCGGCAACGACATTGATGTGTACCTAAGGCCATTAGTTGAAGAACTTTTATAGCTGTGGAATGGAAAAGGTGTACGTGTGTGGGATGAGCACGACCAGCAGGAATTTGACCTACATGCGTTGTTGTTTGTAACCATCAATGATTGGCCTGCTCTCAGTAACCTTTTAGGACAGACAGACAAGGGATACCACGCATGCACACACTGTTTAGATGACACATAAAGTATATATTTGGACAAATGCAGGAAGAATGTGTACATGGGGCATCGTCGATTTCTTCCGACCAACCATCAATGTCGAAAGAAAGGCAAGCATTTCAAAGGTGAGGCAGATCACCGGAAGAAGCCCGCCGTCCGTATTGGTGATCACATACTTGCTATGATCAATGATTTACAAGTAATCTTTGGAAAGGGTCCCGGCGGACTATCTATTCCAAATGATGCTGAGGGGCGCGCACCCATGTGGAATAAGAAATCTATTTTTTGGGACCTACCCTATTGGAAAGACCTAGAGGTCCGCTCTGCAATCGACGTGATGCACGTGACGAAGAATATTTGCGTGAACCTGCTAGGCTTCTTGGGCATGTATGGGAAGACAAAAGATACACCGGAGGCACGGGAGGACCAGCAACGTGTGCACGAGAAAGACGGCATGCCTCCAAAGCAGTATGAAGGTCCTGCCAGCTACGCTCTTACCAAAGAAGAGAAGGAAAACTTCTTTGAATACCTGCTCAGTATGAAGGTCCCGTATGGCTTCTTGTCGAATATAAAGGGAATAATAAATATGGCAGAGAATAAGTTCCAGAACCTAAAGTCTCATGACTACCACTGATAATGACACAACTACTTCCGGTTGCATTGAGGGGGATTCTACCGAAAAATGTTTGATTAGCCATTGTGAAGCTATGTGCATTCCTCAATGCAATCTCTCAGAAGGTGATCGATCCAGAAATCCTACCAAGGTTAAGGAGTGATTTGGCGCAATGTCTTGTCAGTTTCGAGCTGGTGTTCCCACCATCCTTCTTCAATATCATGACACATGTCCTAGTTCATCTAGTCGACGAGATTGCCATTTTGGGCCCTGTATTTCTACACAATATGTTCCCCTTTGAGAGGTTCACGGGAGTCTTAAAGAAATATGTTCGTAACCGTGCTAGGCCAGAAGGAAGCATCTCCACGGGCCATCAAACAAAGGAGGTCATTGGGTTTTGTGTTGACTTCATTCCTGACCTTAAGAAGATTGGTCTCCCTCAATCGCGGTATGAGGGGAGACTGACTGGAAAAGGCACACTAGGAGCGGACTCAATAATATGTAGGGACGGGCATTCTTGGTCTGAAGCACACTACCCAGTTCTACAGAATTCTACCTTGGTGACCCCGTATGTCAATGAACACAAGAATATTCTGCGCTCCAAACACCCGGAGCAGTGTGACGACTGGATTACATGTGAACACATCAGGACTTTCGGCAGTTGGTTGCAAACATGTCTCATGGGTGACAACACTATTTCTGATGAGCTGTACTCGTTGGCCAGGGGACCATCTTCGACTGTATTGACTTACAAAGGGTACGAGATAAATGGGAATACATTTTACACGATCGCCCAAGATCAAAAGAGCACCAACCAAAACAGTGGTGTACGCTTTGATGCAGCAACCAAGAGGGAAAGGACACATAGTATGGTTACATAGTGGACATATGGGAACTTGACTATGAACATGATTTTAAGGTCCCTTTGTTTCGGTGTGAATGGGTCAATCTGTCAGGAGGCGGGGGACAGGTAGACCCACAGTACGGAATGACAACAGTGGATCTGAACAATCTTGGGTACACACACGAACCATTCGTCCTAGCCAATGATGTGGCGCAGGTTTTCTATGTGAAGGACATGTCTACCAAACCGAGAAAAAGAAAAGATAAGGAAGCGAATACATCATACGATGAGCCAAAGCGCCACATATTTCTTTCAGGAAAAAGAGACATCGTGCGAGTGGAGGGCAAGACAAACATGTCTGAAGATTATGAAAAGTTTCATGAAATTTCTCCCTTCAAAGTCAAGGCTGACCCAAGCACCCTGTTAAACAATGAAGATTATCCATGGTTACGGCGCAATAAGCAAAGGACACAAGCGAAGAAAAAGTGAAGACTTTCTCTACACAACTATTATGATGGTGACTTTGATCTAGAATATCACTCCAATTACATGTGAAGAAATGAAATGCCTTTTGTAACAGATGAGTTTTCGTATGAAACCCTGATACTTCGAAAGAGATTGTCCATTTTGTACACGAAGTGCATCCAGCTTTTGCCGTAACCTTCTCAACTTTTTAGCACATTCTATGTGGGTGAAATGATGATACCATGCCAACTTTCAACGTTTTCAGAGTTCATTTGTAGTGCTTTTCAATTTCAGGGTCATTTAGCTCAAAAAATCAGTAAATGCATGAAAAATACCAATGAAGTCAGAAAGGGTTGAAATTTGATGATGTGGCTTTGAATTATGCATTTTGAACACACAAAAAGTCTGGAGTTCAAATAAGTTAAAAAAATGAAATCCCTTTGTAACAGATGAGTTTTCGTCCGAAACCCCGATACTTCGAAAGAGATTGTCCATTTGTACACGAAGTGCATCTAGCTTTTGCTGTAACCCTCTCAATTTTTAGCACATGCTATGTGGGTGAAATGATGATACCATCCCAACTTTCAACCTTTTCAGAGTTCATTTGTAGTGCTTTTCAATTTCAGGGTCATTTAGCTCAAAAAAATCAGTAAATGCATGAAAAACACCAAATGAAATCAGAAAGGGTTGAAAATTGATGATGTGGCTTTGAATGGTGCATTTTGAACACACACAAAATCTGGAGTTGAAATAAGTTAAAAAAATGAAATCCCTTTGTAACAGATGAGTTTTCGTTCGAAACCCTGATACTTCGAAAGAGATTGTCCATTTTGTACACGAAGTGCATCCAGCTTTTGCCGTAACCCTCTCACTTTTTAGCACATGCTATGTGGGTGAAATGACGATACCATGCCAACTTTCAACATTTTCAGAGTTCATTTGAAGTGCTTTTCAATTTCAGGGTCATTTAGCTCAGAAAATTCGGTAAATGCATGAAAATACCAAATGAAGTCAGAAAGGGTTGAAAATTGATGATGTGGTTTGAATGGTGCATTTTGAACACACAAAAAGTCTGGAGTTCAAATAAGTTCAAAAAAATGAAATCCCTTTGTAACAGATGAGTTTTCGTCCGACACTACTACAACCAGAGAATTTGCAGATCTTTGTCGTCCGCATGCGGACGACAAAGAAGGTCTTTGCCGTTTGCTTCCAAAAAACAGACGGCAAAGACCCTATTTGCCATCAGCTAGCTCTTTGTCATCAGCTGGCGGACGACAAAGAGGTGGGTGGGGGCCTAGTGGAGGTCCAAACCCTGACGGCCCACCAGCCCCACCTCTTTGTTGTCCGCCAGCGGACGGCAAAAGTTTAACTATGTAACAGCCGTCCCCCCGCCTCCTCTCTCTCTGTTCTCTCTCTCCCTAATTAACCCCCAACCCCACCGCGCCCCGACCACACCCCCGCACCCCGCCGCCGCCCCCAACCGCACCCCGCCGCCGCCCACATGCCGTCCCGGCCCGCTGCAACCGCTGCTCCTGCCCGCCGCTCCGCCCCT